>NC_090210.1:20100943-20411915 GCF_033026475.1 Channa argus
AGTGGTATATATATAGTGGACACACTATTGGTAGTGTGACACACACACACATAATTTTTTTTTGTATGTATTTTTTGTATTATGCGTGCGCATAATCTTCCCTATATTGATATTAAAGACTAAAGTTTTTTAATTTTGTTAATGCAGACATGTGAAATCCTACATGATCTTTTCCACCAGACAGTAACTGTCCACCATCAGGGCTGAAAGCCAGACAGGTGACTCCTCCACTGTGGCCCCTCAGCCACACATGTGGCTCCACTGAGGTGTCAAGGGCCAGATCGCTCAACAACCACAAAGCAATAGTGAAGTCATCTGAATCAAAGGGAAATACAGAGGTTTAATTAATAAAACTATTAGAAAGAAGACAAGTATACTGGTTAAAGCTTTAGATAACTGTTAAATATTTTATGATCATGTTTCTGCTTTATTATCAACGTGTACCTGAACCTATAGCCAAGTAAGTAGAGTTTTGTGCCAGTGCCAGGATGGTGCCTAGTTGCACACCAAACATTCGCAGCATTTTCAGACCACTCAATTTTCCCTCCTCTCCTCCTTCTCTCTTCCAAACCCTCAGACATTTGTCACTTCCTCCAGACACCAGCAGATCAGGTTCAATCTGCCCTGCGTTCAAAACGACCCACAGTAGACAGAGTATGGACACGTCAAGGTCACTGGACGCCCAAATCTTCTCACCTATGAATAAAAGAAAATAATTCATTTTCTCTTTATTTACTTGGTCTATGTTTTGGTTATTTAAAAGTACATGATTTTGTACAATTATATTAAGTGGTGGAAAGAGACAGGATAGTTACAAGAAAACATGAATTTGACATTGGATTTAAAATTAGTTTAAGCATAGCCATTTATTACTAGATAAGGTCTGAAAGAATTTTATCCATTAAAGAAAACCTCTTATTGAGAATCTAAATTGGAATATTTTAAAGGGGAAAAGAAATTAAGGGACAATACTAACTTTGATAAGGTTAATAAAAAAAGGGGGGTGCTCATTCTTCCCAGCCTGTTCTGAATTCATCTATCAAAGGGGTTGGACTAAGGGGTCATGGGATCTGGGGTTAACCATGCCAAGATATTTAATGTGTGAACAAAGCATTTTAAACAGAAATATTGGCTGTGGAATTGTTTTGGGCAGCTGGATTAACTGGATGTAACTCACTCAGACTGCTCACACTTTGACAAAACACAGGGCGTTGTCTGATTCTTACAATAAAAAGGTTTTCCTGAGTTTGACAAACTACAGTGATTGCTTCTTCAGGTAAGTTTCTTCATAAAGCTTCTTAATAGAGTACACTTCATAAAATGTTTCACAGCAAGACAAAAACCAAACACAGGATAATGTACACCATGACTGCTTTATCCAGTCTGTAAAGTCATGGTCCTAGTCATAGTTTTATGATGCTCAATAATTATGTCACTGTAGCTGAAGATCCTGTACACAGTGACATTTAGAAACTGAATTTGAAGCATTTCTTCTCTGGTGTCTTGCAGCGATAAATATTTAATAAAAGTGATATTTCCATGAACATATACACACCTGTATCAAGACCGAAGAGTTTGATGCCCCTGCTATGATACCCCACAGCAGCATAGCCTCCACTCACAGCCACACAAAGTGCAGCAGGCTCAGAGTTTACAGACTTCGGTTTCTTCTGCAGACGCTCCTGTTCACGCTTACAAAATAATAATAATGATGATGATAATAATACAATAAAAATAAAGAACGTTGTAGCTGTACATTCAGTTAAGGAGAAATGGAGCGTCCAGTTTCTAGTACATTCACCAGATGTTTTCTACTGAAACATTTATACGCAGTCTACAACATGAAGCACCACTAAAATGGATTAGGATGATCTCATTGACATGAGCATAGAAAGGAAAGAAACATATAAAAGATCAATAAGGCGCTTACTTCATCACTTTTTAATGCAGTAACTGACCGCCGAAGTCCTCCTGACCAGAGCTGGAGCTGTTTCACAGGAAACAAGAACACAGTAATTACTGCCTTGTGGTTGTATGCCGTCATAAACCACTAAAGTGGCAGTTTACATGTTCAAATCAGTTTATCCATGAGTGGAAGGGGACATGTGTGCCAGATGTAGTGAAATTTCCTGCAGGTAATTTCTGAGATATACCATCGACAAGAATAGGTGGACATGGGTTCACAATGACTGATTCATTCTTGTATCCTGATGAATGCTGGTCTCAAATTTAAAAAAAACCCATTAAAGGCATTCCTGTCCTGATTGGGAACAGTGTGAGATCACATTGACCATGACCTTTGACCTCTGACCACCAAAGCTTAGCAGTTTATTCTGTGAGTGGATGCTTTTAAACTTACTTACTTGGATAGTGTGTTAGCAAGAATGGGAGAGGTGGAAGGAACAGATCTAAACAGTTCATCCTTGAGTCCAAGTGAGGTTTTGTGCCAAATGTAAATATGCAGAAGCTCCTTAAAGGCACTTCTGAGATATCATGTTCACGAGAATAGGACGGAGCGATGGACAACTCAAAAAACATAATGCCTCCAACTACAACTGATACCAGCACAAAAAGACAAGTCATTTCTTTAGAAGAAAGCTTCACTAAGCTTGATTTAAGTGTAATACTCAACAATGGACTGTCTCATAATTTGTTTCTAGCTGGTTTATAAGTCAGTGAAGGGGTGAAATAATAATTTTATGATCCAGCCACGCTAACCTGAGTGAGTGAGTGACTGAGTGAGTGAGTGAGTAACCAGTGTGCAAGCACTACCATATGATCAGCACCAGCACTGAGCAGCGTAGCTCCATCATCCAGGAAGGTGAGGGCTTCTGTAGCTCCACAGTGAGCCTGGAAACATGCCACACAGCTGGAGGTGGGCAATGACCACATCCTGACCTCTCCAGACACAGAGCCAGAGCAGAGCATGGAGGAGGAGGAAGAGAAGCAGAGACTGCGCACTGAGCGCTGGTGACCACGTAGAGACTGGAGAAACCAGTTAAAGCAGTTTAATTATATTGACGTTTTCATACATATTGGCAATAATTACAAAGTGATCAACATTATAAAATTGTTCCAAACACAAAGGCCAAGTAGGTAAATTCTAAAAAAAGTGAAAACCATATTACTTAAACACACACATACAAAAGATTTGAAGTTATAAAATAATCCATATCCCTGTGCAAGTAAACACTTAGTCTTATTGTAACTCACGGTTAGAGTTTTATTCTGGAGCCAGTTCCACATGATCACATTTCCATTCCAGCAGCCAGCACCCAGCAGGTGACCTTCAGGATTAAAGGTCACACAGTTTAATGGGCTGGGGCCAGGCAAGACTGCCACCTCCTGACCATTATCAGTGGACCAAACCTTCAGAGCAAAAAATAAATAAATAAAAACATCCATCAGTACAAATAATGTCACTCAGACTGAACAGCCACAATATTACCACCTCCTGGTGGTTTAAAATAAAATGATATGGTTTCTATAAAAATGTTTGAACTAATAAATGCTGATACTGTATATCATTATGGGCTGGCCATGTGAGAGTACATAAAATCAATAAAATGAGCTCCACCTAAACCAACAGTGATCTGTTATATTTTATTATTTATTCATTATCAATAATTAATAGGTACTGTACATGTTTTGCCATAATTACTTTGTTTACTTTTGTTTTAAGTACAATGTTTTTTTAGTGGAGTACTTTTACTTTTGTGCTGTGAATAAAATGTAGCTAATCTGCTTAGTAAATTTATTTGTGTAAAAGCTTTGAGGTGGTAGTATAGTAGAGTATTTTACTTGAGTATTGAGTTTGTGTACTTCTGTACAAAATGTGTATCACATTTTACTGTGTATGGGCCTGCGTAGAAAGTTGCTCCTATGTTAGACCAGCAGCTCGTGGAGAGGATGTGAGCTGTTCTCCATGATGTTTACCAGTCTGTGCAGCATCCTCCCCTCCACTACCAACACCAGAGTTTCCACAGTGGTCCCAGGACAGAGCCAGCTTTCCTAATCCGCTTGTTCAGTTTATTAGTGTCACTGGCTCTGATGTTGCTGGCCCAGCAGATAGCGCCAAAAAAGATTGCATTGGCCACAACAGATTGGTAAAACATCTTCAACATCTGGTTGAACACATTAATGGACCTGAGCTTGTTCAGAACCTAAAGTCTGCATTGAGCCTTTCTGTAGACAGCCGCTATGTTGCATGTCCAGTCCAGTCTGTTGTTATGGTGAACTCCAAGATATTTGAACCCCTCCACCATCTCCACCTTTCACCCAGAATGGAAATGCTGTCGACACTGCTCCTAGTCCTGCTGAAGTCCATGGCCATCTCTTTAGTCTTAGCCACATTAATCACTCAAGACAGATGGATAAGATTTCTTTGGCACAGGAATCAGGCAAGATGTCTTCTACAGAGGTGCTGTAGAATCTCACCAAGCTGCTCAGAACAGACTTTCAGGATTCTGGGGCTGATACCGTCAGGACCTGCAGCCTTGTTCCGATTCAGCTTCGGCGACCGCTGCTTCACCTGGCTGCTGGAAACTGTGGCGACTGTGTGTCCAGAGGCAAGGGGGGGAGATCAGCCAGGGGTCCCGAACTGAACCTGTTGAAGCATTGTTTAGACTCATTGGTGACCTTCATGCTGTTTTGCTGCGGCTGGTTCTCCAGTTTCCTCCTGTAGGAGTCTTTGTTCTCCCTTAGTCTCACTTTAAGCTCCTTCTGAAAAGACTTCAGCACGTCCCTTTCCCCGTCCCTGAAAGCGCTCTTCTTTCTGTTGAGCAGCCCCTTTACGTCTCTGATCTATGGTTTATTGTTGGGAAGTACCTCACTGTCCTGTTTGGGATGGTGTTCTGTGTCTGTGACCCAGTCTCCCCTGCAGAGTCTCAGTAGCCTCCAGAGACCACGTCCTGCTGCTGAACAATAGGTTGTGATCTATAGAGGTGTATGCTTCTTTCATGCTTGCATAAAGTAGATTCGATGTTTACCGAGCCTTCTCTATACATAAATTAGATACTTTGGACCTTAGAGGTCTAAATGATGACTTTTCTTTAGCGTAATTTCTTTGAATTAATTTTCGTTTTTTAGGGTTAAGGACAATAATAATTGACCCAGATTATCGAGATCAACATGCTATTTTTTTTTTGTTTTTTTCTATTTAGATTTATTACCCGTTATATACTATGTCTTTCTGACAGGGTTCACCATTTACTAGGTTTACTTGCCATTATGCAAGTACTCCTCTCGCTTGTTTCAAAAGTTTAGTGTAATTACTTTGATACTAACTTTCAGCATAAAGTCAAGGGAAACTGTTGCAAAGTGCTTCTGGTCTGCGGTGACATCGCTTGAGGTTATCACATTAGTATGGCCGTCAATAAGAGCAGTCCTGCAATGATATGAAGCACAAGTCCGCTACTTCAAATGACCTGTGCCATAACTCAAGAAAACCTACAGGATTATGGAATTGTTACAATACAAACTGAAAGTTTGCAGATTCTCCTGCAAACACTTTTACCTGCAGCCATTCTTAGTGTCCCAGATCTCTATTCGTCCATCAAAAGAGGTGGTAGCAAGACATGCATCCTTAAGAAAGACACAGCTTGAGATTCCATCACAACTGCTCACCAGTGACTTCACTTCCTATTCAAAAGAACACATTTTTTTATTAGATATCATTTCTGCAAATGTGATAACACATGATATACTGGCAATTAGATCCCTTACAAGTACTACAATCATCGTGAAATCAGGAGTAGGGCATAAGCTACAGTAGATTTACCCCCCCAAAAACAGATTTCTTGGTAATGAAAAAATTTAACCGTGCCTTATTTTGGTTTACATATGTGCATGTGCATAAAAAAAGAGTTTGTTATTGGTTCTTCACTTGTAGCAGGATAAATGTCAAGACTGAAATAGTGTAGAAAAATTGATTTCCTCATGTACATGTTAATGTACTGAATGTGAACCGAAAACGAATAATGTGTAAACAAGTCATTTGGTCAATAAAATCCATAAATACGAACCACCCAGATAATCTATAGGGATACAAAATGTACTAGAAGAGGAACAAAGTACATCAATATTAGAAAATAATCTAAGTTATAGATTATGCCAGAAGTAAACGCCAACTACTAGAGTTAAAGTGGGTTCATACCTGTCCCATCTGTGTGTTGAAGAAATGCAGCGTTCCCTGCACTGTACCAACCACTGTCAGCTCTCCATCAGAGCTCACGGCCAAACAGGATGGTTTAGAGGAGAACGTCGACACAAGGTTACTGCAATAAAGCACACAACAAAATAAATAAATACACAAATCAACATTAATACCAGCTGGTGGTTTTAATAAAAAAAATGTTTTTATACTAATATTATGAACTACTAAATATTCATGTATTATTATGAGTCAACCAACTGTCACACATAAAGTGATTAAAATATGCTTCACCTTCACCAACAATGATTTTTGACTCTTTTTATTATTTACTGTACATGTTTTACCATAATTACTATGATTAGTATTTTTTTAATACAGTGTTTTCTTAGTGTAGAACATTTACAGTACATTTGTTAGTAAAATGCAGATAAGCTACTTTAAGTGGTACTTTTAGTGGAAATTTCTTTTACAGCAATACTATATAAAATACTTTTACTTGAGTATTGAGTTAATGTTCGTCTACCACCTCTGCACACAGTAGATCACATTTTGCTTTGTGTAGGGTTGTACAGCTGTAAACTGCTCAGGGTGGACATGCTGACCCTCATCCTCCATTACATTGCTATGATCACCAGTATTAATGTTGTGGCTGATCTGTGTACACTTCTATATATTAATACTTCCAACAATCTAAAACAAAAACTATTTGATACCATTTGGGGATGTAGTTTTTAATACTTTGGCAGCACCACCTTGAAGATAACCCACTCACCTGGTCTCTTTAGTAATTTGTCTGCCATTGCTGTTTAGCCACTCAATTACCCGAACCCTTCCATTTCCCACCAGACCTTGTGCCCACGTGTGAGCAGAGGTTTCTGGAAGCTCATTGAAGGCCTGCTGAATGAAAAGAGCCGGCCACAAGGAGAGCAGAGGGGCATGATGTTGCAGGAAACTATGACAATCCCGCAGTCTGTCCTGGAAGTCAACTGTAAGGTTCAAGAGAACATGAGAGAAAAAAAAACCCCACTGTTTTTAAATCAGTTTTTTAAAATTCTAATGGTATTTATGAGAAATTTCAGTCTGGTTTTAGATCAACTGCAAACACTGAATCTGCTTTGGTGAGGATACTCAATGACATTTTGCTGGCATTGGATGCAAAAAATTCTGTTGTCCTCCTTCTACTAGCTCTTACAGCTGCATTTGACACTGTGGACAATGAGATCCTTATGCCTCATCTGGATAAGCTGGTGGAGATCTGTGGCACAGCACTTAATAGGGTCAAAGCTCACCTGTCAGGTCAAAGCTTTTTCATAAAATGGGGTGAGGCGTCATATGCTGCTGCTAGTTTGTCTTATGGGGTTCCCCATGGCTCTATTTTGGGTCCTATCCTGTTTTCTTTGTATATGCCACCATTGGGGTCTGACAACATTCAGTTACTGTATATCTACCACTGAATGGCTCATCACTAAACTCTGGCAGCAATTTTTTGTTTTTGAATAAGGGCAAATCTGAAGTAACTTTGTTTGGATCTAGTGACAAATGGAAACCCTGTAATATTGATCTTCCATCTTCCAATGTGGCACCTTCCTATTTGGCTGATATGCTTACTTTCCATGTGGCAAATTGCAGTACTTTCTAACTTTGCCCAGATCTAGGTCAAAGCGTTAGGGTGACAGAACCTTTGCTGTTACTGCCCTGAAGCTGTTTGGCTCACAATCTTCGTGTTATATCTGAGCTCCATACTTTTAAATCCAAACTTAAGACTCACTTGTTCAAGCAGACATTTGATACTTAAGTGATCTCAGACTGTTGTTCTTTTTGTAGAATTTTATTGTTTTGTTTTTAATATTTTAATGATTTATGTTTTTGTGCTTAGGCCAATCCCTGATTGTTATCAAGCACTATAAAAATAAAGGTTACATTACATAATTGAGAGTAATATATTATTCACAATTATATATAGGAACATATTTGTGCGTAATATATTTTAAAACACTTACTTATGGATGAAGTTTGATGATTGGCATCTGCAGGAAAGGGTAACATTTACAGAATACAAATTAATGTTGAAAAATATAATATAACAATTGAATTGCAAATTTTTGGATGAAAAGTTGTAAATTAACATGTGATTTTAACAAATGTTTCCCTTTTCTGTAATATTCACTGCAAATAACCAATAAATGTTAAGAATGGCCAGCATTGCCCCGAATATCACATAAACTACTCTTTCATGTTGGCCATGCGTTTCACATAGACAAACTTATTCAACCATTTTGTTCTTAATGCTGTCTTGTTTTACAGTTTTTTACTACCACCTCTCTATTTCTACCCCATCCTGATTAATGGCGTTTAATTTAAACGCCGTTAAATTGATTAAGTGTTTTGATCCAAATTCATTTGAAGTGATGCTCTCTCATACGTCCGCCACAGATCCAAATAGTGTTTCCAGGTTGCATTAGCAAACGTGTTTTAGTCATTATTGCCCCGATTCATCATGCTGCCTTAAAAGTATTGTTTAAAAATTTTTTGAAAATTCATCTCAACATACACCTTTAAATTGTACATACTGTTCAGAAAATAAAAGCAAAGCAAAAAGAGAGGTGAAACTGCAACACATCAACACCACAACTATATTTTCACGTCCACTAATTTCACTTACTTTTCTTAGCCAATGAAATGCAGCCAGTTGTTTGTCCAGACAATTTTATTCCCTTGCATACTCTAAATTTCACGTGCACTTGTGAGTAAAATGCTCAAATTGTAGGCTGCAGATGTGCCTGCAGACACTTTTTATTAACTGGCCATGAGTGCAGAGATCACCAGAAGTGAAACGATTAAAAGTATCAAAGATCAGCCCAATAATACTCACCACACAAGCTGTAGGTCTCCAGGAGGTGGTGCAGTAGGCCATGGCGCACGTTAGCATACAGAAAATAGTAACTGGAGAGTAGTGAATGAAGTGCCTCCAATTGGCCACTTTGAATCTGACAAAAAGATTATTTAGAAGCAGATTTTTACAGCACTCTTTTAACACTAACGCTCATCTACAGTACAGTAAGTTTATTTAGATAAAATAGTAAAAACTAAGAAAAACATTGTATTTAAACAGTCACAGATCACTATTGGTAAAGGTGGAGCTAATTTTAACCATTTCATGGTCTGACAGGTGGCTAACCCATAATGAGACATCTATATTTATTAGATCGTGATATTTTTATATTGAAACCACCTGGTGGTATTAATGTTGTTGCTGATGGGGTAAGTGAAATGTATAATTTAACTTCTTAACTGGTTTTAAAGCACTACTGTGATGAGTGACTGACTCACCAGGCTGGATGGCAGGTGCATAACAGAGTTGGCCTCACAGTGAAGGAAGGTATCTGTTCCTTGGGGGTCAGCCAGCACCCACAGATAAGCTGAGGTAGGACAAATTGGATATAGAACAACAGACTACTCAAGGGCGGAATGAGATCTTTGTGAAAAAGAAATTGATATTTGTTTTACAACTTGCCCTCACTGCCTTAAAACATGGATTGATTAATAGTTTATAAAACTATTTAGACAAGACATCGGGCAAAGTATCAATTGTATTCCCACAAGTTCTCAGCTACAATCAGCTATGAGTTACCTTAATAGATTAGAATGAGTAAAAAAATGATAAACAAATTATCTGTGAGGCATTGTAGTCTTTTTGTCTGCATCTGTGTTTTCATCACTTCTTCACAATGCCCTGTATTATACAGTCTAATTTTTCTAATACTAATTAAGAAAGAACATTTTTAAAAAATGGAGGGGGCCAAATGGACTGTGTAGGAGACAATTAATCTGTACTTTACCTGCCAGTATGAGGTGAGCTCTCGTTCTGTCACTTTCTGCTGGGAGGAGAAAGTCCTCAAATGCTTGTTTTACCTCTGGATTGGTTAGAGCCAGCAGGTTATCACTGCTGTGGCAATGAGATGAACCAACCAGACTGCAAGGAAAGAATTTACGCTTGTTTATTGTCCACATGGATCCCTTTATGTAACTTACCACTCAAATACAACCAGCTTCTGTGGTTTGTTGAATGTGATGAGAAACACAAACCACAAAGAAAAAAAAAATGGAAATGGAAAAGGCAATAATTTTATTGAAACATTGAAAGCGATAAAATAAAATAAAAAGGAAATATCACTACTGTATATGATATAAAGACTGGCTGTAGCTGCACACTGTTACTTTGACAAGATTAAATTACATTTCAAGATTACTTTAATTTAACTGTAGGATTCTTCCCAACATCCCTGTTGAATTTATATCCATGGGATTCATACATACCTTTGTAAGCTCTGAACTATATGGATGAATGTTGCCATGGGAATACGTCCTTCAGGATTCCTGGACAAGTGCAGCACTTCCTGCCATGAGATTTGTCCCTCCCGTGAGGACAGGTCATTGCATGTGTTCAGTACAGAGTACAAGTGTCTTTCCCTCAGGCCTGGAAATCGAGAGGGTAAAATGTTCAGGCAACTACAGTCAAGTCAGCACTTTGATCATGTCAAGCTTATCATCGATGAAAAGACAGCAAAGAAGAGTTTAAAACATTGTGGAGTACCAAACAGTTTGATAAAGTAAAGTGTCTGCATGAGTGAGTAATTTTTAGACAAATAAAACTTGCAACTATTTTTGGTTGTCTAATATAGAAAGTCTTCATTCCAGTCCATCACAATATTGGGCAACAGTCAGTAAAACCTAGAAACTGGGCTTAGTATCCCTCTAGGTACTCTACACCTAGTCTGCTACAACATAACATGGTGCCTCATATTTGATTAATCTTACCAGTGGTGCTGACAGTGAGCACTGCCAGGGCCCAGCGGAGTCCCGGCATGTCCCTGTACTGTGAGCAGAGTCGGTCCAGGCTGTGCTGCACCAACTGGCTCAGAGACTGAGGCAAACTCTGAAGGGTCTCCTTCAACTGAGACACGAAGACACAGGCAGGATATGAGAAAGGCAATGCTCACAAACCAGGAGAAAGAAACGTTATTATAAAATTATTGCATACAACATCCTGAATATTAACCAAACTGTCAAAAAAGTACATTATTTTTAACACTGTTTATTTCTTCCTTACTGGAGTTATTTTATTGTAGGAAAATTGTATTTACGTATAACCACAACCAGCAGTAGAAATACAACCATTAATATCTAAGTGAAAGTGGGTAAAAAAAGAAAAGTCACTACTGACCTTATCAAGTGAATCCAAATTTCTCAGATCTTCACAGGCGATGTGAAGGTAGAGAGGACTCACTGCTCCATTCTTCATTATCAGGGTCTGGAGCTGGACAAACACAGCATTGTTTCAGGAATAAAATATAAAGTGTGAGAACATGAGTGATTGCATTATTCCCACAACTAGATTTGGACCAACCGATCGATCAACTAGCAGAAGCGCAGAAAAGAAATGAGAACCCTGATTTACACACTGCAAAACATATAAGAAGAACCTGGTCGTTGAATGCAGAGTCCCTTGGTTTCTTGCCAAAGATGTTCAGTCCGTTTTGAACTATCTCCTTCCGGTCCAGCACAGTGAGCTGTCCCATGGTAAATATGACAGTGCCTTTCTTCTTGGCCAAGGTTTGTAATAGAGCTGCTTTAGACGTGACGCTGACTACCAAACACACACCCTGAAGAAAAAAAGAAAAAGAAGCATTAATGTTTTACGGCAAGAAAGAAGTGGACAAAGGTAACTTTAAACAAAGCAATTAATGTGTATACATGTCGATGGGCTGTTTGAGTTTTAAAAAAGCCACGATTATTATGGGGGCAAGGGTATAAAAACAATTTTTTAAAGCTTTTACTTTCCCAGGAGCAAACTGGCCTCACTAATTGTCACATCCATCAGGACCGCATTCTGGAGTTTTAGAAATAGAGCCAATTTTCTGTTCTGCATCCAAACCATATTATGTTAGTCAACTCTGAAATATCAGAGCTTTTGTCTGAGACCAGCCATGTAAAACACCTTCCAGCAGGAATATTAAAAAAATTCTTAATGTCAGGTAGACTGTGACAGAAGTCAGTCCTGTCCATGTGAATCTAATAGAAATCAATGTTTTGGCAGTTTGAGGAAGTACATTGTGCTTTTTCCTAAGTTTTCTATCCACGTGACCAACCTGTGGAAGCTGCTTTGGGAGCCAGTCAGAGGTGAGTTGACCATGACGATCTTGAACAAGATCCACTCCATCAATTAGCAACACACGAGGTTTGTTCTTCTTCGTGTCATTTAACATGGAATGAAATTCTGAAAGCAAATGCCTGAGAAAATAAAAATGCGTTGTTAGTTCAAGGACAATAGTACCTACCAGCAAATCTTAACTATCTGAAAGCCAATTAAAAATCTAGTCACTGGTAGAAGTGGGGAGGAGATGATTCCTTCTCAGTATCTTTTATCTTCCTGAACCACTGAACAAGGTAGCGAAGGAGGTTTTCTACAGAACGAGCTGATTGGCTGGCAACCGTAGAGTATGAGATGACATCACAGACAAGGCTTTTCCTCGAGTTGTCTCCCGACCTGAGAGCATCTGCTAAAGCAGCCTGTGTGAAGAGAGATAAATGTGGCTATAATAGCATTTTTACTTATCCAAAGGTTTTTTTATCATGTCACATGTATTTTGAAGTCAAAACACCAGTGGTTGCACAAGTAGACCATCTACATACATAATGAAGAGTTCAGGAGGTTTTACACCCCTGGTAAAAACACAAAAAAACAAATCTGCAACTATTTTTTACAATTTACGAAGGATTCAATCATTTGAAAAAAATGACTCAGTGTGTGGATTTGCCAATGTTTATTGTCAATACTAATTTAATAAATTTGGCATTTTAAAAAGTAATCTTAGATGTTCCTTATAATAACAAGCAATGTTCCTTTTTATTTGTTGGTATTTTATAAACTACACAATCAAAGCTATATATCCAGAAACTAATTGGCTCATCATTAGATAATGAAAACAATCCTTAGATCCAGCCTGATATGCAACAGTGCAAAACTTATCGTTGCATGTCAAATCACAATCCACCAGTTTCAAAAGAAATAATTACAATATTCTCTACATGTAGAAAGGCCGATGGATTTTACTAGTATAAATTACCATGAAGACAGTTTTGCCCTCTCCAGGTTCTCCCTCCACCACCATCATCCCTCGTTTGGCCTGGAGCTGCTCCACTATCTCTATGGCTCCAGACAGGAGATTGGCCCGGCCACAGAACTGTTTCTGCAGCGCCCTCTGGTGAACCTCCTGTTCAGTGAGATCTAATGAAGCCTCAGCATCATCATCCTGGAGAATAAAGTCCAGTATTATTATTCTAAACAAGCGTGAACTGACAGAGGATACTCTAGGAATAATTTTCAGTGGTTTATTTGAACAGACTTTAAAAGTCACTACCCTGAGTCAGGTTAATGAAGAGATTAGAAAGGAAATGAAGTGGATCCTATAAGAAACTAACTTCCACAAACAGCTTCACAACAGCCGCCCAAAGATCTTCCAACACAGCCTTGCCAAAGTCCTCCAGGTTTTTCAGATATAGTTTCCCATCGACAACACCTCCCCACTTACATGGGTAACTAGGTCAAAAACAAAACAAGCACACAGATTCAAGTAAGGCAATTTAAGTCATATTTTACTTTTAAATTCTCATTTTTAACAAGGCAAAGAAATAGTTTTTATTTTTGCAACCTAAAATTAGTGAATTTCCTTATCCCAAAGGTGCTGTTCAATTGCACCTGATGTTCCAGTTTTTGGGATTTCCAACTTTTCTTTTAACACATCAATCGTGAAATGGATAAACCACTAAACAGCAGCATAGGATAACCATGACCCGGACGACTGAAAATCTAAACAAACACACAGTGGATGATTTTAACGCTTTTTACTTATTTACTGTTATTATGACTGATGTGACTCACTTCTCAGTCACTTTAACATCACTGGCACGCATCCTACTTTTCAGAGAGGCCATTTTTGACTCAGCCTCCGTTGATTCAGGGATAAAGTCTGATTTCCAAGCCCCTGGAACTGATCTGAGAAAAAAAAAACAAAAAAAAAAAACAATAAAACTGAAATGTAAAATTCCTAAATGGTTTAGTTAAGCACTGCAGCAATGAGGTCAACAGCAATGAAGACAACAAATACTTTACAAAAATATCTTTATCCTGTGAGTATTATTCATTGTAGTTTATAATAAAACTACTAATTCAAACATAAAATATGAACGCAGGACCTAATATAAAATGTTATGTGTGAATATAGCCCCAAAAACATACTTGCTGATGTTTGGATCTCTGAAGTAGCAGAACATTCGCTGGTTTACTGTGTCGGGGAAAAGAGCCTGAAACTGACGTATCTCCATCTCTTGGATCGACAGACCAGGAGAAGCTGATGGCAGCTGCACACAAAGAAAAAAGTTTATTCAATAGAAATAAAAGTTATTTTCCTACTTGTAATTTTGCATAATGAATGTACTTTTATCTCTTATTTTGAACTGACGTATTGTATATGTAACATCCGATGCCTTTTACACTTTTGAGCAACTAAAGCCAACAGGTCAGACGTTTGACACAACATGTATATTTAAATATCTCATTTAAAACTGTACTTGTTAATTCTTCTATAATTTTTTTTGAAACATCAATTCTTACCCAGCTGTACTGTGGCAGGTCAGGTAGAACTGGTGTGGGGGGCACCAGTCCATACCTCTCCCCCAGGATTGCTACCATCATTTGGCTACGGCAAACCTCTGACAGGCACAGCTCGGTGGCTCGGCCCAACTCCTCCTCTGTCACACCCCAGCACCATTCCACCTCCTGGAGGTAGAGGCAGTGAGGTGCAGCGCGACGGCGAAGCTCTGGGAAGACGCTCCGCAACAACAAGTCACGTTCTGCGTGCATGTCTCTGAAGGAGGAGGAGAGGAACACTCGCACACTTCGCCACCTGGAGACAGAGGAAAGAATTGATGTTACTGAGAAAAAGGCTGCAAAATGTCTTAGACAGTAAACCAATTATAAATAAGCGGTGGAGAGGTGTATCTGTACATCAGGATCAATATGGAACTTTGCTTCCCAGGGTTTATGATTAAGTGCTGCAATAATCTGATGACTTTTCAGGAGTTTAGGTAAAATTACCTTAACTTTGAGCTGTCTGGTATTGGGACCTCGTTTTTGGTCATGTGAGGGCCTTTAGCTCCCTCAGGCGGTGAGATGTTGTACACTTTGTCCAAACTCTCTACATGGTCCAGTAGCCTGGAAGATCCCCGTTCTGCCACAAACCTGGTCAGACAATTTAACAAGTAGTTAGACTTTTAGTCAAAGATAGGCTAATCGATTTCTGTGACCGTGATATCAGTATGCAGATACCATTCTCACTTTATTAAAATATATGTTAGTATAGCTGAACCTAAAGACTGGAAACAGACAATGACACTACCCTCGTCGTTTTTGCTCTTATTCTGCTTTCTACTTATAAAGGTTTAAGTTTGCTTTTTTTCCCCCTCTGTTGTTTTAGGTTGGTTTAGGTTAGTTGCCACTTTGTGAAAGCTAGTGGAGATCCAAACAATGCATGAAGGATAAGTCAGACATTTTACCTCAGCATTTGTTCACTGAAGGGTGTAAGCACCACATAGTTCCTGTCAGCAGTGTATTCTGATGTGCTGCAACAGGTCAATGCAACAAAGGCTTCATGTTAGTACATTTTGTGTGTGCCTTATAAACATGTCTTACTTAACAACCACAAAAAATTAATTAATTAAAGTTTATTTAGACAGTAGAAGATATCAACATTAGCGTCTGAGTACGGTGTGATATTCAGGTGAGAAACACATACGGTATTCCAGACAAATGACATTACCGGCAGTCTGACAAGTAGAGTTGCATCACGAGGGATCTGTTGTTTATTTCTTTCATGTAGGTACTGAGGGCGAACTCAACGTCTGAACCAATATTGTAGTCACTCAGCACGATGATGTTGTCCACCTGAGATTGGAAAGTATACGACCTCAACAGTCACAAAGAATCAATCTGTACATTCACCTACAGCATTGGTTCTCACTGGTTTCACCGATACCTGAAAATACCTGAAAGTCGAGCTTCTAACCATAATAACCATTATATAAAAATGAACTAACCTTGTTTTCCTTGGTCAGTATGTTAGATATACAATAACTCCCTTTATCTTCATTTGACTTATGTATATAATCCTGTGAAAGAGAACCATTTATTATTAAAAAGTTAATGAGCACAAACTTCCTTCTAAACATTTCTACAAATGCAGAAAGTTCCTTTCTTCAATGTTAAAATAATCCACCTACATTTGGTCAATATACATGAAAATTAAAATTATTGTTAGTATGATAAAAACATTTTTTTTTTAATATCATTACAAATTACACAGGACGGTACAGAAAAAAAAATCTCTACCTTTATTTGCTTCATGACTCCTCTGACATTTTCCAAAAGCATGTCAGATTTCAGCTTGACTTCTTCAGCGTGCTTCCAAACATTTAAATAAATCTCACAATCCTCTGCACTACTGGCAATCATCAGAGAAAGCAAAACGGCCACTTCTATCATCTGACAGGAAATAAAAATGGGGATTGACGTAAACTCCGTTGATTGTTCTTGGAACTGATTAATAGCAATACAGTACTAATCTTCTCTTTGTGTTATTGATAACGAAAGGAAGAAGAATACAGATTCTTACAGAAGGAGCAAGCTTGTCATCATCATTCTCTTTCTTCCTACTGCTTCTCCGATTCAGTTGTTTTTCTTCAGTCTCCTTGTTAGTGTGCTCAGGGTCCGGTGGAAGGCAAAAGTCTGGATTTTTCGCAAAGATCTCCATTTCAGAGTAGAGTAGGATAACGGTTCTTCCAGGAAGTGGTGGGACATTGTAATGACAGGAGATTTGAACAGCCGTCTCCAGAGCTTTACGGTAATGGTCCAGTAGGTCAACAGTGTACAGCCGCTGACTGGTCGTGCAGACATAGAAACAATTTGATTATATTACAATGTAAATACCTTCGTGTTTTTCATGCAGATGTTTTTTAATTTTTTCTGACCACTGTTCCCTGAGCTATAAATTATTTTCTTTCCCCCATCATTGGTTTGCAGTCCTTAAACTTGTCCCTGGCAGTAGAAACAACATAGCAAAGGACGTGCAGTCATTCACTGACCAACTATAGTGAAAAACTAGCAGCATTAGCATCAGGACTCAACCCACACAGGATAGTTTGTTCATCCCTCTCCCATTTGGGAAGATGCACTGAGACATCAAAACTCATTGAAACAGACTGAAAGGCAGATCTAACCCTCCTGGGCATGAATGTTACCAATCTTGCATAAATCTGTCAAGAGATGTGCCGTTGTTCACAGATGACTCTTTTAAGCTGCTCTTTACTCTTTAACATTCAGTACTTTCACCGTCATCACTACGTAGTCGCTGTGGTTGTCCCGAACATGTTGTAGTCCTGCTGCACCCTATGGGCTTAAGTTACTCTTGAACACAAAACACTCACCAGGATACTTTCCATGTTCTTCTGCCCAATTTCACCTTGCAGTTTTGTGTTGTTCGTGAACAATGATCTAATGATGACAATCTCTGCCTAAATGTCCAAAAGATAAATGACATGGCTGTTGATTTCAGAAAGGCCTATAGTGAGCACTCCCCACTGAATATTGATGGCCTGGTGGTAGAAAGCCTCCATGATTCCAACTCGGTGAACACCTCTAAGGATCTCACATTGAGCACACTCATCAAAGAGGACAGCTGTACAATACAAAGGATCCTGACCAGCTGCATTAATATATACTAATGCAGTTTCTTCGCCCTGTCATCTAGCAGAAGGCTTGAAAACTTGAATTACACTACATAACATATTCCTGCCCAAGCTGCCGGAGTTCTATGCTACATCTGAAATCCTAAGAGAATGTTAGATTGAATAGAGAATGTCTCCATTCAACCTCCAGTTTTTTCAACCTCCCCACTGTTTTTTTTTTTTGCTGCCCCTGAATTTAACCTGAATGGTTATTTTAATAATACAGTTTTGAATCATTTAACATTTTAATGACATTATACAGGGGTGTACTGTATAAAGTAGGTGTCATTAATTTATACACTTAAAAAAATTGTATTCTTTTTGAAAGGTATGATAATAGAAATGGCTTTGCATTGCATTTTTAGAGTTAACATTCTCATACTTGGCCTTTAGCAGCTGGGACTTCTTCAGACGATACATTCGACAGATAAGTGGCACTCCCAGTGTCATCCTCAACCTCCTCTTTTTGGTCGTCTCCCACTTCACATGATTAAAGCGTTTGCTCTTGGGAATCCTCTTCACGATGTCCTTTAGGATGTCTTTAACAGTGGGAAGCACTTGCGTTTTTGTAGAGGCTAAAGGACAAAGAGGATAAACTGACATACTTTGGCATATTTGTATAACATAGTTTGGCTAATATATTAGTAAATTAAACTATACAGTTGATGTGGATGATTCCAACATCTATAACTCAGTGCAAACAGTGCAGTTTTGTTTTCTACCTATCATTACAATTAGTACAAATTCTTATTGTGTCTATACATAAATATTTGTTATTTTTGTGTTGACCAAGATACCAAAGGTAAAAGTCTTTGTATCTACAGTATTCAGAGTGGTCACACTATCACTGGATAGAAACCGTGCAGTCATTAAAGGCAGTTGCTTAGGGTGACACACGGTGAGTGGTTCGATCCCTGGCCCTGGCTATATGTCGAAGTGTCCCTGGGCAAGACACTGAACCCCTAAAAGTCCATTCCCATCCCCAGCTGTGCTGTGCCGGTCCAAGCCCGGTAGAAATTGGGGAGGGTTGCCTCAGGAAGGGCATCCGGCGTAAAAACTCAACATGCGGACAATGATCCGCTGTGGCGACCCCGAACTCTCGGGATAAGCCGAAAGGAGAGTAGTAGATTAAGGGGGCAAACATAATAAAATTACAAGGTCTTATGGAAAAGGGTTTTAGTTGCTGTTTAGCATTACATTTGAAGTTTACTGACACTTCTTCCAAACTTAATTATTGACCGTCTAGCCAAAGAGTTTAATAGCCAAAGAGTTTAATAGTTAGAGGTTTTAAAAACACTTCATGTTCAATAGTGTTTTGTTTGTACTGAATGAGGTAGTCATCTGAACAGCCATGAATCCAATGTACAGCACAACAAAAATCCCAAACATACAGCCAGAATTAGCAGAACTGTAGCCAACTTTAAATCCAAGAATCTTGTTTTGAAAACTGCTTTTAAGCCACTTTGTAATAAGTTAACTGATAAATAAAGAGAATCTATTTCCAAAGGCATTATCACTTTACTAATAAGGCCTAAACATTTTGCACAGCATATGTACTGCTTCTCACCTAAGGTTTGAAGCTCCATGATGACTTTGTAGGCAGCGAGGAATCTAAAAGGAAACTGTCGGTTTTGAATAATTTCTTTCTGTAAGTACATAAACCAGACAGAATTTTCGTGAACACAGCTGTAAGTTTTATTACAAAAACAAAAATAATTATGATACTTACTTACCTTTTTTTTTAAATGGGACAAAACATATATTAGAAATTTGAACACCTTTTATTTTACCCTCATGTTCATTTTTAGTATTCAGTAAATAAGGAATCTCACCTCATTTGTCAGTCTGCTGAGGACCTTCCTGTGATGAGCCTCGCTGATGCCCTTAGTGATCATGTTCCTCAGGTTACTCAGCATGTCCGTGAGTGAAAAAGACTCATTGTCTGTACCCAAAGAAAAACTTTTTATCCATATATGAGATCAAGGATGTTTGCATTTATTTGTAGGGGTGAAATGTCCAATGTGTGTTTGTGTATTGAAATCTATCTTTACACTTGTCTCTTGCAAGGAGTGTTGTACAGGGAAACCAGAGTAAATATAAAAGTCATCCTTGCACTGGATACATGTATTTATTGCTTTCTTCTCTAATCGAGATAGGCCCCATGTGACAAAAGACAAGCTTTTTGTAATGAAATAAATTGTTCACTGGTCACAGTTATGCACTTGAAACTGGTGATACAATTTGTTGTAAATGATGCAGTAAACATGTCTTTTTTGGGGGGGGAACAGCCTGACATTGAAAATCCTTTTTAAAATGATTTTCATCAGACCTATGAGTTTCTCCCAGGTGGCAGCCTTGTTGCCCTCCCGACTGAGCAGCCGTTCCCATGTCTCTGGCTCTTTGAGCTTCATTCTCTGCCCGGCTCTCTCCCTGTCCCACTCGCCCTTTAATCCACTGTGGGTGAAGGCCTCCAGGTCAGCAGGATACCTGACAGACACACATTGCATTTTATATATAATCATCTGTCTGTCAACCATTATATAATATCTGGGACAGTTTGTGTGTGCACCTTAGGAGTGGGTGATAAAATCCACTGTTTGGGTAGGCAGCATGTCTTTGGGTAACTCGGTTCATTCCAGAGTAACAAAAGGTGATATTACTATTGTTAGTCTAACATCTGCCAACATCTGCTAACATCAACATTGTATTAGTGATATTGCGCTTTAGGAGCTAGAACAAATTCAATGCATTTACCACATTATTCAGTGTTAAAAAAAAAAATCTGACTTTCCTTTGCATAGTAATAAAACAAATACTTATGGCAAAAACTATGAGACTTTTAACATACTACTTTGTTTAGCAATATTAAGAGGGAATCACTGCATACAAGACATTCTGAAGCTCTCAGTAAGACTGCGGCACCTGCTTATATGTAGTTTAGCCCACTCTTCTTGTGCAAACTGCTCCTTGTCTCAGGTTTGAAAGATGCCTTCCCGAGACAGCATGTTTCTGCTCTTTTAATAGATATTCAATGGTATTCATATGGGTGCTCACAGAAGGGCACTTAAGAATAGTTTAGTGTCCAGTTCTTAGGTACGGTTGTTGTTTTAAGATTAACACAAAAAGATTTTATCTGACGGTGCAGAATTTTAATCGACTCCTGTCATGCGTATGTAGCCGTAATGAATGACTGAATCAATGAAATGAAATGAAATGAATCAATGAAATGAATCCCTAAAACGTCAGCTATAGATAGGAAAAAAGTAAGTTTAATATAGCCTGTGCAGACTCGACAGCAATTATTTCTATTTTGTGTATTACATCAGTATAAAATGTATAGGATTATTTGGTAAATAGATTATATAATTTTGCTATAGGAAGATATACTTTGTACTTTCGGGCGACCGTGGCGCAGGAAGGTAGAGCGGTTGTCCACCAATAAGAGCCAACAACATGTTGGCTCCTCCGGTCACATGTCAAAGTGTCCTTCAGCAAGACACTGAACCCAACTTAGTTTCTCCCGGTGAGTGTTGGTCCCCCATCGGTGTATGAGTGTGTGTGATTGATTAAGTGCGAATGGGTGAATGAGAAGCAGTGTAAAGTGCTTTGAGTGCCAATAGGTAGAAAAGCGCTATATAAGTGCAGAACCATTTACATTCTAATGTGTATATTCAAGTGTTTATTAACATACTGTAATTAATGTAATGTATTTGTAAGAGTAACTTATCCTATGACGCATCAGAGGATATATGATAGCATATGAACAGATAATAACGCTAATAATAGACACATTAAAAATGTCATAAACTAACTGCTGTTAAACACAATACAATGTGTTATAAACAATTTTTTACTGTCAAAGGAGACAAATGAGATTATTGGCAACTGTGATTCATAGCAGCCTTTATGTACAGTATATGTGGGTATTTGTGTATCTTACTTTTTTCCCAGAATGGCCATAGTGTGTTCAGTTGGTTCTTTAATGTGGAGTCTCTCGATCATTTTCTTCATACTGAAGTCACTCTCTATTTTGTCCACCACCACTTTGCTGCCTTCTATCTGCAGTCCAAACATACACGGACCAATGATACCAATGTGTTCAATACGTTTTAGACATATTAAATATTTAAGTTCGGTAAAACAGAAACGTAGAAACTAGACTAACGGAGCTGTAGCTCAGTTGGTAAGGCAGTTGACCATGGACCACAGGGTCAGTGGTTCAATCCCCGCTCCTGGCTACAAGTCGAGGGCAAGACACTGAACCCCAAGTTGACACTGAACCCCAAGTTGCTGCCAGTGGGTCAGGGTCAGGTGAGCACCTTGCATGGCACCGCCATCGGTGTGTGTGTGTGTGAATGGGTGAATGGAAAGCTAAATTGTAAAGCGCTTTGGATAAAAAAGCGCTATATATAAGCGACTATTTAAGCTGTCCCTGCTGTGCCTGTTTACTAACAGGCACAGCAGGGACAGACATGAATTAAAATTGACTAAAACAGCACTACGATATTATAATTTATGTGTGTAAACATGTGGTATAGATAGAACTAAAACAAGCTAAAATACCACTACTACATTAAAACTATAGAACTTACAATGCACTTTTATGACACAACAGAAAGATATTTAACTTATAAATATATATTGACTTACAAACTTTTTTACAAAAGATACATCGGCTCTGGCCAGGTTTGCCCACTTTTTCAGCTGCTGAACAGCCGGTTTCTGGAAATATATGTGCATGGAACAAAGAATGTTGAGATCAACAGTATAAGAGTAATTTAAGGCACATATTCATTCAGTGTTAATTTAGAGAAAGTCGAGTATATTCTGAAAGTTTCATTTAAACTCATAGTGAATTCTGGAATTCTATTTTAATTGTCTGTAGATGTGCAGCTAGATGTGTATCTTCTGGGTAAATACTAACTTTAAATCTGATACGTCAAACTGACAGATGATGTTGTGGATAAAAACACTATAGTTTATATCTCTCTCTAATGTAATGTGTCTTGATGAGATTATATTACTATTTCACACTCATTCAGTCACTGCACCTATTATTTATTGTGGTAAATGATCTAACCTTAAATATCTGGCTGTGTCAAAAGTATGTAAATATCCCTAATTATTAGTCAAATTGAAGGCTAAATTAGAGTCAGGTGTATCAGTCAAAAGGATAACAAGAGTGTGGACTGACACCAGTCAACTGTCAGGTAGATCTTTTTACAAATGGAGAATACAAGATCACAACAAAGTCAATGTGTCTAATAGGTCACAAGGAACCCAACAATAAAGTCTAAGAAACTGAAGGCTCTGTTGCACTAACTAATATCAGTGTTCACGAGTCCACCATCAGTAAAACAGTGAACAACAAGGATGTGCAGTGTAAGAGTTTGAAACATGTTTCTTATGAGCCAAAGATAAAGGAGACCAAACTGAATGCTTTTGTACCTTGCCTTTGCGCCTATTGCCTCGGTGTTTACAGCAGTGTTTAGGGGTACTGTATTTGGCCAGTTGATACTCGCTGAACTGTTTGAACTTGTCAGCCATTGCCTTCTTCAGACACATGGGCAGGGAGCTGCTAAAGCACTGGAATCAGACAGTCATAGCATTCAGACAAAACAAACACATCCGGATCCCATCGTACAGCAGAAACTCACTTAGACTTACTGTGCTATAGATTCTGGCTACTTCCAGCCAATCAGAGGGCAGCTGCACAACTGCACCAAAGTATCTGCAGACATGAGGCTTGGTTGCGGGCTGACTGGCAGCCAAAGCCAATAAGAAGTTTGCTGTGATACAGACGTGCAACTCCTGTCGTGCGTAAACTGCCACCTGGATAAGAAGGGAGAACAGTGTATAGTATACGAGCGATAAAAATGATATTGCCTTAATCCCTTACTTTTGTCTGCTACGCTGGTTTTCACTAGTTTACCGTACACACAAGGCTGCAGACACAGACTCCCGCAACAAACTGACATTTAACCTGTTCACCAAAGGAAAAGCAGTGGACACCCTCTTATCTCGGAAAAAGTTCTCTTTCATTAAAAAGACTCTTTTCTCCTGCGACAGGCTGTGATGGCCAAAGCCTCGGAAACACCCTAAATTTGTTCGGTAATGTTTTCACTTACCTTTAATTTTACATTAAGCTTATTTTCTTTCCACTATCAAGTTTTAGTTTGCATAATTAAAGGAAAGCATCACATTTAATTCCAGTATTAAGTTTATTTGTTTGACATGTACAATTAGTCTATGTAGCATCCACATTGGAATAATTTTGTATTACTGTATTAATTTAATTTCTCTTTTTCTTGAGTTACCGTTACTAGTCAGAGGGTGTTGGCCCTCCGAACAGATTGGATTGAGGCCCTTATCAACTTATATACTTTCTACTGGGCCAGAGTGTATCAAGTGCTCTGTTAGATGCAGGAAGGGGAAAATATGGGGAAAGTGTTTCTTGAGTTGTTATAGGTTATTTAAAACTTTATTTGTTGGTTGGAGCAGTGGCTTGGTTAATAGAGTGGCCGCCTATCAACCATAGGGTCAGAGGTTCGCACCCCGCTCTTCCTGACCAAATGTCGAAGTCTCTGAAATTGGGAGGGTTCCATCAGGAAGGGCGTAAAAAAAACAGTGCCAAATCAACTTGCAGACCAATGATCTGCTGTGGCGACCCTTAACTCACAGGATAAGCAGAAAAGACAACGAAATGTAAACTAATTATTGTTTTTGTACAGTACACTTCATGAAAACTCAATAATTCATTTCTGGAATGGATTTTACTATGTTTGATCCAAGTCTGGTTAGAATCCGAAGGAAATTCACAAAGATATTATTTTATTGGTAAAATTGGTAAATGTACGATGGAACCACAGTGCCACAGAATGGTGAAAATGCTCATCATATCCAACCTGACCGTTGTCTCAATTTAGAGCTTGTAATGTTTTTAAATGTGTTCCTAATATAACATTTTAGATCACATGACCTAATACATGTTTTGATTCAAGATTCAAGATTCAAAGTGTTTATTGTCATATGCACAGATAGACCGCATGTTTCCCTGTACAATGAAATTCTTACTTTGCCCTCCACTCTAAATGTCACACAATAAGTAAAATGAGAATTTACAAAAAAAATAGAAATAAAATAAAATAAAAATAATGTTTACGATACCTGGCAATTTCTTGCTTATATGGGATTTTGACTACTAAGTGATTAGATATGATTAATAATGATAACCATATTATTCTTATTACTTAGTCTGTGGAATAATCACATAACTGATGTTTGAATACATATGTCTATAGATGTTGATGTCATTAGACAATTTCAGGTTCTGTTACATTCTTATGAATACTATTTTCAGTCCTTGTACATATGGTGATTGGAAAATCCGCCTAATGCATATGCAGAATATGTATTTTTCAGACAAAGAAAACTAGCGTTTCCTCGCAAAGGCACAAACGAAGATGCACGTCCATCAGCTTTAAAGCATCAGGGGAGCATCTGAAACTAGAGTTAAGAGTTGTATTTGCCTTGTGAAACTGTGTATCTAGAAAGTGAGAGTTCCATTTGGGACACAAATAAAAATGCCTCCAGGTACAGACAGCATCCACATATAGACATGAATACACACCTTGAGGAGAAAGTCTGGGTCAAAGACAGAAATGTCCTTTGTCAGGTTTGTGATCCTGGTCCAAACACTGTTCGCTGAGTCCCAGTCCGCCTGGCCTGGAGCCGTGTTCTTATTGACCAGGGAGCAACACACTGCATTTAGCAGAAGATACTGACAAACAGACAGAAAGACAAAGTTGTATTTGTTCACTGCTCCGGACTATAGTCACCTAAACTGACATAAGCACAAAATAAGCACAAATAAATATAATTTGGTACTTTGATGCAGAGAAATGAGCAGTAGTCCTACCTTTTTATCCTTCAGCTCCTCTTCAATTGTTTTCTCTCCTTTAACAAACTCAGCAAACTCCTCCTGTCTGGTGTCCATAGTTTGTCCTAGTTCTTGGTTTGCCAACGCAGGTTCCAGAACAGGTAATTCCATAGTCAAACCAGCATAATCCACCTCTTCATCCTTCTCTTCAGTCAAAACATCCCCTTCCTCATGATGCTGATGGAGCAGGAAAATAACAAATGCATTCAAATAATAAACTGTGTGGATAAACGCTTCAATCAGATGTTCAAAGACCTTCACAAATTTAAGCCTTGTCTCAAAATTAAACACCTTCCAAATCTTTGAGGACATTAACTATGGAAATGAGCAGTTCGGCAGCTTAATGTCAACTGTTTGAACAAGCATTGTACTATTGTAAAGGGTGTGTTGCTCGGTTAAAAAGAACAACCATAAAATGGGAACAAAGTCCAGGAGCAGAACGACGAGCCTTTCAGTTTCACAAAACAGTGGACAAATGGGAATATGAAAACATTTCAACAACTCCATGAAGTCCTGGCTGCAAACCAGACACCAAGCACTAGACAAAATGCTTAAATTAACACTAGAACATTGACAATTAATCACTTAACTGTCAACTATTAAAACAAAACAAAACAATTGACATTAGGTCATTGTAGTCATTTTACAATAAAAAATGCCAAATGTTTTCCAATTACAGGTCAATAAATATTAGGCTACATGGCTTGTGATGGTTTTATATCATTGTAAATCCAATATCTTTTGGACTTTGGACTATTGGTCGGGACGGGAAGACATATTTTAGAGCGTTGGGAAATTATAATGGCCATATTTCTCTTATTTGTGACATTATGTAGATATAATTAGTGAGTAATCACTACATAAAATTAAAATGATGAAATTCCAAGCTGTTCCACGGATAAAGTCGTCGCGTGCCACCAGAACTTTCTTCAAGTTAACAATGTTCAAAAAATGTAAACCCTCGACTGTATGACGTCAAATTACAGCGTTTAACTCTCAGAATGTCAGGACACAACGTCGAGTCAGCCACTGGACTGAACTGAGAAACTGTCATTACACGTACAACACAATGAGAGGTTCCCAACTACAGTACGTTAGCTAGGAGCTACCCAGATTAGACGAAGACAACTCGGCCCCAAAGCCACAAATAAGACTCCGCACAGTCCGCAGGCAGAGCACGGAGTCTGGACAAGTGTGCGCTGTGACGTACAAAGTTACCTTGTGACATAAAGCACTGGCATCAGCTTGCGAAGCGTTGTTGCTGCTTTACGATGTTTTTCCTCATTCAGCGGCCGCTCAGAGTAGATCGCTCTCATTGGTCAGTAGTTTGTGAGCATTTTACCGTAATATCACACATACCGGTGCTTACACATAACAGGATATTAAATCATAGGCTGGTGTCAGTCATCAGTAGTTAAATAAAAAACCAGTGTCTTAGTCAATCTCTGACGTACCTTCCTCACCTGGTGCAGTCAGCACAAAGCCTACTGCAAAACACAAATACTGTATATGCTATCCATCACTTTTTTCCTGAAATAGCTGGAAACAATTTTTTTTTTTACAAACATTAACACAGGAGTAAATACGTTTTGGGTTTTTTTTGCCCAGCTGAGCATTTGAACACGTTTGGTGCCTTTGTTAATTTTTGCAGCAGCAAGACAAGAAAATTGAAATGAACCAGTTTCCATCTTCGTTAGGATAAACTGCTATGGAAACCTTGTGGGTGAAGCCAAAGTGTTTTAATGGCCTGCCCAACACAGGCCTACAGCACTGACATATCAGTCACATAAATTCAGCCACCTGCACCATCACCACCCTCCCAAGTGGCTCTGTCACCTGCATTGCGATGCCTCACCTGTATTTTCTTGCTCCCCAGCTCACCAGTCCCAGTGCCCAACAACTGAGGGCTTGTGATTCCCAGTGTTCCAGCCAGATCCACTGAGAGAAATGCAATACTTTTACCTTTCATGTAGTTAATGGAATTGTATTTTTTCACACTGTTGGAATATAAGTCTCTTAATAACATGCACTGTGTCTGTAAAACATCTTAATATACAAATATTGGAAATTGTGCCATTTTCTTTCAGATCCTTTTAATTAAATATCTGAAATATAATAAAATTTTATAGTGAGAATCTTGCTTGGTTGCAGGAGTTATTTTTTCCAGTTTTATCTTCTTTGAGATGAGGAATAAACAAGATTTCCTGGAATGGATATTGGTGATATGACATCTCAGGCAACAACGCATTATGTCCACAGCGATGAGAGAGGAAGCAGCCACGCACACACAAAGCAAGGGAAGTGTAGGCCCTTCAAATGTGTAGAGGGGCACAACTATCAAAATTTTGTCATTTTTTTGAAAACAAGAAATCAAACAACAAAGTGCTGACTGACTTTTATTGTCATTGAGAAGATTATTATGTTTTTTTTTTTTTACCCATTTCCCACTTTTATTGTCCCAATTTTAATTCAACTCCTTTTTAACTACCAATTTAAATCCCATTGATTAATTCCACTCACACAAACTTTAACTAATGGTATTCGTATAATTTTTATAGTTGAAACATATGCTAGTATTACTACATCTAAATTAGGTTACATGAAAGCATGATAGTAGAGCAAAAACCAGTGTTATAGAATTCTATTCAATGTATTTTTCATTACTGCGCATTCACCATCATTAAAACAAAGAAGAAAACATTAATAATAATCTTTGGTTATTGTTTTTCCCACATCTCAAAAGTAGTTTCCAGAATCTTCAGGATCATTCCTTCCAGGTGAGAAAGTACAGTTTTCCCTGTTCATCGCCACAAACCAGTTCACTGGGTTTTTCAGGATTCACCTCCAAAACCAGTACTGGACTGGCACATGCAAACATACCAACCTGAAAGAAGAGAGAGCGACAAAAGAAGTGCAGAAATTAACACTCCCAGACAGATTCAAAATTTAAAAGATTAAACATGATTTGAAGGTAACAGATACATTTTTAAAGAAAGAGCAGAACTTTTGGTGTAAATTCTAAAAGATCCCTCTATTTTTAAAGGATTGTTTTATTTTGAAAAAAACTTCTGTATTTGGTTCTCAGCTCTAAGTCCATTTGTAGTGAATTAAAAAAATAATAAAATAAGAAGAGAAAGAAAGTCTCAGTAAAATCCCACAACAGCTGAACATTACTCAAACGGGAGTAAAGTGGCATTCATAGGGGACTATTTGCACCTTGAATTCACGATCATTAAGTTGTGGGATAGTAGGACAGAGGAATAGGTTTTATCAAGCTTTGAAATTCAATTTCAATGGGATGAATTTGGTTTAGTATCTTGGGTCCACTGACAAATCGATCATCACACCGATGTGATATTACTACTACGTACCTGTTTCTTGGTGGTTCTGTCCCACAGCTTCACTGTTCTGTCGTAGGAGGCTGAGATGATGGTGCTGTCAGTGAGTTTCAGCACACTGATCCTGTCACTGTGAACCTGGGGATAAATCATCATCATCGTCAATGGTACTAACACTGCAATACACTACAGCCCTGCCTTAAAAAACTAATTAATAACCTTTACTTTAATTAGCTTTTTCTGACTTGATATGGACTGAATCAATATTGACAATGTTCATTAAGTGTAGCCCTAAACTGAAGGTGCATAGAATTTCAAGGTATAATTTTTCATGCTGCCTATGTGTATTTGGCAAAAATGTTTGTTCTCTAGAGCTAGTTTTTTTTCTGTGTAGGTGCTTTGTCACATTTTATCTGGAACACAACTATGCTGTACTAAATAGAATCTTTCTTGAACAGACTGTATCTACCAACGCCATTTTTATTTGTATGGAGTGTTGTTAAATATACACATTCATATTCTGTGTTTTTTAAAACAAGAATTTCTTACAGGTTTACTGCTGCTCCATGATGAAAGATTTGGAGGCTGATTGAACCACATGTTGCCCTTTATGTCTCCACAAACCACAAACTCTGGAAGAACATGCAACATACTAAGTAATCACAGCAAAACAAAAAGGTAAAAAATATTGTCATGTACTTAGGCAGCCGTAGTTTTTATCACAATGGTTAAGCTTGAAGTAAGAACAATAATTGAAGCAGCAGTTTCTACCTTTGTCCACAGTTACAGCTGTTATCAGGCTCCTATTCATCTCCTTATTGTCGCTCTGTAGGTGCATTGAGCAGAAAGATGACTGTAAAGGGTTTTTAGGACCCATGGCGAACTAAAGAAAGAAAGGACAGAGACATCAATTAACATATGCTTAAAACAGTTACGTTTCTGGTGCACAATACTCAACGTTCATTCATTTTAACTATTTAGACAGGCCAAAAGGTTACTGGAAGTTGTTTAAAGGACCTGCAGATGTCCCGCTTGAGCATGATCTTAGGTAGAACTCACAATGAACCCAAGGCAAACTTCTTCTTCTTCCACACCCACCAGCCACATGCTTTTTTCGTCATTGTGGATCATGCCCAAAACCTGCACCCTTTGATTCCAACTGCAAAAAAAATAATCAGGTAAATGTTCCAGATGAGCATATCGATAAAAGTATGTCAAATTACTGCCTTAAATCACAAAGATGTATCAGTTTCTTGGCCTAGTTAACCAAATAAATGTTTAAATAAGCACCATAAGAAAACAATCTAGACATTTTTCTAAAGTTTTGGATGTCCATTCTGTTAAATGACTTAATATTCATCTACATCATCTGGACAAGGATCATCTATCAAAACCACCCTGAGAGACCCCCGAAAAACCTCAACAAAGATTATGAAGTGCCATGTCCTTTTACCTGCTGACCACATACTCCCAAGTTTCATCGTTATTCTTGGTGACTTCGAATATTTCTCCAGTTTCAGAAACACCAATCAAGACAGAGCAGTAGGCGAGGCGGACAGCTTGTCTTGTCCCTGTGTGCGTGGTAACCTTAACCAGGCTGAAACACAAAATAATGCAAGACCGGTTCATGTGCAGAATCAACCTTATATGATGTTTTTTCTCTCTAGATCTCACCAGAAATCCTCAGTGGACGGTGCAACATACTGTAGTTTTGCATTACCAATGACAATCTTGGTTGGAATTGTAGACTTATACAGTTATGTAGTATTTATATAGTTTAAACTGTAGTTAATAATTAAATAAATGCAACCTGGACCTGGTTACATGAACTTAAAGCGAGAACGATTTCTGTGTCTGTATTTCTTTTTGCATCACAAATGTAGTAAGATTGACCAAATGTGAAAACACTTATTAGGCAGAATGATATACACACTACAAGATTCTATTTATTGATGCACTAATGTGAAAATATCACTATATATCACTAATGCAGCTGGTAAAGGTGAAGCGACTGTAAATCTATACTGACAGGGCATCTCATACCACTTTTATTAGTTAAACATACACCCACTCGGCCCTTTAATAGCTACACCTGTACAAACTAATGCAATCTAATACAGCAGCTGTGCCATACATTCTGGCAATGTTATAATTTTTCAATTTTTAAGGTGAAACTGTCAGAGAGATGATAATTCTGCTCCCTGTTTACTATCGAGGTCAAAGTGCTTAGTGGAGTCGTACTGCAGTGCATCATAAGAAGAGGTGGTTCTAAACTTTTGGCCACCCTATTTAAAATGAATAAGGGGACCATCAATATTTTAATAATATAAAAATCAAATATTCAATAAACATTTAATTATAAAAAAAAAATATGGGGGCACTCCTGCACCGCACTGACTCACATTGTACAGTTAAATTCAGCACAAACTATAGTTATGACTTTATATTTCATCTAATACTAGTTATTTTAAATGTAAAAAAGACATTGTAGTATAGTGTTGATCCTATTCGGTAGTTTCGTGGTTCAGTTCTTGTTGTTCACCTTGCACTGCTGTGTTGTTGATTCCAAACCAGCTTCCACACATCAACACAGCATTTAATGCAGCTGATGGCGAACTGGCCATCAGGCATGGAGCAGATCGCCCCGATGGTGCTGGCTGAAGCCTGATACACACAAACAGACGTGTCACGTGATTAGACCAACACAGAAAAATTGTTCAGTTCAAGTTCCTGCTGTTGTGCATTTCTTCACCTGCTTGTGACCAACGACTCTGTTATTCTGCCACAATTCCAGTAAACCGGACTCATAACCAGCAACAACCAAACCATCTTCCTGAGAGAAGCACAAAGCGCTGACGTGGCCTCTGAGGTTTGGAGGACTCCCTGCACAGAAAAGGCACAATTCAGAGCTGAAATGAACAGGTAAACATCCCCTCTAAAATGTGTTCAAATGCCCACTCAGATTATTGTTTGTACTTAAACAGGATAAAAACTTAATGCTGTTAGAAACTGTGATGCATTGAATAAATAGTAGTTATAGGTAATTAAGTAGAGGCAGAATGTGCAGGATTACCAGTCGTCCACGTCCAGCTTCGCAAAGAGCAATCTTGAGAAACGGTGAGAAATTCTGGGACTCCTCCTTTGCAAACAACTCCATGAATTGCACCACTGTGACCTTGGAAGGTACTGAAGTGCTCCACCTGTATGTAAATGTAAATGTAAACGATGTGAGGCACTAGACAAAAACAGCGAACTAAATGCTTGTTAGCTCTGTACGCTACATGTGTTACAGGGCACTGGGCCTCAGTTGTTAGAGAGGTTGTCTATCAACTGTGGGGTTTGATCCCCAGCTCCTCGTGTTTCAATGTTTAGGTGGGTAAGACATTGAACACTACTGTAAGTTACTCCTCCTGGATTAAGTTAGTGCATTGCATGGCAGCCCCACTGCATTCTACCGCTGCACGCTCAGCAGACTCTCTCCCAATATTCAAAAAACTGCAGAAAACATAACTCTTCCGCATCTTCCTATGCACTTAAATCTATATAAAAAAAAAATAAAAATAGAACCCACCTGTAGTGGTTTCCAAAGTTGCACTGTGCCATCATCAGACGCAGTGAAAACAGCAATTTCTTCTTGCTTGACTTCTTTCTTCTTGTCTTGAATTCAAAGCAAGAGATTTGATAAATTTATAATTATTATAAGATTAAGTCTTGGCCCTTTGTTTACTTTTCTGTACCTGTATTTGGGTGGAGAGAGCAGTGGTGTATACGCTGCTTGTGGGCAGTGATGTGACAGATTTCCATGGAGGTTTCCCAGTTCCACACGTGTAGTGCTCCCTCAGCACAGCCGGATACAACATACCGTTCCTGCACACAGAAACAACTCGATTAAGAAATGGTCTTTGTCTTAAAGGGCATTGTAAAGGCCCTGTGACTTCCCTATACTAAAATATTTCTCTGCTTCTAGCCTAAAAACTCCTCCAGATGACACCACCCGGAGTTTTTCATCATTAGGAGTTCAGATGATGTCACCTGGGGGAGCTCTGGAAAAACAGCTTGACCATGATTACATATTCTATAGTATAAGCAACAAGATGAACTGAAGGTTCCTCCAAGTGATGTCACCTGGAGGCATTGTCAGCTAGAAGTAGAGAGATATTGTAATATAGGGAGGTGAAAGGGAAGTTTAGTGGCAATTATGTACATGTAATACCCCAAACTAGAACCAAAAGCAGCAAGTTCAAAATCTGTGAATGAAGAAAAGAAAAACTCTGGATTAGAGTTACATTTCTTCACCCCACTCTTAAGAGGTGGACCCTGATGGAGACGTATTTAACTAATGGCAGAGTAGATGCTAAGTCTAGTTTGAAATATTGAATTGCAGTAAATTGTTCATAGCAGCAAACTCACTCATACAAATATCTGTCCGTCATTGCCCGACTGTCACACCTACTTTCAATTAATACAGGAATGGTGGTGTCTCTATTACAATGTCTTTATTTCCTCAACAGTTAACCCGATCGTGTGCTAATTTAACATCTGAAGGCCAGTCTTCTGTTGCTACAGTCTGTGTGGTGCTGATTTAACTTTTCTGTGTATGCAGAGCATTTTGGTCACAAACATGTCTTGGCCCCCCAACTTCCACAGTTTGTGGAAATCTGTGGTTTGAACATTATTTCCTTAGTACTGGATGAGACCGTTTCTGTGACTGAACACACATAATGAGTGATCAGCAGTGGACACATTTACACCTTAATGACCCGTAAATGAATACCCCAATACTACACTAGCGTCATCTACAGAGGTCACTTACATGGTCTATCACTATTTTTACAGATATACAGCTTTGTAATTTTCTCACCAGGCAGCAAACTGAAGTAAGAGAATTTTTCCAGGCGATTTCCCTGAGACGTTGGCCTGTTTGCAGGTCCCATAAACAGAGTCTCCCATCGTTTGAAGAACTAATCTGAAAGAGAAAATGGGCTGAGGAAGATCCTGAAGACAGCTGTATTTGGGGCCCGTCCTGTAGTTTAAGATAGCTACTGTATTTGTTTATGACAGCTGTGAAAAATATAATGAAGACTCACGACGCAGTCTGGAGTCCAAACACAGCCGGTGATCCAGTCCCTGTGTGAGTGAGGGAGCGACTTAGAAAGAACAGCAGGAGATGAACTCACATCCCACAGCATCAGGGCCTGAAACAAATAATAATGAATTACAAAATAATAAACAGAGTCAACTTTGAGGAAGGAATTTGCTTATTTAAAAAATACAGTCAGTATAACATTGACAATTAAAAGAGTTTTGAGCCACTGTTGATACAAATATCAAAGAATAACATAAGTTCCAAGACAATTCCTCGTGTGCATATTTAGTAATTTTATATAGAATACTCTTTATTGGAACCAAAGACAAATGTATTTATTAATTTATTTTAATCCCACCTGATCTTTTCCACCAGACAGTAACTGTCCACCATCAGGGCTGAAAGCTAGACAGGTGACTCCTCCACTGTGACCCCTCAGCAACGCATGTGGCTCCACTGAGGTGTCGAGGGCCAGATCGCTCAACAACCACAAAGCAATAGTGAAGTCATCTGAATCAAAAGATAAATACAGAGGTTCAAATTATCTAAATCTATCAGAAATTCAGATAAGGTGATTGGCTATCTGGGAAATAGTTTGTGTTGTCTTAAAGCTCCCTGTAAAACACCAGATTTTTTGTTTATTACCAGTTACACATACCTGAACCTGTGGCCAGGTAAGTAGAGTTTTGTGCCAGTACCAGGATGGTGCCTAGTTGCACACCAAACATTTTCAGCATTTCCAGACCCCCCAACTTTCCTTCCTCTTCTTTTCTCTTCCAGACCCTCAGTTTTTTGTCTCCAGACACCAGCAGATCAAGTTCAGTCTGCTCTGCATCCATAACAACCCACAGCAGACACAGTATGGATGTGTCAAGGTCGCTGGACGCCCAAATCTTCTCCCCTAACATTAAAATGTTGAAAGTTAAGATTCTGTAACCACAACCCATTTAGCTGACATCCATACCACCCTACCTGTTTTGCAAAGTGTCTTCCAGGGATAAAGTTCGATAAATATGATATATACACACCTGAATCAAGACTGAAGAGCGTGATGCCTTTGCCATGGTATCCCACAGCAGCATAGTCTCCATTCACGGCCACACAAAGTGCAGCAGGTCCAGAATATATGGACTTCAGTTTCTTCTGAGGAGGCTCCTGCTCACACTATAAATAAATAAAAATAAAATTTCAGTATGTTGAAAATACCTGGTCATTTTAAAAAATATTACATCAAGTTATACTGTAATAAAACTTTCTTCACAATATATAATTGTTATGACCAACAGCTAGTTTTGGAATCATTTCAACAAATCTTGCACATTATAACAAAATACAGTATTTCTTTACAAAATGACATTTTATTTTCAATCTGTTTACACAGTCTACAACAAGACAAAAATGCCAATGACAGGAATGCAGGATGTAAATGAAACAGAAAAGATAAATAAGAGCTTACGTCTTCACTTTTGAATGCAGTGACCGAGCGCCCAAGTCCTCCTGACCAGAGCTGCAGCTGTTTTACAGGAAAACATTACACTGATAATAAATATGCCAGTAAGTTCAAGGAAATTGTTTGAACTAGTCTAAAAAATAAAGAAATAACATTAGTATGATCCCGTGTGTAATTTTCTAAACTGTCTAGCCTCACCCTGTGATCAGCACCAGCGCTGAGCAGCATGGCTCCTTCATCCAGGAAGGTGAGGGCTTCTGTAGCTCCACAGTGAGCCTGGAAACATCCCACACAGGTGGAGGTGGGCACTGACCACACCCTGACCTCTCCAGATACGGAGCCAGAGCAGAGCATGGAGGAGGAGGAAGAGAAGCAGAGACTGCGCACTGAGCGCTGATGACCACGCAGAGACTGAGGGAACAGATAGATGAGAAGTAAAACATTAATTTTTCCAAAACATCCATATTAAATTGGGACACAACATTTAAAACTGTTGTTTAGGTTTTCTCTCTGTCTGAACTGTGCATTTTCAGTGATTAAAAAATAAAAGATTGCTTGCTACAGCTGCTTAAATAAGACATTATAAGACATAATTTACACTGTGACCAAATAAATGTATAAACACGTGTAATATTGAGAAATTCCTTTAAAGGTTTCAATTCTCTAATTTCCTTGTATTTATTTTCCTTCCTTATGGTTTTAAAATCAATGCTTTTAAAATGAAATAATCAATATTAAACCAACTCCCTATCCCCATAAACATGTCCGCTTTTGTCCTCTCTGTAACTCACTGGTAAGGTTTTATTCTGGAGCCAGTTCCACACGATCACATTTCCATCCCAGCAGCCAGCAGCCAGCAGATGACCTTCAGGGTCAAAGTTCACACAGTTCAATGGGCTGGAGCTGGGCAACGCTGCTACTTCATGACCCTTGGAAGAGGACCAGACCTGCAGAGCAGAAAACAGTAAGCCAAAATAATTAACTCTAGGTAACACAGACTAGATGGATTTATAATAGTTGGCAGGATAACTTGGAGTGAATTTTGAACTTTAATTTAATTTAATTTAATTAGTTTTCTGACAAAAACTTTCCAGACTGTACAGATCAAATTCTAAATGAGATAATATTTTCCAAGAAATGGTAACATTTGGTAAAATGTTCTATTGTGAATAAAATATGGGTTGATGAGATTTGCAAATCATTGAATTCAATTGAATTTTTTTACTTCCACAACAAACTGCCTGCACCAGGGATGATTTAGAAGAGTTACTTAAAAGGTGATGAACCCTGTAGCAATCAGTCGGCCATGATTCAATGCTTTATAAAAGAAATGTTGGAAACTTCCTAGAAGGGTGAATAGTTTGTATAGGGACTGTACTGAAATATCAGACAGTATAAGAAACAGAGAAAAAGAAATGTAACTAACAAATGTCTCCGATTTTGCAAACGAAAGGACAAATGCAAATAAACAAATGAAAATAACTAAAAAAGCGTAACAGGATTTCTTTGAGACCAACTTTTAACATGAGGTCAAGCGAAACAGTTGCAAGATGCTTCTGGTCTGCAGTGATATCACTTGCTGTTATCACATTGGTGTGGCCATCAATAAGAGCAGTCCTGCAACAAGGACACAAACTTTAAACAACCTGTGCGATACCTCAACAGGATTATGGGATTGTTACAATCTCAGGCATTTTGCAAATTCTCCTTGAAACACTTCTTTTACCTGCAGCCATTCTTGATGTCCCAGATCTCTATTCGTCCATCAAAGGAGGTGGTAGCAAGATGGTTGTCCTTCAGAAAGACGCAGCTTGAGATGCCGTCACAACTGCTTTCCAGCGACTTCACCTCCTGCTCACAGTTGGGAAAACATTTATATTAGATCTTTTTTGCAGTTTTTTCATTGCCGTCATTTTCTCACGTCCAACACTAACAATGTGTTTATCCATCTGATGATTGTCATCAGAAGCAGAAAGATAGAGAAACTCCCCAGCAGAGATTTCTCGTGGACACATGATTTGATCATGTAACCATGTTCCTACTCTAGTTTTTATATATGAGCATAAAAAAAGACTTTGGGGAGGAAAGTGCCATGAAGACATGCAGCAGAATACATTGTAAGACAAAGTCCAAATACATGAAGAATCTGCATTGGCACAAGGGTTTTATAGAACCATGGTTACTGCAATACATGTAAACACGTTTTCAGATTCTCAGTGTAACCATATTTTTTGTGTGAATCCAAATTTAGTGAATGTGAACTGAAAATTAATGTGTCAACAAGTTAAGTCCAGTCAAGATTGCTACTCATTAAAATCCCCAAAATACCACCAGCCATTTAATAAGTAATAGGAATTATTATAAATATATTAATAGAATATTAATACACTTAATATGTCTATTACAAAATATTGGCAATATGGCTAATAAATATTTGTCAGAATAAACACAAAAAGCGTGTTTATACCCGTCCAGTTTGTGTGTTGAAGAAATGCAGTGTTCCCTGTCCAGTACCAACTACCATCAGCTCTCCATCCGAGCTCAGGACCACACAGGTTGGTTCAGAGGAGAAAACTGCCACAAGTTCGCTGTGAGAGTCCATGCAAGATTATTGACACATTATTATTCAGTCAATATCTAATGAAACACAAAATTAAATCAAACGCTAAACCCACAAAGCTAAAAAGAAAAAAAAAATCATCTAAACGTTACATTTGTTACAGCTGAGTTAACACAAAAACAAGCAGCTCTTTTAACCACACTGAAGATAATCCGCTCACCTGGTCTCTTGAACAATGGGACGGTCATTGTTTTTCCACTCAACTACCTGGATGCCACCTTTTCCCACAAGGCATTGTGCCCACTTGTGAGCAGAGGTCTCTGGAAGCTCGTTGAGGGCCTGCTGAATAAACAGGGCCGGCCAGGAGGAGAGCAGAAGGGCATGGTGCTGCAAGAAACCACGACAATCCTCCAGTTTGTCCTGGAAGCCAGCTGTGTGGGCAAAGACAAACTGGCATGAGAGAATAATACCAGCCATTTAGAAAAAAGGTGGGATGCTATGGAAATGTAAATAAAAACAGGACAAATTATATAAAACTTCTTTTTTAATTTTAAACAGTTCAAAGACAACGTCGAATTCAGAATAGGCTTTTCAATTTCATACCTCCATTTATTGACTTGTCTTTGTACAATTTTCAATCAGATAGGTTTTAAATAATTTGAAAATTGTGCCATTCTGTTTTATTTATGCATTATGCAAAGCCCTAACACTATAGAAAACAGGGTTGTAAATTATACTAAGAATTTGTGAGTCAAATATTTTAGAGCACTTACTTAAGGGTGCAGAATTGTGCTTCTGATCTGCAAAAAAGGTAGAAACATCCGAATTTCTTATTTTACTCCTGCATTAGTTCCAACTTCATATAGTTGCACACAAGCAATTATGTAAAAGTCTAGGAAATTATCTAAAAACTGGCCGATTCTCAACTGTGATTGGGTGCAAAAGTTTCTTAACTATGAAATGGCAAAAAAAAAAGACACAACAGAGAATTTCGGCTAGGATGAGTTTGCATCAATTTATTTTGGAACGTAGGGGGATGCAGCTTTAACCCTAACCCTCCTAATATACAGTAATAATAATGCACATTGAACTAGTGTGAATGTTGCAGAAGAGACAAAAATGGTCATGGAGTATATAAAAAGTTAGAGTAAAACACTGAAAATTATGCATACTAACCATACAAACTGTAGGTGTCCAGGAGGTGGTGCAGGAGTCCATGGCGCACATTAGCATACAGGAAATAATAGCTGGACAGCAAGGATTGAAGCGCCTCTACTTGGTCACTTTGAATCTAACAGAAAGACAGAAAATGAAGTCACGCCAACTGCAAGCACGAGAGGATGACAGCACAGTTCACAGCAGAATGTGACCGGAGGTGAGAGTCTACCGAGAGATTTCAAAGCAGGATATTTAACAATATGCAAACCACAGTACTTGGTTTTTGAATGATCTAAACTCACATTGTTAGAACTCGTTCTATGTATATTTATTTATTCACTTACCTTTAACTGTTGGAATACAGATTTATCGGTTTATAATAAACGACAAATACATAGAAACACATATATGATTTAGCCTGTTAATAGGTTCTAAAAGAATACTGTAACAGGTGGTGATGAATGATTACTAACCAAGCTGGAAGGCAGGTTCTTAACAGAGTTGGCCTCACAGTGAAGGAAGGTATCTGTTCCCTGGAGGTCCCCCATCGCCCACAGATGAGCTATAGAGACAGACAAATTATGCAACGTGCTGCAGTAACTTAAACTTAGTATATTAGAGGTAAAGATTGTGTGAAGGGTTACCTGCTAGTATGAGGTGAGCCCTGGTTCTGTCACTTTCTGCTGGTAGGAGAAAGTCCTCAAAGGCCCGTTTTACCTCCGGATTGGTTAGAACCACCAAGTCATCAGTGTTGCGGCAATGAGATGAACCAGCCAGACTGCAAAAAAGGATTCAGTAAGGTTTAATGTTTATGTGGGTTCTTGTCTATAATTTTTCCTCACACCTCTTTTCACTGCATCTCAACTGAATTCACCCAAAAACATATTATAAAATAATTTATTAAAAACATACTGTGAAGCAAAACAAGTCATAAGACCTCTCAAATAAAAATGTAGCCACTTTACTGCCTATTACAGGAGAATTATAGTTACAAGCTCTAACTATTTGGAGTTAGGAGACATCTTCCTGACATCAATGCATCTTGGATTTCATACGAGATTCATACCTTTGTAAATTCTGAACTATACGGGTGAAAGTTGCCATGGGAACACGTCCTTCAGGCTTCCTGGACAAGCGCAGCGCTTCCTGCCATGACACACGTCCCTCCCGTGAGGACAGGTCATTGCATGTGTTTAGCACAGAGTACAAGTCTCTCTCCCTCAGGCCTGTGAGAGATTGTTGAGCCAGCCGTAGTTAGTTCAGCACTTTAAATCAGGTGATTTGTTTTGTTTGTAGAAAAACCTTTTTGGAGAACTCACACCATAGCCTCTCCTGCACCTCTCATCGCTAAGCTGAGGTTAATAAACCTTGTAAAAGTTATGTCAATTACTGTATTTCTGAACTACAACATAATGTGTTAAACACTTCACGAACAAAATCTGCTACACTGCAAAGCTTTAAAATAGCTAAAAAGTTGAGCATAAAATTCTCAACTAATCTTACCGGTGGTGCTGACAGTGAGCACTGCCAGGGCCCAGCGGAGTCCCGGCATGTCCCTGTACTGTGAGCACAGTCTGTCCAGGCTGTACTGCACCAACTGGCTCAGAGACTGAGGCAATTCTTGGAGGTTTTCCTTCAACTGAGACACAAAGATAAAGTCAGGGTGTTTTCAGGGGGGATCTAATGTTCTGAGAAACAGCCCCATAATTATACAAAAGGTAACAAAAGCCAATAACAATTTGTATCAAGAGTCCACAGACATAACAGATACTAATGGATAAAAAGGTTGATATGACTGCATATAACATAGTGAGTATTCAAAGAAGAATCTTTTAAGAAGAATCTTTTATCATTTCATTCATAAAATTGTATTCTATTCTGCATTGCTAATCAATATTGCTTCTTCACTGGAGTTAAATTATAGTATCCACATCCACAATGAAAGAGGGAAAGAAATAAAATTAGTAATATCTCTTTGAAAGTGGCTAAAAAAAAATACATCTGACCTTATCAAATGAGGCAAAGTTCCTCAGGTCTTCACAGGCCAGGTGCAGGTAGAGGGGACTCACTGCACCATTTTTCATTATCAGTGTCTGGAGCTGGACAAACAATATGACAGTGTTACATAAGCCAAGTTATATAAATCGCAAAAAAAAACAAAAACTGATGTCTATAGTGCAGAAGAACCTGGTTATTGAATGCAGAGTCACTTAGTTTCTTCCCGAACGTGTCCAGTCCCTTTTGAACCATCTCCTTTCGGTCAGACATGGTGAGCTGTCCCAGGGTAAACAGGACAGTGCCTCTCTTCTTAGCCAGGGTTTGTAAGAGAGCGGCCTTAGATGTGATGCTCACTACCAAACACACACCCTGAAGAAAATAAGAGAAACCAACATTTACTATGTTGTCTTGCACAAGTCCTCACCGGTGGGTTACACCTTTTTGTACTGTCATTGATGAATGAAGTCATAATCAGAGAAGACATAAATTGCGATTATTCTATGATTTTTTTAGTTTGGTGTACCTAATAAACTGACTACAGACTAATAATGTTCTGTAAAATAGAAAAGTCACACTGACCCAACATCTCCCTAAACTAAAATTTTAACTCTTTAAAATAAAATAGTTCTGACATTATTGTCTGACTGGTTTGGTATCAAATGGCAAGAATTGTTTTCAATACTTGATAGGAAAAAAAAAGCAGTTGGGTCGATCGACGAGCTAACAGCATAATGAAATCGTTTTTGTATAAGGCAGACTGTGACAGAACTCAGGTCTGTCTGGGTGGCCGACCTGTGGAAGTTGCTGTGGTATCCAGTCAGAGCTGAGCTGACCTCGGCCATCTTGGACAAGATCCACCCCATCAACTAGCAGAACCAGAGGTTTGTCCTTTTTCATGCCACTTAATGTGGAATGAAATTCTGAAAGTAACTCTCTGATAAGTGAAAAACATCTTGTTAGATTACAGAAAATTTAACGTACCTGTAAGTATTAACTAATTGTAAGAAAATAGAAATTACTTGAAAGAGTGGGGGAGAGGTGATTCCTTTCCAGCATCTTTTATCTTCCTGAACCACTGAACGAAGCAGCGAAGAAGGTTCCCCACAGAGCGAGCTGACTGGCTGGCAGCTGCAGAGTATGAGATGACATCACAAACCAGGTTTCTCTTCGACTTGACTCCAGTCCTGAGGGCGTCTGCCAGAGCGGCCTGAGTGAAGAGATACCATAAATACGGGTAGTTTAACATTTTTCCTTACCCAGGATTTTTGTTAAATGTTGTCCTTTCAAAGGTTTATGAGGCTGAAAAATACGTATAAGGAAATCAAATCTGAACTAAAGCTTTTTAGATAATACTTCACTGATCCCCTGAACAGGAAATTTAGGTGCCACAGCAGTAAAAATGACATAAGAGATTAAAATGATCAAAACAGAACAAATTTACAATATAGTGCAAAGACATTTCTATAATCATGTTGGCCCTGAAATAGACGGACAGCCTGGCCAGAGTGTACACGGTCTAAATCCCAGTGACACACTGAAACCCTAAAAAGGATAAGTGGTACGACTACTACTACTACTACTACTACTACTACTATTACTACTACTACTACTACTACTACTACTAATAATAATAATAATAGCAATAGACAAGTAGGGCGTTGAGATAAAGTAGATAAATTGAGTAAGTCACTGAGAAGCAATAACTACACCAAACTGACAGGTGCCTTTAAGCAAAGCAATCAGTCAAATCAGTCTGCAATCGGAATTTTGCTTGGAGTGAGCAGCTGGAGACCATCCAGTTTTACAACCCCAATTCCAAAAAGACGGGAAGATGTGTCCAACAATAGAACACAAACAACATATCAGATGTTGAAAGTGAGACATTTTTAACCATTTCATTGAAAATATGAGCTCATTTTGAATTTCATGGCAGCAAAACATGTCAAACAAGTTGGAAGAGGGGCAACAAAAGGCTGGAAAAGTAAGTGCCACAGAATATTTTCCATTAAATGTTAAAATGTTTCAGTTTCAACATCTGATATGTTGTCTATTTTCTATGGTGAATAAAATATGGGTTAATGAGATTTGTCATTGCATCTTGTTTTCACTTACGTTTTCACATCTTCCAAACTTTTTTTGGAAATTGGGTTGTAGTTCGGACTGTAGTTCTTTCATAACAAACGTTGTCCCAAATGCTTTTAATCATCGCAACTTTGTACAATGGTCTGAAAGAAGACAGTGAGTTGCACATGTGTGAGATCTCCATTGGAAAAATTATGATTCAGAGAATGTGGGGAATTATTTAAAAAATAATAATAATAATAATAATTTTGGAATGATGAAATGCGTCACTGAAAGTTGCACTTTGTGTTGACTTTAGGGGAACCTCTTGTGGCATTAGCTGATTTTCACTAGGACAACTTACCATGAAGACAGTTTTGCCCTCTCCAGGTCCTCCCTCCACCACCATCATGCCTCCTTTGCTCTGGACCTGCTCCACCATCTCCACAGCTCCAGAGAGCAGCTTCCCCCTACCGAAAAACTGTCTCTGCAGCGCCCCCTGGTGAACCTCCTGCTCAGTGACATCTGTTTCAGCCTCATCATCCTCCTGCCAGAAGAAGAACAATAATGGCGTGACTGTAATTTAGGTAAAAGTAAACATAAAATGGACAAAGAAATGCACTTTCAAAGGAGACAAAGGAGATTAACCAAGTCATCAGAGACACTAACTTCCACAAACTGCTGCACAGCCGTCCAAAGATCTTCCAGCACAGCCTTAGCAAAGACCTCCAGGTTTTTTAGATATGGCCTCCCATCCACAACACCTCCCCACTGACATGGGTAACTGGGACCAAAAATCCAAGAAAACAAACAAAACAAAAAAGGACTAGGGTTAGACTAGACTATGAATTTTGTTTTTTCATTTCAATATTTCAGAAATACATTTGTTATTACTCCTTAAATATATGTAGAAATAGTCTTTGGTTCCAGCTTTAATCCAAATAATGATATGAAAACCACAGCTTCACTGCTATTATGACTGACATGACTCACTTTTCAGTGACTTTAACATCACTGGCCCGGATAATGTTTTTCAGAGAGGTCATTTTTGACTCCGCCTCCTTTGATTCAGGAACAAAGTCTGATCTCCAGGCCACTGGAATTGATCTGAGAAATTTCAGAGGAAAGAAATTTAAACAAGTGCTGAATTTTTTTAGCTCTAAAACCAGTCTAATAAAACCCACAAATATTAATATTTATTATAAAATTATATATTATATGCATTAAACAAAGTTATTTTACAATAATATTACTCACTTAAACAAAGGAAGAATAGAGGTAAGACTTTAAATTGTGGACAACATACTTGGTGACGTTTGGATCTCTGAAGTAGCAGAACATTTGTTGGTGTGCTGTGTCTGGGTAAAGAGCCTGAAACTGCCGGATCTCCATCTCTGTGATCGACAGACCTGGTGGAGCCGACGCCAGCTAAAACACAAAACAAACAACATCTTTTTTTCAAAAAAGTAAAAGATATTGATTAACGACTATCAAGTTATTTGCATTTGTTTCACATTTCTGTCATTGCCTCCTGGCAGTACATGAGAATCATTGCTTATTGCACATTTAATTAATAACTAACTTTGGTCACCATATTTAAAGATGTGAAGAACAATGCAACCGCAATGGGACACAAGCTGGTGACCTAACGTGTAATGGGCAGTTTGTTATGGTCATAAATGTTAAATTTCACTCTCATGAGAAAAAGAAAAATATAGAGGTGTGTGTGCACGTGAATAATTTTCTTCTTGTGGAATGAACTCATATTATTCTTTAAGTCTTTACTTTTTGCTCATAATAAATGCATTAACATGATGTATTTAAACCGTACTCAGCACGTCTTCCACATCAAGTCTTACCCAGCTGTACTGTGGCAGATCCGGGAGAACAGGTCTGGGGGGCACCAGTCCATACCTCTCCCCCAGGATTCCTACCATCATCTGGCTGCGACAAACTTCTGACAGGCACAGCTCGGTGGCTCGGCCCGACTCCTCCTCTGTCACACCCCAACGCAGCTCCACCTCCTGCAGGTAGAGGGAGTGAGGTGCAGCGCGACGGCGAAGCTCTGGGAAGACGCTCCGCACCAACATGTCACGCTCGGCGTGCATGTCTCTGAAGGTGGAGGAGATGAAGACTCGCAAACCTCGCCATCTGAAGACAGAGGAAGGAGCTGATGATAGTGAGGAAAAGGCAGGAAAATGTCTTTTTCACAGAAAAATAACTAAAAGAAAAGTAAGTGTGAATATGACAATTGGAAATTTGCCTCCCAGGTTTCATATTCTACCACAGCACTTTTATATCTTTCTGAGCAATGGGGAAGTCACATGCTCCAGTGGCCATGAAATCTACTAAGGTACTTCAGACGACAAGTACCATCACAGCTTTAGAATTTTGGTACCAACATGGAACCAAAGTAGTGGTGTGATTCAATAGGCTACGATTCGTTACAGCTACATTTTTAATAATAGGTATTCAGTACAATTCAGGTGTTTGCATTGTCCACTGATGGAACCAAGTACATTTACACAAGTACAACAATTAGTTTTTCTAGTAGCTGTACTATTTTACTCAACTAACTCACTGAGAGCTATTGTACATTTTATTTCACTACATTTAATTAAGAGCTTTACTGTAGTTACTTAATAAATCAACTAATAAGTTATAATCCAACATTATGGATTATGGATTAATCACCTGTAAGAATATCTATCTATGTACTGGCTGTTGTAACATAAGAAATTACAGCTGTAAAGTATGAGATGACAAAATACTTAACTTCAACCTATGATAGGGGATTGGATCCTGCACAAACACAATTTTCTACCAAAGTTTGAACAGTGAGTCGTTTTTGTCCCCTGTCAATTCAATCTCATCAAATTAAATAGACACAGTCCTGATTGAGCTTTAAGGGATAAAATCTATATTACTTAATAATGTCTAAACATGTTTTTATCTATTAATCTTATAAAAAATATATATTTGAACGGGGGTCAGGATGCAGCGGGTCGCAGGCTCGAATCCCACCCCACCAGGTGTGGCTTTGCTCATATCATCTTAAACCCAGATAAAATGGGAGGGTTGCGGCAGGAAGAGCAGGGATTTTTGTAAAAATCACCTTAATTTTGGGCTGACTGGTACTGAGGTGACACTGTTTATCATCTGAGGATCTTTGGCTCCCTCTGGTGGCCGGATGTTGTACACTTTGTCCAAATGGTCCACATGGTCCAGCAGCCTGGAAGATCCCCGTTCTGCCACAAATCTAATCACATAATAAATTAAATATTAAAGGTTTAAATAAATATACATTTAGTGGCTTTCTTAAGAGTAACATGCAAAAAGTTTACAGTCTTTAGCACATTAAGCTAAACTAAGAGAGACAAGAATACTATCAAAATAATATACACAATGGATAAAAACTATTGTTTGGTATAGTAAATAAGTTTGCTTTACATTTTCATTGGGTTTAACATTTCTTCCCTTCACAAGTGAAAAGCTGTCAGATTGATATTTTACCTCAGGATTTGCTCACTGAAGCCAGCCAGTTTCACACAGTTCCTGTCACTGGGGTATTCTGGCTCACTGTGGCGAGGGATGGAAACAGTACATGCAAGACATGAGGAAAAACAGACAATTTTGTTTGTGGCAATAAATACTGTGGGTCTACCGTTCTGATCATGCTTGCAATTTTGCAGCCAACATTGGAAATACGTTGTCATACTTAAAAATAAGAAAAAAAGAAAGTTCTCCCAACTAACGTTATCAAAATAATTTGCCAAGCACACCCTGTAAATCATGCAAAAAGTAAATTAATACTTTCCAAAACACCTCTATAGCAGAAAAATAATTACCAATTTGACAAGAAGAGTTGCACAACAAGGCTTTTGTTGTTTATTTCTTTCTTGTAGCTACTTATGGCCCATTCAATAGTACGGCTGATGTAACTGTCAGTCACCAAAATGATGTTGTCCACCTGAGATTAAAAAAAAAAAAAAATAGCATAAAAGCTCAAAACTCACAAACAAGCACCTGGTAGGACAGAGTTGTCATTGCTACAGAGCAGTTCTGTTAAATAGCACTAATAGAGATCATCATAGCCAAAAATAACTTTTTTCAAGATAATCCTTTGTTCAGTGTGGTTAAATTGACAAAGTTCGTTTGTTACTAACAGACCAACACAAACTTATTTTGTGCAGTGTTTTATATTTTTGTCAAAGTGGGCTGTGAGGTAAAGCCTCTACACTGCATTACTGTACAATCGATTCACATGACTGTCTACTTTGAAACAGTTCTGCTTTTGTTATTACTTTACTGGTGCTTGTATGACGAAGCAGAGCTTCAAGCATCATTAACAAACCCAGAACAAACCTTATTTACACGGCCAGGTGCACATGGCAGGACAAATCAAAAATACACTGGCCGTTCAGACCTGAGAGGTTTTGACAATGTCCAAGTTGAAAAGTTTTACATATTCCCACCTCTGCTTCAGCTCAATAAAGTTCATTATAAAATGTGATTTATTTTAGGGTTTCAATGCTCGGTTTCCATTTCCATCACTTGTGGGAACAGTTCAAGCTCAAAAATGAAACACATACTGCTTTTGCCTGATCCTCAAATGTTTTTGGTTTTTTTTTTTGTCCTTTCGGCTTATCCCGTGAGTTCAGGGTCACCACAGTGGATCATTGTCCACATGTTGATTTGGTACAGTATTTACACCGGATGCTCTTCCTGACACAACCCTCCCCAATTTCTACCGGGCTTGGACCAGCACTGCACAGCTGGGGAGGAGAAGTGGCTGTTAGGGGTTCAGTGTCTTGCCCAGAGATACTTCAACATATAGCCGGGACCGGGGATCGAACTAGGACAACTGCCTTACAAACTGAGCTACAGCTGCCCCTACACTACACTACACTACTAGGAGTAATGTGACGTGCTTTTGCTATAACCTAAAAAAAACACATCTTCAAAAGACATGTGCCTCATCTGATCCGTTGTGATCAGATTGTTTTTTATTAAATCAGAAATAGAATATTCTCCTCGCTCTTATTTCTGCTATTAGCTCCTTGCAACAAGGTTGCCTTCTCACTGGATTAGCCCAAAGCATCAGTCCCCTGACTTTACGACTGTGTGCGCTGCCAAAACCCCTGTGAGGTAATTCTATGTTTTCTTGCTTGCTGTATATGTGATAGGGGGCAAGTAAATGATTTTTAAGATAACGTACTTGTAAAAATGAATTAACTACAGTATGTACAAATACACTAACCTTGTTTTGCTTGGTGAATATTCTGGGCAAGTCATTCTCTTCACGTGACCATTCCTGTAAAAGAGAAGCACTTATTTATAAAAATCCAATAACACAGATGGTTTTCTACCAGTATTCTACCAGTATAATTTGGCTAGTTTCATCCTTTGCACATTGACATTGTTTACATTCAAAGTTCTTAAATAGAATCACTTCTGGAAGTGATTTCTGGAACATCAGAGTTAGTTTGAGATAATAATAAAAAAAGAAAAGATGTTACCATAAGCATCAAAGAATACTATCCTGACCTTTATTTGCTTCATGACAACTCTGACATTTTCTATAAGGACGTCCGACTTCAACTCGACTTCTTTAATGTTATAATAATCCATTAGGCAGAGCTGACAATCTTCTGCACTGCTTCCAATCATTAGAGAGAGCAGAACGGCCACTTCTGTCATCTGAGAAGATATGAAAATGGAGAACAGATTGGAACCGATTCATATGTCAATGTCACATTTGTTCTGTTATTGCTAATAAGAAGAAAAAGCATATAGGCCCTTACAGAAGGAGTCAGCTTGTCGTCGCCCCCCTCTCGCTTTTTCTTCCTCCTCCTCTGATTCTCTTCTTCCTCTTCGTCATTTTCCTCAGGGTCTGGGGGGAGGCAAAAGTCTGGTTTCGCTTCGAAGGATGACATGGTTGTATTGATCAGGATGACCGTTCGTCCAGGGAGCGGGGGCACGTTGTAACGACAGGAGATCTGAACGGCTGTCTCCAGAGCTTTGCGGTAACGGTCCAGTAGATCAGTGGTGTAAAGGCGCTGACTGGTTGTACAGACAAACACAGTATGAGCGAGTATACTGTCACGTAAGTCCTGCAGATATCAGTTTGTTTTTGCTGTTTTTCGGTCCGACGAAATACACCTCCCTTTAGTGTGAGGTGCTATACATTGTGAATTCCCTAGGGTCACTTCCTGGGTTTTATTCACATAGTACCAAGAACCCTGATAACTATAAATCACATCAAACTGTAAGTAAAACACATGATTAAATAAATCATTCTCATACTTGGCCTTAAGCAGCTGGGCCTTCTTCATTCGGTATGTTCGATGGATAAAGGGCACTCCCAGTGTCACCTTAATCCTTGTCCTTGAGGTCGTCTCCCAGTCCAAACTATCGAAGCGCCTACTCTTGGGAATCTTCTTTAGGATGCCTTTCAAAATCTCTTTAAGAGGGGGAAGTGCTTGCTGTGAAGTAGTGGCTGAAGCATAAGAGGGTTAAGACGAGGTCATTTATGTGTCCTTTATTGCACATATACCCATGTAAACAGTCAACATTTGGTTTGGTTTGTCAGTCAGTATGGCTTGTAAACATGACAGTTATGTCCTATATATAGTCCTAATGTTGACATTATATATCTATATCTCTAATATCCTAATGCCCACCCACGCTGGGTGAAACCCTGCAGTCACACAACAGTGACACACAACAATTGTACATATATTTAGCTCAAACCTCATATCAGATTTTAGTCGCTGTGTGGGAATCTTACAAGCCTTTGTTCGAAGTGCACTGGGTTGCTGTGGAAGCAGGCTGGTCAAAACGCTAATTAAGGTCGTCTGGGCATCCGTCTCCCAGCAACCTCCCATTGGCAGACAGAGGACTGTGGTTTTAATCCGAGCGCAGACATTCAGCCACGTTATGAGGAAAGCTAACTTTGGCCTCTTGTATTTCTGATCGCATTCCTTTGGTCACTACCTAAAGTTCATGGTTAAGAGTTCAAAGGTAGATTGTAAAGAACCATCTTAAGGGAATAAAATATGGTCACCATCATGGAGTCAGTCTAGGATTATATAACAGAGAACCCAACAGCCTAAGTGCACTAAAGCTGTTCCTTACATTAGGCAATTGGTAGTGTTTTATAGGGACTTTGTATGAAGATAATTAGTAAATAAAACTTATTGTCGCTTTCTTTTTTTAACTTTACCATTAATGCCTAAAACTACTGCACAGCACATGTACTGTATCTCACCCAAAGCTTGAAGCTCCATGATGACTTTGTAGGCAGCGAGGAATCTGAAGGGAAACTGTCGACTCTGAATAACAGCTTTCTGTAAGCACATGAAAACAAGGCAGAAATTAATTAACTCTGCTGTAAAAGTTTATATGACAAAACAGATAAACATAGACTTATTCTGCCCGATTACATATTTTTATTCATTACTCACATTTTTCACGCTCACTCATTTTTCTTCTCATTTTAGGCCCCTCCCCTCCTGCCCTCCATTGTCCCTGCTTACCTGGCCGCTCTTCTAATCAATTTGAAGAACATATTTATATTATGCTTCTTTTTTTTTTTTTAAATGTAGTAAATAAAAGAAAATCTCACCTTATTGGTCAGGCTGCTGAGGATCTTCTTGTGATGGGCCTCGCTGATGCCCATAGTGATCATGTTCCTCAGGTTCCTCAGCATGGCCATGAATGGAAGAGACTTGTTATCTGTACAGTAAAGCAATGATGGTTAATGTGTGGGATCATGTTTGTCGCTCAGTATTTGTAGGTGTGTTTGTGAACGTGTACAGTACATGCATGTCTGGTAAAGTGTGTTGCACTGGCTGCACAACATGGCCCCATTGCCTAAAAGCGGAGAGTGCTACTTAAATGTATGATTTTGAAACCTAAATTTATATACTTACTTACTGATTAATTTTGCTTATCATATACATTTGGTTGGTGAGTAGTAACACATTTTCCTGTAGTGTGACAAACTTACTACTCATGTTTTATTATACTTTACACAGACTTTAAACAAGTATGAACACTTGTAAAATGAAGAGGAGACAAATATTTAAAAAAAAGAGCCTTCAGTCCAATTTTCATGGATGTATTAATGGAACAGCGGGACATTCTACAAATAGTTTTTTAAATTGTCTAGTATGTTTTCATCAGACCTATGAGTTTCTCCCAGGTGGCAGCCTTGTTGCCCTCCCGACTCAGCAGCCGTTCCCATGTCTCTGGCTCTTTGAGCTTCATTCTCTGCCCGGCTCTCTCCCTGTCCCACTCGCCCTTTAATCCACTGCGGGTGAAGGCCTTCACGTCAGCAGGATACCTACAAAAATCACAACCACACTGTTTTAAATAGAAGCTAGACACACCCAAAGACAGCACAATGACAAAGTTACCTGTTGCCTCTCCAAGAAGCTTTGCCATTAATTGTATTGTTCTTATTAACCTTGTCGTTGTTGTGCTTTTGTGGCTACTACAACAATGCAATTTCCCTTTTGGATTAGTACTCTCCATTTGCTAAATATTTTTTTATTGTTAATACCACTTATAGATAATAAATTAGGCATTAAAATGTGTGTTAATATTACTCAATTAAACCAGCCTATTAAGTAAAACTAAAATCATTGACTATAAATCTTACTTTTTTCCCAGAATGGCCATAACATGCTCAGCGGGTTCTTTGATGTGGAGTCTCTTGATCATTTTCTTAAAACTAAAATCACTCTGCTTTTTATCCACCACCTCTTTCTTGCCTTCTAGCTGCAGTAGAAAACACAAATAAATATTCCATATGCATCAAACATCTCTGCATCATAAAAGTAAAAACAAATATGAAATGTAAAGAACTTTGTTTCATAGTTTATTAAAGAATTAATATAATTCAGTTCTACAATCCACGCTACACTAAAAACCTAATATGCAGGAGATATGTAATATTATTGAATAAAATAAAGATGATCTATAAAAAATTTCAAAATCCTTACTTCATGGCACAAAAGAATAATATATTGACTTACAAACTTCTCAAGAATGGATACGTCTGCTCTGACCAGGTTCGCCCATTGTTTCAACTGCAGATCAGTTGGTTTCTGGAAATCAAAAATTACATTTAGAACAAAGGATAAAGTAAAGAAGAGACAACATTTGAAGAATGCATTTACTTAATTTAGAGAAATTAGAGTAGTCTGTTGATAATTCCATCTCCATGAATATAAAAATGCAAATCGCCCTCCTTTGTTATCATAATTAGACACAAATTATTAAACTTCAAGTCCTTTTTGTAGGGCCGGTAAATTGGTATAATTTTTTTTCTCGTATAAGAATTCTAAACAACAGTCACATTCAAGTCTACAAGCAATTTAAAGTCACTAAATACTGTGAGATGCATGTCTTTGGACTTGCAACATGCAAACTCCATTTAAATTTAAATGCCATCAATATTATTTATATAATTTTTCAATTTTGTTTACATATTATGGGTTTGCATATTATAGATTTGCATCCTGCTTTACATTTTATTTACATATTGATGTTTATTTTATCTACTTTGTCTATGTGATGTCTTATATGTTTTAATATTTCGATGGTGGATTTACCAAAGTGCAAGAGCAACAAGTGCTAATTAAGAAGGAATAAATCCATCAGTAACAAAGAGCTTTGTGTTGAGTATTTTCTTGGAGGAAGTGATGCTGAATAATAAGGTTGAAAAATACAGAATGTATTTACTTGTATTGATTAATCATTCACTGACTAATCAAAATGAATCTTCCCTAATTAAGATAAGATGCCAAAAACCTTTGAAACCTTTGAGTTATTTATAAGGCAAAACATAAAGGAGACACAGTTGACTGCTTCTGTACCTTCCCTTTGCGTCTGTTGCGGTTGTGTTTACAGCGGTGTTTGCGTGTGTTGTATTTGGCCAGTTGATACTCGCTGAACTGCTTGAACTTGTCAGCCATTGCCTTCTTTAGGCACGTCGGCAGGGTGCGGCTAAAGCACTGCAAACAGACAAACGTGGCGTTTACACAAAAAGGACTATCTGAGATTCCACCATACAGCAGACGCTCACTAAAGCTTACCGTGCTATATATTCTCACTACTTCCAGCCAATCAGAGGGCAGGTGGACAGCGGCACAGAAGTATCTGCGGACATGAGACTTGGTGCTTGGCTGATTGGCAGCCAGAGCCAATAAAAAGTTTGCTGTGATGCGGATGTTTAACTCCTGTCGAGTGTAAACTGCCACCTGGATGGGAAAGACAGAATAAACCCCCTTTTCTAAAATTTTACAGAGACATTAAACAACAAAAAGCAATGCAACATTTGTATTGGATCACCCAAAGTTATACTATAAAGTTTATTCCCAACTAATCCATGATAACAAGTCAGTGAAGGCTATTTAATTGTGCAGAATCATGTCATGTCTTACTAAAAGATCTAAAAATATTTCTATTTTCAATTCATTCTTGTGATTTCTATATTAATGTTTTACTTAATCAGTTAAACACAGTAAAGCCCCAGTAGGATACAAATGTAATTTTTTTAAATTCGAATTCCATCAAGTTTGGGATGTATGTACACACCTTGAGAAGAAACTGTGGGTTATAGACAGAAATTTCCTTTGCCAGGTTCATGATCCTGGTCCAAACACTATTTTCAGAGTCCCAGTCCTTCTGGCCTGGAGCTGTGGTCTTAAGGACCAGGGAGCAACACACTGCATTCAACAGGAGATACTAAAAGAAAGACAGTATTTGTAAGTATCTGTTCATAACCCAGAGGATTTATAATCACTTTAAATGAAACACAAAAAAGCACAAAGAATTGTAACATGTTATCTCTGATACAAAGAAATGATTTTTGTTTCTACCTTTTTATCCTTCAGCTCCTCTTCAATATTTTCCTTTTCATTAAGAATCTCAGAAAACTCTGGTCTAATGACCATAGTTTGTTCTATTTCTTGGTTGGCCAACACTGTTTCAAGAACAGGCATTTCTATAGCTGAGCCAGCATCATTCTCCTTCTCTTTGGACCAAACATTGTCCTCCTCAGAAGGCTCCTGATGCAGAAGACATCACATTAAAATGTAATGCAGCCAAATGAGATGCAAAGGGTGAATTAGTCAAATATTTAAAGTATATTAGTAGCTGAGGTAAAACAAGAAATTTATCATATGAATAATATTTCATATACCACACTTGTTTCTTCAAAAGATGGCTGCATGACTTCAGATATTTCCTCTCTGCCTTTGTCTCCTCCATCATCCTTCTTCTGTTTTTCACCCAGGCCACGATGGGAAAATGAAGAGGGTTGAGCAAATTTACTATGCAGAGCACTGCTGGCCAGGTAGGTGGGAAGCACAGAGGCTTTGGGGATAGAAGAAGTCATGGAAGAAGTGAAAAGGGGTGAAACATTGTTTAGAAGCTGGTTGTGGGTAGAGAGGAGGGGAGAGGTGAGGGCAGGTGATGAGGGGGAGAGTAGATTGGATGAGGTGGAAGACAGCCAAGTGGGCTGGAGAGAGGAGCAGGAAGGAGGCTGCACTGCACATCGTATGTGTTGGCTCATCAAGAAACTATTATCCAGACTTTGAGGATTGAAGCTGGAAGACAAACTTCTCCCACATGTAGCTTGCTGCATCTTCTCTCCCTGGGCCTGTGAAGGCACCGCCCTCATGTCTGTAGAGAAACATCAATCAAGGGGTCAAATGCTGTTGGACATTTGAATGTCTTGGCCTAATTGATCACATCTTTCTGTGACAGCATAAACTATTGAGAGAAGCAGTTCAGCAGCATTCCTTCAAATGTCAGAACAAACATTGACCCCCGTAGGGACAAGCCTAACTTAGTTGCTCCCGGTGAGTGTTGGCCAGTTGCATAGCAGCTCCCCCTTCGGTGTATGAGTGTGTGTGGTTGTGAGTGAGAATGGGTGAATGAGAAGCAGTGTAAAGTGCTTTGAGTACCGATAGGTAGAAAAGCGCTATATAGGTGCAGCCCGTTCACTAATTACATGCAATAGTAAATAACTATACCTTTTTACGGAGGAAGAAAAGTCAGTTACTTTTAATTTCAATAATTTAAGTAAGTAGAAATCATTTACTTACTTTGATTAAGTAGTAATTGTCAATTTAGTAGTTATACTTTCACTAGACCCCTTTTGATTTGTATGTTTGTACATCAGTAAAATATTTGAGTACTTCATCCATAAGCTGCTACAGATCAGAATTTGAGTTGTGCTGGAAGATCTTTCTTGACATGTATTCAAATAAACTTGTATACCAGGGGTCAACAACATGGTGCCCATGGGCACCAGGTAGCCCGCAAGGACCACATGAGTAGGCCATGGGCCTGTTCTAAAAATAGCACCACTTACCAATGAGCTGCATCTAATATTTTTGTTGTTCATTTTCAAAAAGGTTGGTGACCCCTGTTCTATACTATGTGGAGTTAAATTATGTAGGGAGCCTGATGAGTCGGTGGTCCTCCATAGGGCTGGGAAGCAAAAGGCAGAGGGCTCCCATTCCACCAGTTGGCCCCCAGGTCACCAGGTGTGGCGGCCAACAGGTGTGGCCCCGCCCACCGCCAGGTATAGCCCCGCCCATCGCCAGGTGTTGCCCCAATCAGCCTGACACGGATCGTCGTGGGAGACCCCCGAAGGGACAAGCCGAAAGGCGTCGGAGTTAAATTACGTAGAGTATTTATAGAAAAGTCGCCGCATAACCCCATTTTTGAATTGGACTAATATCAGAGATTATTATTTCCCATAAACCTGTTTCCTAGTAGCCAACGTCTTTCTAATGTTTGCAAAGGTGTGGTTGCGTATGAGACAGTCAAACTCACCGCAAAAGCCGCAGTTTAAAGTCCACAGTGCCGATTCTGAACAAACGCGCCTTTAGATGTCGCATTTTAAAAGAATACGGTGTTTGGATCGATATTTGAAGGTGTAATAGTGGTATTTCTCTTAAGTTTCCATATTTTCGTACACTTTAGCAATCCGACACCACATCCGGATAGTCTTCTTCGGCGTTTGTTTTTTTTTTTTTTTGGTTCATTTGTTCCATGGCTGCCATCTCGCGGTTTTATATTCTTCTTCTATGCTAATGATCAGACGCGCTCTTTTTTAAAAACATTGATTATTCGGCTCCAGCATGTCCTTTAAACCCTGCGTTCAACACTCACCCATCGTGTCCTCTCTCTCGGCTTTGTACTTCTTCCAGTTTATCAAAACCTGCTCCGCTGTTTCTGACTCCTGACATTCTTCACAAAGTCCCATCTGATCGTTTTGCTCAGAGGGTCGAATCCTGTTGGACATTTGAACCTCTCACTAGAACTGATCACATTAACTCTGAATAACAGAATGAACCATTGAGATAAGTGGTACAGCAGCATTCCTTTACTGTTTGAATAAGCATTATACTACAGTAAAGGGTGTGTTGCCTAACTCAAAGGATCAATTAAAAAAGAGCAAAGTCTAATGTGGGAACTGTCAAGACAGAGCTTTAAAGAGTTTATCTACATATAATAAGACATATTTATGTATATATTGTTTGTTTTTATTCATGTATTTAGTTACCTATTTATATATTTCTCTATATTTTTTTTTTATCTCTAAGTACATTTCGTGGTATTTGTTCTTTCTTACGTTTTTGTGATGTTAAGGATAACCACCCAATGGACTAAAAACCTCATATTCAGGAGATATGTCTTCTTTTCTTCTTTTCCTTTCTGCTGCTCCCTTTCAGGGGTCGCCACAGCGAATCATGTGCCTCCATCTAACTCTATCCTCTGCATCCTCTTCACTCACACCAACTAACTTCATGTCCTCCCTCACTACATCCATAAATCTCCTCTTTGGTCTTCCTCTAGACCTCCTGCCTGGCAGCTCCAACCTCAGCATCCTTCTACCGATATATTCACAGTTTCTCCTCTGAACATGTCCAAACCACCTCAATCTGGCCTCTCTGACTTTATCTCCAAAACATCTAACATGAGCTGTCCCTCTGATGTACTCATTCCTGATCCTGTTCATCCTCGTCACTCCCAAAGAGAACCTCAACATCTTAAGCTCTGCTACCTCCAGCTCTGCCTCCTGTCTTTTCTTCAGTGCCACTGTCTCTAAGCCGAACAACATTGCTGGTCTCACCACCGTCTTGAACACCTTTCCTTTCATTCTCGCTGATACTCTTTTATCACACAACACACCTGACACTTTTCTCCACCAGTTCCAACCTGCCTGCACTCGCCTCTTCACCTCTTTTCCACACTCACCGTTGCTCTGAACCGTTGACTCGAAGTACTTAAAGTCCTGCACCTTCTTCACCTCTGCTCCCTGTAACCTCACCATTCCACCTGGGTCCCTCTCATTGACACACATGTATTCTGTCTTGCTGCGGCTAAGCTTCATTCCTCTGTTTTCCAGAGCAGACCTCCACCTCTCTAGATTTTCCTCCACCTGCTCCCTGCTCTCACTACAAATAACAATTTCATCTGCAAACATCATAGTCCAGGGAGATTCTTGTCTAACCTCATCTGTCAGTCTGTCCATCACCAGAGCAAACAAGAAGGGGCTCAGAGCTGATCCTTGATGCAGACCCACCTCCACCTTGAACTCCTCTGTCACACCTACAGCACCTCACCACTGTCTTACAGCTCTCATACATGTCCTGCACCACTCTAACATACTTCTCTGCCATCCAGACGTCCTCATACAATACCACAGCTCCTCTCTCGGCACCCTGTCATACGCTTTTTCTAAATCTACGAAGACACAATGCAACTCCCTATGACCCTCTCTGTACTTCTCCATCAGCGTCCTCAAAGCAAATACTGCATCTGTTGTACTCTTTCTAGGCATGAAACCATATTGCTGCTCACAAATGTTCACCTCTGCCCTTAGCCGAGCTTCCACTACTCTTTCCCACAACTTCATTGTGTGACTCATCAGCTTTATTCCTCTGTAGTTGCCACAGCTCTGCACATCTCCCTTGTTCTTAAAAATTGGTACCAGTACACTTTTCCTCCAGTCCTCTGGCATCCTCTCACTCTCCAAGATCTTGTTAAACAAACTAGTCAAAAACTCTACTGCCACCTCTTTTCACCTCTAGAACATTCCTCACAAAATCCTCTTTCAATACTCCTACTCCATTTCTCTTCCTATCTGACCCATGGTAAAACAACTTAAACCCTGCTCCTAAGCTTCTAGCCTTGCTACCTTTCCACCTGGTCTCCTGGACACACAGTATGTCCACCTTCCTTCTCTGCATCATGTCGATCAACTCCCTAGCCTTCCCTGTCATAGTACCAACATTCAAAGTCCCTACTGTCAGTCCTACATTCTTAGCTTTCCTCTTCTCTCTCTGCCTACGAACACACCTTCCTCCTCTTCTTCTTCGTCTTCGACCAACAGTAGTCCAATTTCCACCGGTACCCTGTAGGTCAACAGCACCGGTGGCGGTCGTTGTTAACCCGGGCCCCGACCGATCCGGTATGGAAGTCTTTGTCACGATTCGCATGTTTGATTTGGCATGTGTTTTACGTCGGATTCCCTTCCTGCCACAACCCTCTGCATTTATCCAGACTTGGGACTGGCACAAGAAGACACTGGCTTGTGCCCCCTTGCGGTTGCATTATATTCAGGAGATATGTAATTGAATAAAATATAAATGATCTATAAAAACTTTCAAAATCTTTACTTCACGGTACAAAAGAATAATATATTGACTTACAAACTTCTCAAGAACGGATACGTCTGCTCTGACCAAGTTCGCCCATTGTTTCAGCTGCGCTCGCGCCAACTGAAGCAGTATAGTCCACGCCCACCGGTGAGTGGGCCAAAAAGTTGCTACTTTATCGCTCTCATGGTGTGCTCAATTACGTCCGCAATCACACCATAAGAGAGTGGCGATAGTAGCACTTATTCCCTCTAACTGACCATTTTCCTTCAGCCAGTAAGAGGTACTAGTGGGGCCCAAAAAGCCAGAGGGCTGCGCAACATAGTCATAGAATCTGGGGTTACAATACGTAACCATCGTTCTATTTCCTATGTTGCTTGCCCTCTGGCTGTAGCATAATGAACCAAATGCTACAGCAGGATATAGTCCACGCCCCACTAGTGCCATACAGCAGCTAGGAGCAGTAAACAGAACCCTGCTTCACAGCTGGACCGACCTGAACTGTGACAAAAACACAAGGGGGGGGGGAATCACAGCTGTGAACACACCGGCAGGCAGTGGGAGAGCATTCAATAAGCCCACTGAGGGCCTGGGGACCGAGATGGAGAGACAAGACATACTAACCGACACCAGAGTGTGCACTCTGGGGTGCAGAAAGCACAGAACTGGAAAGTGAGGGGCGTGAAACGTCTCGAAGATAAAACCGGACGAAAGAGCAGGTGGAGGACCATGATGCCGCCAGGCAGATGTCTTCCACCGACACCCCTCTGAGCAATGCCACAGAGGAAGCTATTCCTCTAGTGGAGTGTGCACGGATTCCCTCTGGTGGCTGGGCCCCAGAGGACTCATATGCTTGAAAAATGGCTTCACACAGCCAGTGGGACAGGCGCTGAGCGGAAAGAGGAAGCCCGGCAGAGCCTTCCCTGTAGTGCACGAAAAGGCGCTCGGAACGGCGTATAGTAGACGTGCGCTCCACATAGTAGGACGAAGCACGCACTGGGCACAGCAGATGAGAGGAGGCATCCTCCTCAGAAGTGTGAGGAGGTGTGCAGAAACCTTCCAAGGTTATGACTCTCGACCTAAAAGAACTGGTAATGCACTTGTGCATGAATGCAGGAGTAGGGCGGAGAACAGCCAGACTGAGATCCCCACGAATTGAAAGACACTCCGGGGAGACTGACAGGGCAGAGAGGTCACTCACTCTTTTCATAGAGGTGAGAGCCAAGAGAAGCGCCGTCTTCCATGACAGGAGCCTGAGGGGAACCTGTTCCAGCGGCTCAAACGGAGAAACCACCAAGGCACGGAGGACCAGTAGAAAGATCCCAAGGAGGGGCCAAGGGGCGCAAAAGGGGCCGTTGCCTCCTCACACCCCTTAAGAAACGTTTCAGCAAGGGGTGACTGAAGACAGACCTGTCTCCGAACCCCTCATGACATGAGGAGATCGCAGCAGCATAGGTCTTCACAATGCTGAGGGATAAGCCTCTGTCCACGAGGGTCTGAAGAAAAGACAGAACCCGAGGAAGAGGACATGAAGAGGCAGACACGCCCCTCTCAGAGCACCAGCGCTGAAAGGATGACCACTTGGCTACATAGGAGGAAGTAGTGGATGCTGCCCTCGCACCTTGAATGGTGGCCACCACGCGGGGTGAAAACCCCTGGTCGGCTAGGCGCTTCCTCTCAGGGGCCAGACCCACAGGCGCTGGAGCAGAACTGGGGGACTGCGGATCATCCCGTTGGCCTGAGACAATGCGTCCGAACGCCACGGGAGCTCCCAGGGCGGGCCTGCCAGCATTTGGCAGAGTGCCGGGAACCACAGTGCCCCCACTCGCCTTGGGGCCACAAGGATGACGGTGAGATACTCCTCTCTCACGCGGTCTAGTAACCGGGGAATCAGAGGGACAGGCGGAAAAGCATAAAGGAGCCGCCTGGGCCAAGGGCAATGGGAGAATGCATCCACCCCAAGGGGGGGGGAATCTCGAGCTCGGAGGGAGAACCAAAGGGGGCACTGGGCATTGCCTTTGGCTGCAAAAAGGTCCACCTCGGCTCTGCCAAACCTGCTCCAAACCTCTTGGACCAGCTCTGTGTGCAGCACCCATTCCCCGGGGCGGGCCCCCCCCCGAGACATAGTGTCCGCGGCGGTGTTCAGAACGCCGGGGATGTACACAGCTCTGATGGAGCGGAGATGCGAGTGCGCCCACAGCAGCAGTCTCCTGGCGATGCTGAGGAGCCGTGATGATCTCACGCCACCCTGACGGTTGATATACGAAGCCGTTGTCGTATTGTCCGTGTGAACAAGGACGTGGCAATCCAAGAGCACCGGAGCAAAATGCTGAAGAACGTTCCACACAGAGAGCAGCTCCAGCGCGTTTATGTGGAGAGACATGCCCTCTGGCCAGGGAGCACCCACTGACTGAGAGAGGCATGTCCCGCCCCATCCCAACAGCAAAGCGTCTGTGAACACCGAGACGTGTGATGAGGGGCGGCCGAGGGGTACGCCGTCTAACATGACGCGAGGTCCCCTCCAATAGGCTAGATCCGGACCCACTGATGGGGGAATCATGACCAAACGTCTGCGATGACGTACAGGATCGAGCTGCAGGCGAGAGAACCAGCGCTGCAGTCGTCTCATGTGTAGGAGGCCGAGGGGAACCACCGAGAGAGCCGCGGCCATCATGCCCAGCAGTCGCATGACTGAGTGGACTGTGACAATGCGACGGGGAGTCAAACGGTGGAGCATGGTGAGCAGCGTCTCTCTCCTCTCCTGGGAAAGGCGCGCCCGCATGATCGGCACATCCAGCTCCACGCCCAGGAAGATAATCGACCCAGAGACGATAAATGAGTCACCAAATCCACCATCTGCAGGAGAGCTTGTTCCCGGGACGGAGCGAGGAGAAGGAGATCGTCTAAATAGAACAGCACTCTCATGCCGGCAGCGCGCAGCGGAGCCAGTGCTGTCTCCAGACATTTGGAGAATGTGCGGGGGGCGAGAGAATAGCCGAACGGTAGGCAGTTGTACTGGTACCGTACGCCCAGGAAGGAGAAACGCAGAAACTTCCTGTGTTGCATGGCGACAGGAATGTGAAAATATGCGTCCTTTAGGTCCACCGAGGACAGCCAGTCTCCCGGGCGCACGCTCCGGAGAACTGAGGCTGTCGTTAACATGTGGAAGCGGCGGACCACCATGAACTGATTGAGAAAAGAGAGATCCAGAATTGGCCTCATTTCCCCCGACTTCTTTGGAACCAAGAAGTAACGAGAGTAGAAACCCTGGTTTTCTTCCATCGGTGGGACCACGCTGATGGCCCGTTTCCCCAGGAGATCGGACAGCTCTGACGCAAGAACTGTCGTGTGGGCTGGGGATGAAAGCCGGGTTTCCAGGATCCCCGCGAAGCTCGGCGGGGGTGTGGCAAACTGGAGAGAATAACCCTTGCGAATTATTCTGTCCATCCACTTGTCCAACACACACAGTTGCGTCCACTGATGGTAACGCTCCGACAGTGGGTGTGACAGCGGACAGTGTTCGTCTGCTATATTGGCAGCCAGCCAACGTTCGGCCCTCTCCGCCGCTGCTCGGGGAGTTAAAGACCGGGCAGCCCATGGGGGGCCCTCTGTGAAAGGGACGCAGGGAGGACGGGAGGGGCTGGCTGTCCGTCGGGGAAGCCCCAGCCGTAGCCGAAAAGCTAGGCGGGCGCGCCCCCGAGGGCTCATAAACAGACATTCCCCTACCGCTAGCAAGTGTATCAGTGGGGAGGGACGTTGTATGGAGCTCAGAAGATAAAGTGTGCTGCTTAGCAGAAACTAGCCGGCTTGTAAAGTTAGCACGGCGGCTAACAACGAGCGGGCTGTTGTGAGTGGGGGACATGTGGGATGCGGACACCGCTGGGTGTGGAAACCCAGGGGTATTCTGGTTATAGGAATCTTTGCCCTCTAGGAGATGTTGAGTTTTATTGCAACAAACAGAACAACCACATTTGGAACAAAGAACAATCGAATCACACATGTCCCCCCCAACCCGTCAAAATCTTCTCTGCTTCCGGGGAGGCTCCACCGGAGGGCGAGACCAGGAGCAAGCCAACTTGCGAGGCTTGGACGATCTGCGACTTGGTGCTGCCGCCTGGGGGGCAGGTGGAGGAGGTGGAGGAGTGGGCCGCACCGGAGCAGGTCGCGAAGCGGCTGCCGCTGATGAAGCAGGGCGCCTTTGTCTGTGAGAAAGCTCACGGCGGTCACGCCAGTGACCGGCGGAGCGGGAGGGAGCTGTGACATGGCGACGAATCTTTTCCGCTTCTTCCGAAGCCGTCTGCATCTCTCTAACAAGGTGCTGGAAATGGGGACCAAACAGACCATCAGGGTTGATGGGTCCCTCCAGCATATCCTTTCTAACAGCCTCTGGGATGGAGGAAAGATGGAGCCAGACGTTCCTCGCGATCATGGTTTGCCATGCCGAGATGCGCGCCGAAGCGATCGCTATCGGGGCGCACAAGGCGAGGATGGCGCTGGAAAACTTGCTGATCTCTTCAGCGTACTTGTCGGGAAGAGCATCAGGTAGGAGAGCCAGATCAGAAATGGCATTAGCTAAAACAAAGATGTTATTAGCTGCCGCTGCCGACTGAAACGCACACTGATGTGAGCGGTCAGCGAGGCGAGCTGTCAATGCATCTTTAGGAGAGGGTGGAGCGGGGCGTCGGCCGGCTCTGAGATTGCACTTGACTCCAAAAAGAGCGGCGAGGCTAGGTTCCAGCGTTGGGACTGGCGGAAAACCGTCATCCGTGAGACCTTTCACCTTGGTGATAGATGCAAAGGTAGAAACTGGAGCTTTAAGCTTCGCCGGCTCGCTGGCAGGGCCGTGCACATAGGCGGCTACCGTGGGGAATAGCGGCCAGGTAGGAACAGGCCGGGACGCTCGCCCGGGGTTATAGCGGCCAAAGGCGGCTTCCCGGGGTGGCGACGCGGCATCCTCCGGCACAGAAAGATCACCACGAGCGCTGGCGATCTTAATGATGTCCGGAAGCTCTTGTAGTAGCTGCACCATGGCGGGAAGCGGTGTTGATGATTGAGAGCTACGACGTAGAGCGTAGCTCGGAGGCGCTGCTCCAGCCCTGCAGGGGGGGGAGCAGGGGGGAGCAGGGGGGAGCCCGAAGATGAGCCGTGAGACGCGGAGGCGGAGTCGTCAGACCCCGGCTCCTGCAAATGGTGCTCAGTGAGGAGGCGGTCAGGAGGCTCAATGTCAAGAACATCGCTAAGAAGCCAATACTGCTCCGGATTTTCAGAAAAGAAATCCGGCCGGGAGCGTAGGGTGTCCTCAGGCAGAAGCCTGCAGAACATGCAGGAAGCCCGCTCAGTAAGAGCGAGGCCCGCGTGTTCCGCCCCCAAGCAGCCAAGGCAGCGGGGGTGAAGGTCACCGGGTTCAATGTACCCAACTTGACAAGCTCCGCAGATCCTGACGCCGCCTTTCTTCGCTTTGCTCCCGCCGTCATCATCGCCGCCGGTGCTGCCGCTGCGTCGCTTATCTTTACTGGACATATTTGCTCTTTAGTTAAGGAATAGCTCTTAGCTGGCACAAGGCTGAAGGAAAAAAAGGGAATAAGTGCTACTATCGCCGCTCTCTTATGGTGTGATTGCGGACGTAATTGAGCACACCATGAGAGCGATAAAGTAGCAACTTTTTGGCCCAGTCACCGTTGGGCGTGGACTATACTGCTTCAGTTGGCGCGAGCGCGCAGGGATTGGTTCATTATGCTACAGCCAGAGGGCAAACAACATAGGAAATAGAACAGTTGGTTTCTGGAAATCAAAACTTAGGTAGGTGGGAAGCACAGAGGCTTTTGGGATTTTTGTTTCTACCTTTTCATCCTCCAGCTCCTCTTCAATATTTTCCTTTTCATTATCAAACTCAGAAAACTCTGGTCTGATGATCATAGTTTGTTCTATTTCTTGGTTGGCCAACACTTTTTCAAGATCAGGAGTAGTAAAACAACCATGTGATTGCGCGTGCATGTGCGCGTGTGTGCATGTACCGTGCGTGTAGTGCATTGTGCCTGTTAATAGTTAGTTACCCCTAACCCCCCCTCCTCCTCCCCCTTCCTCATCCAGTGGACACTGTTGACAGACAACTCACCGGGTTAGCTCAGTTGGTATGGCAGTTGACAATGGTTGACAACCACAGGGCCAATAGTTCGATCCCCGCTCGCAGCTACAAGTCGAAGTGTCCTGAAACACTGAACCCCAAGTTGCTCCCAGTGGATCCGGTCGCTCAGGTGACCACCTTGCATGGCAGCCACCGCCATCAGTGGTGTGTTAATGGGAATCAACATGGTAAATAAGCCACAATTTACCATTAACCACCGCAAAAGCCGCAGTTTAAAGTCCACACGCACAGCGCCGATTCTGAACAAACGCGCCTTTAAAATGTTGCATTTTAAAAGAATACGGTGTTTGAAGGTGCAATAGTAGTATTGTAGCTGCTCGCATCAGGTTCGAAGCTCTGTCTCTTGCCTACAGTGGGGTTAACTCGACAGCTCCTGTTTACCTCAACTCCCTCATTCAAGTCTACGATCCTTCCCGCCCGCTGCGGTCTGCCAACGAACGAGGTCTGGTGTCCCAGCACCGCACAGAAGACACCAAGCAAAACTCTTCAGCGCAATGATCCCACGATGGTGGAACGAGCTACTAAGCTCTGCAAGCTCAGCTGACTCTCTCCCAATATTCAAAAAACTGCTGAAAACAGAACTCTTCTGCATCTTCCTCTGAACTTAAATCTATTTAAAAAAAACTTCCTTTCTGCTCTTTCTCGCACTCGCACCTCGTGAACTGTGAACACTTTTCTGATAGGACTTAGATTCTTGCTGCCTTGTACATCACTTTTAAGTCGCTTTGTATAAAAGCGTCTGCTAAATGACTAAATGTAAATGTAGTATTTCTCTTAAAGCTGCCATATTTCCTTACACCTGAGCAGTCTGACTCCTCATCTGGATGAACGTCTTCATCGGTGTTTTGGTTTGGTTTGGTTTGTTTTTTTTGTTGACGTTGTTGCCATCTTCTGGTTTTAACCTGTCCCTACATAGTCAACCCTTATATTCTTGTGATCAGACCCGCTCTTTTTTAAAATGGAATACTTCTACATTGATTTTTGGCTCCAGCATGTCCTTTAAACTCTGCATTCAAGACTCCTTGTTTTCCCAAATACTGTTGGACATTTGAACCTCTAACTAGAATGGATCACATTCACTGGGAATGACAGAATAACCTATTGAGATAAACGGTACGGCCGCATTCCTTTAAATGTTTGAATAAGCATTGTACTACTATAAAGAGTGTGTTGCTTAACTCAAAGCATCCAGTGTGGGAACTGTCAAGACAGAGCTTTAAAGAGATTATCTACATATAATAGGACATACGTAAATATTTGAAACACACGATTAAAATCTGAAAGTTCAGATACAGTGGTTTTATTCAGTAAAACAAAGGCAATGTCAAATACTTTAACATTAAGAAAAACACCAAGAAAAGTATATAATTCAAAGAAAGTTAAATAATAACAGCGAGCCGTCGGGCTTCTGGTCAGGTTAAACAGCTCTGATTGGTCAAGGAATGTTTCCATTGCGCCGTAATATCGAATGGGTGAAATATGTATATTGTCAGGACCGTGACTCCGCTCTGTGTTGTCCTGGTGAACATCTGTCTCTCACTCCCCGCTGCGCTGCCTACCAACCTAGATTCCCTACACCTGTTACCTCCCTTTCTTAAACCCTGGTCACCTGTTGTACTCCGCCGGATTATCTTCCTGTTTTCCCCGAGTTACCTGAGGTTTCTATGTGTAAATTATATCTCTGTTACCTGCTCAGCCGATGCCTTTGAGGATTTCTTGTGTTTTTTTTCTTTCCAAGTATGTTTGTTTTTTGTCATGCTGATACTTCGAGGAATTCCTGCTCATGGACAGTGTACCTCAGATGCCCTGCTGGTTTTCAGAGCAGTAAGTGACTTTACGTTTCAAGTTTTGACTTAAGCACCGAGGATTATTATTATTTATTTCCCGGCCGTCCTTAGTTGTCCCGCACCATTTGGGCTTCACACTCTGGCAAGTAAGATTCTAGTTACGCCGCAATCTTTCCCCGTGTCGTAGATGGTTTTGCTCACCTCTGTTTTCTGTTTCTAGATATTGTTTGTTTTTATTCATGTATTTAGTTACCTATTTATATATTTACTTTTTAAATCTCTATTTTTTATATATATATCTAAGTACATTTCCTGGTATTTGTCCTTTCTTACATTTTGTGAGGAATCAATAACGGTTGACAAAATGTAATCTCATTAACTTTGTCCGAATACGGGCGCCGTAGACTCGACGTCACGTGGTTTTTGGCGACTTCCTGTTACCATTCTTCACACTTCCATATTTTTCGCCTTCAAACAGAAAATGTAAATAAAGTACATCGGTTATATCGTAACTGTTATGTGATTTCTGTCCTCATACAAAGTTATTTTGATATTTGGCAACATCGCTACCCACAGCGGAGGTGCTGTACTGGGGCAACATGGCCAACTGTGTGGCTTTCCAGAGTAAGTTGGCCTCGATCATGGAGATGCTAGCTAAAGCTGCCGTGGTGGAAATCGGTAAATTGTGGGAGGACGGCTTTGCCCTTATTCAGGTCGAGCTCCGCCGGAGAGAGAGTGAAATCGAAGCTCTCAATAGAAAGTTGGTATTGATGGAAAAGGAACGGCTGACAGTGCTGTCTCAAGCCCCGACTACAAATCTGTCCTCAGCATCTTCTTCCAAAAGAGAGCAGCAGAACCGGGTACTGCCGCCCAACGGTGCTGGTAAGGATAACCCCCGAACAGACAAGAGAATGAGAGCTACACTTCATGTTCTATTACAGGGTTGTTGTTTTTTAGCAATTTATAATATTACGTTGTAATAGTTACACGTGACTACACAGGAAGAGATTTCGGCCTTAACACAAATACATTTACTGAAGAAACGTCCTTTTTTTTTTTGTACAAACTTGATACATGATAGCATCCTGTAACAGCTAATTGTATTATTACTACAATAATTTTTACTATAAAATGACAGCAACTAGTGGAAAAGGTCTGCTGCAATGTCATGTCTTGTGTCACCAACAATAAAAGTTAATCATATAACCATAAAGAAAGCACCAAATTTTAGGTTTTTGGGTTTTTTAATTTTTTTGCTTAAGGCTGACAGAAACATTATTCATTTAGTTTAGTGTGTAAAATGTGACAAATTGCAGCTTTGTTCTCTGTATGTATTACAGATATCTGCAAATAACAAAAAATAATAATAATAAATGTCAGAATGTTTTGCATAGCACAAGGTGACACGCCAGCATTGTAGTACATGTAGTACAAACTCTGTCCCCTTCTACGGTCTTTAATATGATCATTGATGTCTTTAGTAAAAGTGAACAAGACTTACTATTTAGTTGCAAATCCCTTGCTTGCCATAACTGCATCGGGGACATGACCCCTGGACATCACTAAACGTTTTGCATTCATCTTTTCCAGGCTTTCACCACAGCCTCTTTCAGTTGTTTGTTTGGTGGGGGGGGGGTTAATGCCTTCAGTCTCCTTTATCAGGTAAAATGCATGCTCCATAGGGTTTAAGTCCAGAGATTGACTTGGCCCGTCTAAAACCGTCCACTTCTTGCCCCTGACGAACTCCTTTGTTGTTTTGGCAGTGTGTTTTGCGTCATCATCTTCCTGCATGATGAAGGATCTCTGAATCAGTTTGGTTACATCATTCTTTAAATTGGCAGACAGTATGTTTCTGTAGACTTCCGAGTTCATTTTGCTGCCATCATGCGTTACATCATCAAAAAAGATTAATGAGTCCGTCCAAGAAGAAGCCAGGAGGTGCTGGTGCTGATGTCACTAACAGTTGTTTCAGGGTCTTTCTTTACAGCTCTCACAATGTTACTGTCGTCAACTGACGTTTTTTCGTTAGTCTGCCTGTTCCACTTCTTTCACTTAGTACACCAGGGGTGTGTTCCTTTTTTAGGAACTTCCTAATGCTTGTACTGGCTATTGCAAATGTTTGTGTAATGGCTCTGATTGGTTTTCCATGATCTCTCAGCTTAACACTTGCTTGTTCTTCACCGATAGACAGCTCTTTGGTTTTCATGTTGGTTACATCTCTTAACTATAAATGCAGTCTGAACAGGGGAAAACCCAAATCTGAAACTGAGCGTAGACATTCAGTGCTATTTATTGTTTAAGTAATGTCATAAGACACATCTGACAAACAAAACACACCTGTCAGTTCCAATACTTTTGCTCAAATGAAAAATGGATGGGTTTCAAACAAAAGGTGCTGTCTTCTAAGTTATGTATGAAGTTCAGATGTAAATACCTGCATATAAAAACTAAAATGTTGATCTTTTGTTTCATATTCATCTTTTGATATCAAACCCAACTGTTTTCAGTCTACAGTTAAAAATAAAGGAATTGGCCTCAGTTTTCCAATACTTTTGGAGGGAAGTGTATATACAACCGATTGTTAGTTGAGGCACTTCAGCACTTTCCAAAATTAACCCAACCTGAATTGCTGGTTCCTCATTTACAAAGCAAAATTGTCTTAAAATATAATAAATGATTTCTGCCTGGTCTTGATGTCTGGTTAAACAAAGATTCAAAATACATCTGCTTTGTTGTTTCAGGGCCTGTAATAGATTCAGTCCAGACATTGTGTTCTGCTTCAAGCCTCAGAGAGAAGGTAGACAACTCTGCAAATCACACACCACCAACTCCTGCACAGACAGAGGAGAAACGATGTGGCCAGCTCAAGTCTGACCACTGTAAAACAGACACTAGAGATGATGAAGACTTAATAGTGAAGCTTGAAGACGAGGACGACGTTCAGATTGTGGAACAGATAGTAGTGGAGTCTGATCACAGTGCTGATGATGGAGCGGATCACCAGGAGATGGACCTGAACCACCAACCCGCTGAGGTTGAAGACGAAAAAGAGACCCAGCAGTGGACATCCATTTTAGTCGCAGACACGGAAACTGCCAACGATTCGGACTGCTTTTTTGAACCAAAGCAGCTGTCCCAAAATCTGGACTCAGAAATTTTGCTCATTCAAAATGCCTTGGATATTTTTGATAATTCAGGTGAGACTGCATATTCTGACAGGTTTATGAGGGACAACGCACAAGGTGCTTCAAGTAAATCAAGGGCTCCCATGAGTTTTAGCCAAACAACTCAGCCAACTCAACCTGCAGAAGCAATAAATCACCCAGAGAGAGGAGTGTCCATCAGATTCCTCTCAGAGACGCAACAACCAGGCAAAAACATGTCCGCTTTTAACCCTGACAGCAGATTCTTTCTCTTAAACGAACCTGAGTTGCATAAAACTATGGAGAGTCGCCGCATTAGGGAGAAATGGTTTATCTGCCCGTTTTGTGGGAAAAGCTTTGATCGCGTCAGCCATCTGGAGATTCACCAGCGCATTCACACCGGAGAGAAACCGTACACTTGCAGCATATGTGGCAAATGCTTTTCTCAGAGGAGTAATCTTCGCACTCACCAGCGGACTCACAAAGAGTCTCTAAGCCAGAATGCAGTTTGATTCAATGAATTCTGAAGACTGACAAAAATATAAGAAATATCTCTGTTGTCTTCATGTCTAGGTAACAAATTCTTGTATTTTGATATTACTGAAAGGTAAAGTAGCAGACTTTATTGTGCACCATTGTTTTTGATAAATTATAACTTTGACATAGCTTGGCTTATGAGAACTAATTTTGTTACTTGTTAATGGTTTATGGAGATTCATAAAAACATGCAGTGACACATAATGCCACATAGCTGAATATTGATTTTGAAAGGTTATAGTGAAGGAGGTGTTAATTTTTATTACTTGACTGGCCGACATGAGTCGTGGATCAGACCTGTTTGGAGACCAAACCTCTGTATCCATGATCACTGATCAGATATTCCTTAACCATTTCCTCATCCTTTATCCATTTTTCTAACACTGCGAAGGGAGTTAGTAGAGCTGCTTCAATCTGTAGTTGAATATACACACAAATTGATTCTCTTTAGGTTGATTTTACATACTAACTGAAATTAGACAGATTACAGCATCATGTGACTTAGGCATTATGAAGACCTAAAGTTTCCTTTATTTATTTTTGGTAATACTAGAGAAACTGGGGATATTTTAGGTTTGGTCACAGGTATACCTCAATATTGTAAACTCAACCATAATTAAACCTTAGTTTATGGGCCAGTAAGTCATTCAGATACCTTATTAATAAAGTGTCTCCCCGTTGGACCCTCCAGGTGCTCTGTAACATTTAGGTTTTCATTTAAGTTGCCCTCCAGTCTTTCAGTTCATGTTCACTGTGATCCCAACCCTTCCTTCTGATTGGACCATGCATCCTAAAGGGGGGGGGGGGGGGGGGGGGGGAGGGGGGGGGAGGGAATGACATTTAGGGAAATATGGCTGCTTTCTTTCTTGATAATTATTTCTGTACAGCAAATGCAACCCATCAGGGGGGAATTCTGTTAGTCTGACTGTCCCAAAGTAACAAAATCCACCCACCAGCACCACTCACTATTTAACACATATCTAATTAGCTTAATCCAAAAGTAGCCCTTTGTTTAGTTTCCATAAAAAAAAAACAATTGTTTACGTTTTAGAGATTAAACAATTACTAAAAAAGTGCTACAGGTGATGCTAAGAATTGAACATATTTAAAAGTCGGGCTAGCGATTTTCACAGTTTCAGTTGTGCAGTGTGACTCAGTCAGCCACAGCATTAGATCAACTTTTACCATCTAATATAGCAGCTCTGCCACAAATTATACATTTACAAGGTTATAACTTTTTTTTTTTTTATGTAAACTGTGAGGTCATGATGCTACTGTGTGTTAATTACTGAGGCCATAGTTGGTGGTGGAGTTGTACTGTAGTTTATTATATTAGGTTTTTCTAACCCAATTTGAATGAATGAAGGCGCTAAATAATGCGCTACAGTGAAAATATCTAAATATTGTTTTGGTACAGAGGTTTGCTACAAATGTTCTTTGAACCTGCCACCTATGCCACTAGTGAAACTAGGTGCACCTCTTTTTCCACAGTCTCAGGTATTTCAGTCATTATCAAGCGAATGAGGAGGTGAGATTTATTACAAACATAACCCAGAAAATCACCACAGTCTACTGCAGCAGCTGCCATCAACCTCACGATGCCCTTTATCAAACCACAAAACTTTGTTTTAAAACTGCAGATGCTGTACTTTTATGAATAAACATTTCAACATTTACATGTCAGTTTTTCCATTGTTCAGGAAAACAGTGAGTGAATAGAAAAGAGTTTTGCGCATGTGCAGTTTTTAATGAACAATGCAAGATGACACTGATCCAAAAGGTCCGCAACCACGGTGTTGATTGTTGTGCAGGGAGTCCATTGTACATGTAAACCTGGTCTCAGAAGCTTTAAATGTTTTTTCATCTGGTTTCAGGTCCTCCTGGTAACCACGTTTGTATCTTTTTGTAGTTGCAGCTGTTAATGTCTTGATCAAAAACATAATCGTTCATTATGTCATCCACATATATATATTTTACACACACATATACAAATACTTCTAACTTATCTACAAGTGCATAAATCTCATATTACGTAAAGCAATGTTCTGGATGTAAATGAGGCATCATCAGGTGAAAGGATATATTCAATAATGTACATAGCTGTAACTCATCAGAAGTGCTGGTCGCACAAATACAGTAAACATTGTGTAACAGGACCCTTGATCCCCTGCACATTTAAGGAGAGTGTTTTTATCGGACATTTGTTGCACGTCCTCTCCTTTCCCGTTGACTGTCCACTTTGGCTGTCAGATTGAGGCAGAAAATAGCAAAACGTTTACGAGAGATGGAAGGAGAATAAGAGAACATTTTCAAAAGCCAGCAGCTGGACAGTGCCCGAGTCAAATAAGTAACATCCAGTAACAAAAGAAAGAAGAAGAGAAAAAAAAAAAAAAGATGTCTTTTTTAACACGGAACTGCAGACAAACTCTGTGGACATATATCGGTGGTCTAGATCAGCTGTCCTCTGGGGTGCAGCAGAATGGCATTGGCGTGTGGCTTGGGCCTGAGGATCCCATTGCTGTAGTAGAAGTGATTGTTGAGAGCCTCGGAGATCTGGTAGGAGCTGCTGCTGCCGTCATCGTCCTCTTGTCCTTCCTCTACTGCCTGTGTGGGAGCCCAGTCCTCTTCATTTGGAGAGTCTCCTTCCTTTTGGTGGCCCAGGTCTGGTTCTCTGGGCCCAACACCCTCATCCTGCTGGGCCTTCAGGGGAAGCAGGGACGAAGGAAGCCCGGAGTCCTGAGTGACAAAGCCAGAAATGAGACTTCTTTACTGAACAAAGACATTTACAAATATGCAGAATGTAGAGTAGATATAGTTGCTCTTTTTCTTTTTTAAATGCAGGGAGCTTAAATGCTACATGTCAAACTGAAACAAGTGTTATACAAAGAACAGAACTAAACTACAAAAACCTAATTTGAAATACAGGTAGGTGCAAAAGTAGTAAAGTATAGTAAAAAGATTTATCTTCATTAACATAATGTGCATTATTATTACATTAGACTTAGGTGATGTTTGCATCCCCTCACATTGAAATGGCACATAAGGGGATGCAAACGTAACTCTAACATAATAACAAAGCACATTCACGAAGAAATGTTCCTTCATCATCAGAAGTAACAAAGATGGTCAAGGAATGTATATAAAAGTTTATAATACAATTAATGAAACACATTTTGTGAAAAAGCTGCATCCCCCTAATACATTTATAACATTTTTACTTCTAATTCTGAAGGAACATTTGTTCGAACTGAATGTACATTTAAACACCAAGAATACACCAATTTAAAAAAAACAACAGGAGGTAAAACAGGAAGTAAAACTAAAACACTTTGCTAATGCTGAATGTGTGAAAATGTGCTGGCTGAAACCGGCGTCATTGAACAAGCGATGAAGGTGGACATACGTTAAACATTATGCCGACCAAACCAATTCTATTTAATGGAGCCAAATCATCACAACAAAGTAATCTTTCCAAGCAAGGCCATGACCAAAAGCTACTGCCCTCTACGTACATTTACTGCACGTTTTACATAAAATATACAAATTTTGATCATTTGAAGGGGACAGAGCTGCCCAGGTATGATTTGTTATACTGAACAAATTAGTGACTGATGAATGAAAATGACGTACTCCTACATTATCATGCGTTTTCCTGTTGTCCTTTGCTCTGTTTCCATGATACTGACAGTGACGACACAAATTTACCAATAAATAAAAAAAAAAACTCCACATGATTGACAAACTAAACTAGTTTCAAATGAATCTGTGACACACACCAGTGACATGTTGCTGCTTTTCAGGAATGACTCCACTCTCCTCCTACGCTCCTCCTTTTCTCCGTCCATCACTTCCCCCCTCAGGCTTTCTACGCCATCGTGCCAGACGACAGGACGCCCCAGTTCGTCCACCTCCACCCCTCCAGGGGGCCCCCATTTCCCACCCAGAGTGGACTGGCTGCCTTTGTAGATGGGCCGCTCCTGCAGGCGAAGAGGCAGCGTGACTGATTTGACTATGTTTTTAACTCGTTATGGATTATTGATTACATATTATGAACGTAATATTAATTTTTTAATGTCCATGGCGAAATTGTTGGACAGCTGCTCAAACAGGTGCTGCTGCAGGGGTTTCAATGTTACTAAGGTTTATAATACAAATTATAATAGACTATTAATTTGTCATGTATTATTGTTTAATTCCCGTACAACTGTTTGTACATCTACCATGTCTGGTCGAGGACAATCCCAGTTTAAAGTTAAAAGGCCAACAGTAGGAAAATAGGACTGTTTTTTTTATTACTTTTATTACTAGTTAAATGTATATTTATATATTTTATACACATTAATATATATCAAGATACAGTATTTTGCTTTAAATTAATGAGAAATGACCATGGAAGTTTTTAAATAGCTTAAGACTAAAGCCATATGACGGTACCATGACCTTTGTAGTATGATATCTGCATTTCCTCCTGTGTATACTTTTGAATATGAAACAAAAAAGGCATTTCGAGTGAGGAACTCACCAGAGACATTTGGCTGTTTTTTGTTCTGCTGTCTACTCTAAGGAGGGCGTAATCTTCAGCCTGAAAAACATGGAGAAATTGAAAGAAAGTCAAGGAATATTAGAACCAAAAGATAACAAAGTACAGGGTGAGATATTAATAATACATTATTCTGTGAACACTGTGCATGCAACCTGTAATCACCGGCCTACATACTGACTACGCCCAGTCTTTGGGTGGGTGTGTCTACCTGGTTTCTTTAAACCCTGCAGGTTATTGTTCAACAGGACTATGTGTGTCTGTACCTGCACTCTGGGGTCTGTGCTGACTGAGTTCAATCTCCTAAAGGAGGCTTGTCTGGAGAAGCTGTTAATTTCCACCCTGGGAAAGAAAAAAAAAAAAAAACAGCCAGAGGATTTACAGAACAATAATGAGTCAGAAAATTAAGTTTCACAAAATATTTCATCATCTGTATATGGTTTCAATGGCAGTTTATACCAAAACATTCACAGGTCAATCTCTCGACACGTTTCCAATTTTCACTAAATGGATTTTGAAGAAAATGAGGGTCAGCTCACATTTTCTCACTGAGCTCCATCTCGAGCTTTTTGTTTCTTTGTCGATGGTAGCGGTTGACCAGCAGAACGACAGTGATCAGGACCACAACCAAAGCTGCAGCTGAAGCACCAATAATGATCAGCAACAGGTTGTCAGCAGGGAACCCAGCCTTGCGTGACTCTGAAAGAGCAATGAGGAAGACGTTGGTGCTGATGAAATTCTAATGTACACACAAACTGAACCAGTTTAAATCGAGATTATTAACATCGGTTCTTGCGCTTCCTGTGTCACCAGGGGGCAGCAGATTTGCAAACTTTTACCATCAAACTAAAGAAGAATTTACTTAGCGTTTTACTTTAAAATTCAAGTTTCATCAGAATTCTAATTCATGCATAATGCTCATCTTCATTTCCTCCTGAAATGCCAACACATACAATAGCAGGATGGCTTCACGTAGGGGCACGTTTTTGTGTTCTTGCATTTATGTTTACTCCTGGCACCACCATGGGGGGCTTCTGCGTGTTAGAAATGGAAAGTGTATTTAAGGAGTCTGGATTAATGGGTCAAGTATGCTGCTGGTTTGGGAAGGTCAAACAGTTTTTGACCAAGCGTCCTGCTAACGCTGTGCCCAGGTTTGGCTTGTTTAAATTACTGCCTGTGTATTTGTGGCCTTTGGCTTATAAAAGGACAATTATGACAATCGGTCAGTGATCCGCATTATTTAATCATGTAATAAACCTCAGCCTGTGATCATAGAATAGTCTTTTTTGTTCAAGCGCACACTTAAATTCTCACGCCAGCAGCACCTCAGTGGCTCGTCAGTAGTTTTAGCAGACGGTCACACTTCCAGTTGTAATCCTGTGTGATTTTTAACCACTAACCGAGCTGAGGTTACTTCCACGTACCTTTTACTGTCAGTGTGTACTCTGCTTTTCCTAGTCCCACACTGTTCTTGACCACGCACTCATACACCCCGCTGTCGTTCACACGGAGGGGCCGTGCAAAAACAAGCTTTTCTCCAACAACGGACGCCCCATCTGGCAGAGCTCCTCCACTCCTGTGGATAATCAGAGTACAGTGTCGCCATTAATTCGCGAAGATGTGTCAAAGAGATAACACATACAGAAATCTGTGACTCATTGCTTGGAACAATAGCTGTGACTCATTGTGGAAACTAAGAAATGAAATTAATTAAGAGCAAAGCTTCATTCCAGTTTTAAGCAGCTGTGCTTGGAGCAGGGATCACACAAATATCTGATGACATCTGCTCTTAGGCAACAAGACCAAGTGCAACAACTGCTTTGCATTACGGAAGTGAATCAGCTAAACAAACACTGCACAGGACCAGGTTCACCGCTGAGTGGAACCACCAATTTGCATGCACCTGAACTAAAACCTGCAGGGCTTACACCCATTGATCTGTACAGACCAAATAAACAACAGCTTTGGCGGATTTAAAGTCCAGCAACCTATTCCCTCACTGCAGCTGAAAGCAGCACAGGCCACATAATTGCACAGCCAGTTTCTGATCAGGTCCACAGAGAGGGGTCAAGTTGCCCCTGGTTTCACTGTGCTGCAAAAGTGGTTTCAGTGCCGCTTTACCCCCCAAACTGGGCCAGATCAAATTTCTTCTCTCAAAACTCCACCTAGTCCTTTATTATAGAATCACAGGTGGACTTTGCATCCGACACACGGTAGATGGTTGAAACTGATAAGCTGAGAAATCCTCCAGCAGCCAAAACATTACAATCAGTTTTGTTGTCTTATCAGTGCGACGGAGAGTGAAACTACGCAGAACAAGTTTAATCTTTAAAGCTCCACAAATATGAAATAAATCAGGCTACAGCTCCATGTGTAAGAAAGCCTCCAAACATCATCTTTAAAATCCACAGTTGGTTCCATTTATCCCTTATTGAATTGCAAGTCACTTCCATTTTTGTGTAGTATATAGAATGATGCAACAAGATATGACCTGTTGATTAGCGAGCTTCAAGATAATGTTTCACTAGCGTTTATACAAGGTCGTTGAAGGAGCAGTCTGGGTGTTGTCAGCAGCCTTATACTTGACAGAGTGAAATCGATCTTCTGATCTAAGCCACAGCAAGAAAGAAAGTAAGGGTGTTTCTCAAAGGCCAAACTACAGCTTTAATGGCTTCTACTTTCCCCTTACGCATCCTGTTCCAATGCTTCAGCAAAAATCCAAATGTGATTAAATTCCCAAACAACCATCCAGGGTAAATGTTCTCAACGAATGGGATGTGTGGTCGGGAGGTGCAAAAATAGCAAATAAGTACTCCGGCTTCCTCCCACAGTCCTTGAACTACCTTGGCGTTCACGGCCTTAGGACAGACCCCTGACCCTGCGGTGCCTGGACGACTGCTACCAACCGAGTTGTTTTTAAACTCTGTTAAAAATCGCAATTTAGGTGTAAAACCAGATCACAACTGGTCATTTTCACGGCAAATTTGTGAACATCAGAAACGCTGGTAGGTGGGTTTTGTTACCTCAGGACAGAACCCGGCACGCTGTTTAGACTCCAATCTAGCGCTTTATTTCTCATCTACCTCTCAGCAGAGCAGCGATAAGCACATGTCCCAGAAATGTGAACTACCTCTTTGACAATAATGTTCAAATACACTTTTCTAGGTCTCAATAGTGCTTGTCCGCACAACATGCGTTTCGACTAACGGACGCGCCGACAGGTCTGAGAGGTTGAAAAGATTTAATCCAGAATAAGCGTCCTATTTCAAGATACTCTCACAGTTTAAATATTTAGCACTCAGCACACATCATTCCATCATTGTGTGTACAGTCGTAGCTGTAATAGCTGGTGGAGTGTCTCTAATTAAAGTACAGACCCAGTGTTTTACCAGGCATTACAGTGATATTTAAAGCATGACACTATGATTAAATGCTTAGTACGTCTCCCGCTCTTCCTTGTGTCGCGCACTCCCTCCCCCTGTGTGAAAATATCTCCCCCCTCCTTTCTGTAACTTCACATTGTGCAACGTGACACCGTAGCTTTTCTTTGGAAATGAATTGGGCCAGGAAAGGGAAGGCACCCTCTTTTATACCCAAAGACTTTGTTGTTCTGCGGTGGTGTGGCGTCTGTGTGTGTGCATGTTAGCAGTGGCTTACTGCACGTATGTTTTCAGACACATTTCAGTGCAGTGGTGCAGAAAGCATTACAGTGGGCTGAATGTATAATTGTCACAGTCTTGCTGGCAGCCAGACAGAGTTAAACCGTAGATATGTACGAGCAGCAGACAGGCTGATGACGGTACCATGTCCAGGTGATGTTTTGAGGTTTGGGGTGTCCTCCGCCGTCACACACCAGCTCAGCGTTCTTCATACCCACATACAAATGTCCTGAAGGTGTGGAGATGGTGGCATCTGGGGGGTCTGACATAAAAACACAAACATGAGCTTGCAGCAGCACAACATATGAACCCATAAAGTGCACGGTAGAGATAATAATTCACATATTGCAGAGTAAAGATTGTGACTGACTTCTAAAAGAATGTGTTTGCACTAAACACTAATTACCACACGACACTGGGTTAGGTTCTACTTTTGTCTTTACTCAGTCAAAAATTAAGCTTCCTCTGAATCAGCTATGTCATTCCAGTACAACTTCAAGTGTAAAAAAGTCCATACAGGTGGGACACCTTATGGTTTCGCAAGTCAAAGACTCTTGTCTTAGCTGTGAACTAGGTGTTAAATGTTTGATTTTAATTAGGAATCAAAACACGTCTACAGCAAGTTTAAAACCGTTTCCACGCCAACATTTAGTTTATTATATTTACAAAAATAGTCTTTTTTTAATGTCTATTTATTTAAATTACAAGTAATTTCCTACAGTTTGTCAAACCAATGACACTTATCCAACTATGTTATTTATGAGCTAATGGCATGTTTGTAATAAAAGCAGAGTCTTTTCTTTGTTTAACCTGAAAAAAGCGTCTTTGCTGGAAACGTGATCAGTTCAGTGTAAATCTGCTTTCAGGATGATGAAAACTAAAGACTAAAAATATGGATTAATCGGTTAAAGTTTACTTAAATTAAATAAACGTAAAATACTTAAAAAAAAAAAAAAGTATAAAATCCATTACTAAAGTGGCACAAGTCAATGAATGTAAACCGCTCTGTGCATTGGACAAAGAGCAACTGTTGAGCAACAAATGAAGTGAAGTCTCGGTGGCTCCACCACCAACAGCAACAGCAGCGTTATTCATACAGTTTCTCAGCAACCTGCCAATACTGTCTAATGTTCAGTGACCCATTTCCTTTTACACAAGGTCGACCCACACACATCTCTTGCAAGGAAACTAGAGGGCAAGAAAATTTCATTGGTTGATTTTACCATTAGTGGGAAGAACTGAAAAAGTTGGCCTATGGCCCAGTAAGGAAGGCGGAAGTCAGCACACTCATACTACGTATTTTTATACTACATACCAAATTAAGTGCGGGTGTCTGTGGGTCAGGGAGTAGAGCAGGGTCAGGAGTTCAATCCTAGCCTGAAAACGCTTGTAGCTTTAGAAAGACTAAAGATTAAATAACTCAATGTAAGTTTAATTCTCACTGTCTTGATTGTTATTGGACATAACACACAGAGTATTGTGAGATTTCGTGCACATGTTGCATGAATTTGGAATAGAAATCCTGATTGTGTGTGTGCGCGCGCGCGCAATACACGTGTTACAATGTCATGAACTCCACTGTTACGGCCCTCAAGTTTGTCCCAATAGCCGTGTTTCCATATAAACACTTCCACGAAATGCGTCCCATGTACATCGTGAGGGACGAAACCCACCCTCTGTGCAAAATGTATTGAAAGGTTTACAAAGCCAACGTTTCCACATTCCAAATTCTAGTCGCATAAAGTGAATATTTTCCAAAGTTGCAGCCTTTTCAGTACAACATTCCCAATTTTTGTTCCATGTTGAGATGGAAACACTGTCCCGGGAAACACAAAGAGTCAATTACTTAATAAAATTCTGCTGAACCCTCATAATACTTTAAACTGTGGAATTTATACGACATTACTTCTTAAAAAAGATCCAATCATAGTTAGTATGAATAGTAGTAACAGTGTCAGCAAGGTCTCATCTACCCAGTGAACATATCCTCCAACATGAACAAGCAATAAAAAATTTTAATAATAATGTTTTGTGGAAAGGGTTAATAAACACATTCTTTTAAGGAGTTCCTGTTCGGGGAATTGCCAACATCTATGGCAAATAATTCTTGCGGTGTCCTTACCGACACGCCTCAACGAACCCAAATCATAATTGTCGGTAGTTCCACTTGCACATTTGCCTCCAAGCCAAAAACTGCCCGAGCTGCATATTAACCGATTTCCGCCAATGAATGTTATCATTCGAAATCACGCTGGGGTGGGGAGCATTTAAAAATCAGACACAGATACATTTGAACCGAAGACCAAAGTGAAGCATTTTAAACTCCTGTGTCAAAGTATCGTAGTTTGTAAAGCTTGTTGGGCTACTGTTCAGTGTGTTGGTCGCTGAGATTAAAAAAAAAAAAATATATATATATATGTGTCTTGGTTGGTTTCCATTTGAATTTGTAAGTATTTTTTTCTTAGAAAAACAAAGCAAAACAAATGTCTTGCAGCTCGAAAATGCATGAAACTTATTGCAGGTTTTGACCATTTAGTGTGTTCACCTAAATCATGCCGGGAAAAAAAAAGAAAATGTCCACTATTACTTTGCCACATAAAAGCAGCTCTTGTACTGCTGCCATTTTTCACATTGCAAGTCTCAGGGAACTTTTTCCCCCTTTTCTTCTCAAAGACATATTGTTACAACTCGCGTCCTGTTTGAAAATCTACTTGGCAATAAACCTATTTCTAATTCTGACTTGGCATTAAATCAATCTCACTGCTTTATCGTCAGTACTCACAATGAACCACCAGCTGATTTGAGATCCTGCGTGGCCCCTCCAGACCAGGATGCCACACTAAGCAGTCCAGCTTTTTCCCGTTCATGCTGCGCAGAGGGTGCAGAGAGTAGTAGCTGGACACAGACCATCCCTCATTGGTACGGTTCTGGAACTGGCCCGGCAGGTCAGTGTCCCAGGAGAGACGGGGAACTGGGCGACCCACGGCTCGGCAGGTGGCGGCCACACGAAACGACTGGCCCTCCACCAGGATTACCGGATCCAAAGAGAAGATGGGCAAAACTAACAGAGGAGGAGAAACGGGGTGAGTTTAGGATGTACGTTACTTTAACAGCAACAGCCCAAAAGTTTAATTTGTTTTAGTGGCATGAACACAGAAACATAAAGTATCTTGGTGGTTTAGAGAAGTTCCAAAGTAAGATGTGCAGAATTGCAAGCAGCATTTAGTGATTTGGCAGGTGGAAGATACAAAGCAACCAAAATAATTAAGTCCAAGTGAAAACATCGAGAGCAAAGTTTCATTAGAAGAAATGTTTCAGTGTCACTGTCACTTTCATCGCAAAAAGCAAATAAAACATTTAAAGTTCTTAAGTGTCAAATAATGATTTTCTCCCCCCAAAAAACAAAAACAACAACTTTGTTTTAAAAACTGCTGTGTGAACACATTTAATTATACAGGTTGAAGAATATGGAAAAAAAACATATTTGTTGATTTGTTTTCTCGCAAAAAAACAACAAAATACTTTTATTATTGTTTGGATAATAACAAAAACAAAAAAATGTAAATATAGAACAGTAAATCATGTTTACTGGCAACAATTAATGGAACCACCATTTCTTTTCTGTTGTTTTTCCTAATCACAAACATATATAAACACTGTCATTATTAGATTATCCATTTCTGTCAAACTGTTAATTATGTATTTATCTAAAATGCTCAGTATAATCTTCATTCCCTATAATTCATGGTAGATGTTAATTAATACTTTCCAAAGCCTCAAGGCTCAAAGATAATTTGTTTTTACCTTAAATTATCTAAAGGGACAATAATCACATTAAGACTTTTTACTTGTTTGAGTAGTGATGTTATATCAGGGACAAGTATGAGCAACGAGGTCCTTGAGATGTTGCTGCTGGAAGTATCAGATCGGAAGAATATGGTCACACAAAAGAAAACCCCAACCAGACACCACCAGGAGCTGAAGTCGGCCATCCAGACAATTCCTCACATTTTACGGTAACACGATAAGGACGTGGTGCATTTCTGACTGAAAAACCATCCACTTGCATGCGATGAATGTTTTGAAAAACACAAGGGCAAGTGTCACTCGTAATATTTTCACATAAATACGTTTCTGTTTTGTTACTTTCCGTCACCAACTGGTTTGACACGCTCGTGATTCACACCCCGGTCATGAACCTCTGCTGTTGTCAACACCGAATGCTCGGTAAGGCCTCCCACTGGTGTTTGGATTATTACAGCAAAAAGACAAAGCAAGTAGTTGGGATTAGCAAAGAAGGCCATCGTGGATTGAAAGACAAAGAAAAGGGCACCGCCTGTAGAAACATAACTCTGTCAACAGAAACCCCAAAACAACATGACATCATCAGGACCGCCCACAGGGTAAACACCAGTCCACACAAATAAATCTGCGAGCTGCACAATAGACGAGCGTAGATAACAAATCTCTTAATCCAGATGTGGAGCTCTTCTCACGTCAGAATCCTAATTTTGTCCTCCAATAACTATTTATGTTCTCAATAAAATGTGATCTGTAACTATCCACAGTGGCCCTTAGAGCTCAAGGCAAGAGACTTTTCTCGAATACATTTCAATAGAAACATGCTCAAAAACTGGCATATTGCAACTTAATAAGAAAACACAAACAAATGAAGTGAACAGCGTCAGCAATCTGACACTAAAGGCCCATTGAAGGGTAAATGCAGAAACACTGCGGCCATTTTCAGATGGGATGTTTGGATGTTTATTGTTGCCATGGGGACTCATTAAGCTGCAGAAGTCGAAAGGTGTTAGAAAATGAGCTAAGGTACGTTTTTAATAGTTTTGCTGCACTTTTCTGTATTGGATTGAACTTCCTGCATTTGCAGCATTATTAAAATGGCAAAGTTGTTTTCCAAAGTTGCCTATGTCATGTCTGCCCGCATTTGTTTTCTTAAGCTGCAGTGCGATGAGCCCTCAGGGCCACCGTAGAAACAAATATTCAAATTCATTATAGTTATATTTTGTATTTCAATTTGGATGACTCCTAAAAATACACAGAAGTGACCATCAAAGAAAGAATAAAAGTGGAACGGAAGCAAAAAACATGATACTAATAAACCTAAACGTGATTTTAAGTAGGTTTAGTCATGAAGGGATTACTGAACAATCAGGACACAGGCCCAGGGGCCCGAGAAACGAAGGGGCCCCTGGGCCTGTGAATGACTAGAGTGTTTATATACTTAGAAATTAAAAGTAACAGGGTTGAGTTAAAAGGCAAAATGACAACAAAAGATGCAACACGTGACCAAAATTGAACACAAAGTTACACAAAAAAAAAAGAAATAAAAAGGAAAAACAGCGAAAACAACAACAAAATGATTCCAGAGGAAAAAAAAGGTCACATGACCTAATTTATAATCCCTTTGTGGCTCTTTTAGTTTGAGAGTCAGGGTGGGGCCTTTTACAAAACCTATGACTTTGTTTAAAATACATAAATGAAATAAAAGTTATTGTTGCTGATAAGGTGGTGATTTGAGAAGAAAGTAGCGCAGCCTAGTTGGATCAGTTTAAAGCTTTTAATAATATTCAAGTTCAGCATTTTCTGACTGAATGTTTACGGTCTAACGAGTTGAGCTAAGTCTTCGCTGGAGGTTGTCGGTTACTCATTTGTATATTCCTGCTGGTTTGTCTGACGTGCGGCGTGTTGGGACAGGTTGATGGCTGAGCTGTCATCGCTGGCGACTGCCAGCAAAATGTCATTTAGGACAGATAACATCGCTCGAGGTTTAAATTCGAGGCGGATCTGTTCAAAAAACAGCTTTCCCACAGCTGTCATGATGGTGGTTCTACTGAAATCGTTTCACACTTTAATCCCCTCAGATCGCCATAAGCAGGGAGTGCGTCCAAAACGCCCGCAATGGCGGCACTACAGCCGTTTATTTCGAGATGATTTCTTTCTAGTATCTTTTCTATCTTTTTCTTTGATTCATTTAAAAAAGGATTTAAAGATGCCCCGTGGGGGGTTTTCTTTCATTGTCACCACCTTTCCGAGGCTGAGAAAGGTGCTTTTGTTTACCTGGCGTGTGGCTGTTATTTCTTCCCACTGTCTACCTATATGTGACATTTATTGCTCTGCTCTCATCTGTTCTCCACATTTTATTTATTACCCGTGAGAGTTTTTCTTTACATGAGGATAAAAAGCGTTAAAGCTTTTGCCTGTATACTGTGGCCTCAGAGAGTATTAGAACCCGTATAAAGTGCAAAACCACACAACAAACGGCTTCTCATAGTTTTGACTGCTGAGATACTATCAAGCTGCACAATAAAAGAAAAGCCTTTTGCACCAAAAGAAGATTAGTTCTGTCAAACGTGCATGTTTGTGTTTTTCACTTTTGTTCTTGTTAATACAGGGGAAAGTGCTTCTGAACCACTAAACCAGCAGAGGTTTGCGGCCACGTATGCAAACCTGCCGAATTCTACCGGTTGGCAGCTCTTCTTTTTCCTCGAAGATGATTATGGTTTAAACATCATTACAGCAGCTCTGACAGGATTAGGAAGGTGTGGCAGGGAAGACAGAAAGACAGACAGACAGAGAGGAGGAGGAAGAGGAGGAAGATGAGTCTTACTCCAGACAGTGAGTGCGATGTGCCTCTCAAAGTTTCCTTTGGGGAACGTGGAGATGTGGCAGGTGTAGCTGCCCTCGTCCGACTCCTCCGTGCTGAGGATGAGCAGTGCCGAGTTCTCGGTGGGGCTGCTGCTCTCGAACCTCACCCGGCCCGAGTAACGCCCAAACTCTGAGGGACAAAACAAGCACAACAGCTGAGTACTCCTCTACGTCATTCATCCATCACACGTTAACATCTTCTCCACCTCATCACCAGGGAAGAGCGAACATAACACTAATGTGATCACATCTCAAACTACACTGTAGCATGGAACATTTGACATTTCTTGTAGAAAATTTAGAGACAAAACAACTCAGTTTCATTTACCAATTCCCTTCCGTCTTCTTCTGCCTTAATTTACGGTCAGGGAAACGTATCTGGCCCGAGTTTAGCTCCAGCTTAGTGTAATGTGCCATGGCCAAAACCGATTCATCCCGTGGGCTGAATGATTGCTATATGACATCATTATGTTGTAGTATTTGACATAGTAGCAGTAATTTTAGGATGGTGACGCTCCAGTTCGGCTCTTGGCATTAGGGAGTGTGTTCACAACTGGCAAAAGGTAATAAAAGGTTCCATCACTGCTGAGAAGAATAAAAGTGTGAAGTGTTCAGTCCTAAAACTACAGACTGGGGCTAAATAACAGAAGCGGCTGAAGGTTTCTAATCTTGAACTCCCAGTAACTCTTCGCACTTTTATTCCCAGGACAGTGATGCTTTGTTTAAAGAGCATCTGGACAGCAGCTGTCTGTTCACGATCTCCTTCCAGCCGGGAGTGGATTTATTCCTCTAATCCTCTGACCACAACCTTGCCTGTCTGTCGTCTCCTTCATCAGTCCTCAACCACCAGTCGACTGTGACACAAAGCACAACCCCCCCACTAGAGACCTCTTTTCAAAAGAGTAGCAGGAACAACATGGATGGGATTAATAACGTTAACATTCTGTCAGTAAGCAAGCATGCAGAAAAATAACAGGAGCAACTAAAATAAGGTATGTGTTTCCACCCACAGAAGCCTCTGTGCTGCTAAGCATAACCCACCTTTTCTGTACATCTTATTTTATTTGCCCGTCACTTTGACAGCATCACTGTCCTAAACTGAAGTTAAAAGTAGAAACTTGAGATCAATCCACTCTACTCCACCCAGCTCTCTCTCCCACCATCATCCACGCTCTGCCACGCTCTGCTCAGCCCTTCACATATTAGTCATTATCAAATTACACGGGACAACTATTGGTCGTTTGACCTAAAAGGAAAGTCAGTGAGGAAAACAGAAATTGGACTTTTGAAGCAATAATTATTGCTTCAAAAGGCTTTTACTCATTTTTAAAAATATACCCCTGCTTTGTAGAGGAACTCTCTTAGTACTCGAGCGTACCTGTGTGGCCGTCTGAGCAGTGGGCAGTGATGATCTGGTCTTTGTTGCCGTCCGGGAGATCCTTGTACCAGGTGACCTGCACCACCTTCTCATCCCCCTCCGTCCGGTAATGACAGGGCAGCCTGGTCTGACTCTCTGCCAGAGAGCGCAGGGAGGTGTTGAGCTCAAGAGGCTCCACAAAGTCGCCTTTCACACAGACCGCTGAGGAGGGTAATCAAGGCAGAAGTTGAGGGATTTAAAGATTTAGGACACATGTGGAGAGCAGTGAGCTGTCAAATGCCTAAACTATTGTGAAATTGATAAGAAGGTCAAATGATCAAACACAATTGTAATAATTAACTTCCAGTCAACAGACAAGTAAAAACACCAAAACATTGCTGAACTGGGGATGGTTTCCAATAGCTGGTTGAAATCAGGATCCAGTTCCAAGTTGAAAAAAGGACCTAGATTTGTTAAATTCTGCCGTGAAACAAATCCCTCATTGAACCTTACGTTCATTTTGAGTGACCCTCCATGAAGACGGCCGTGTGGCAACACTTCAACGTTTATGGGAAGATACTCACGGCAAAGAGGAGACGATGAGTCCTTTGCTTTAACATGTCAGTACTGTTCATCATGTAAAAGAAAGAACGTGTGGATAACAAATTTCAGCCAGGACCAAAGTGGTGAAATGAACAACTGACCATTAGTGACGTCACTCGAGTCATGACACTAGTGTGTCTACAAACAAGAGCTGAGAAATTCGTAATTTTTAAAATTAAATCCACACAAGATTTTTACATTGCAAAGCTGCAGTTAATAATAAATAAATAAACCTCCAACCTCCAGTGGGTCAAGCTAATTCACCTCCTACCCAGCAGACATCGCTGGTCAAAGGCTTGGAGAGCATCAGTCCGTACAAACACAAAATAAAAGAAATAAATTACTCAGGCAGAGTTTTTAAGGAGACATGATGTCCATCAACATAGTGACGATTACTGAATTCTTCCACTTTTAGTAAGACTAAAAAAAAAACCTCTGGTGTGGCTGTAGATCATGCAAAGAGGGAAAAAAACACAGAAAAACAGCAACTGAGTGAAAATGATCTAGTTTTCATTTTATATCCTCCATCCACAAGCTTTGATAATAGATGGATGGACAGACCGATTGAATTTCTTGGCCTGATAAAACAAAGATCTGTGCTGAAGTACGTTCTTTCTTTCAGGACTACAAAAACAGATGTTTAAATATGTAAATGGTTTCAATCATTTCATAATGGTAACTAATGTATATTCCATAACGCATTTGGCGTAACATATACCACAGACAGGTGCGTGTAGAGGCGAACACTTTCACCAAACCTGTTTGTCTGTAGACATGCAGACAACGACAAAACATGCAAACCGCACAAAGAATGGATGGGGGGGCTGAACATACGATCCGAATCCTGTGAGGCGACGGTGCTAAAAACTTTGACAATGGTGCTAAAAGCTTGAACAATGGTACTTTTATAAAGAAAAACAAAAAATTCTCACTTTAGACGCTAAAACGTTTCCTGTTTGTTCAGGAGCTAATGTGACACAGTCGGGGGTTCACAGGATTTTCAAAATCAGTGTAATGCTACAGGACATACATCACATTTCCAGTAAATGATTCTATTGTCTCAGTCCCCATCAGTATTCAGCAAGTAATATTTAATGCTGTGATGACCAACAGGTGTCAGAACACAGTGCCTGGCAGCTTGCTTCTGAAGGTTATGACAATATTTCTAATTTGAATCTGGAACTTCATCATGCAGCTGACCCGCAGAGAGCCGCTTGGGGGTTCAGGCTCTTGCCCAAGGCCACTTCAACATATGATGGGAGGGGCCCGGGATTCAAACCACCGACCCCACATTGGTGGGCGACCGCCCTCACTCTTAAGCCAGAGCCAACCTCTTTTTACACTATGGCATCTCTTTACTTTTTTTGTTGCTTTGTTGATAAAATTCACCTCCTTGCATTTTTCCATAAAATACCTTCACATATAACCATAGACACAGTTTGTTGTGGTTGCTTTAAATATATTCATATTGATGCAGAACAGCATTTTAGCCATGTTGTTTTCCTCCATCGTTATGCTTTGATTTTAGAGTCAAAACTCCGTCCGGTTTTTATGTTTCTGCATATTCACGTTTCCTTCCCGTTAGACGAGTAGTTGCAGTGGGAGGCGCTAATGTAAAAATGTTGCTTTTCACACAAACAACTTTTTTTTTAAATTTAATTTTAATTGAATATTGACTGTTAGAACCTCAAAATTCCAGTCTTTTGCAGCTTCCGTGCAGAAAGACAGCTACCAGCTACACAGACAACTCATCTGTTCCGCCCAACAACTAAGAGTGACTAAACATTTATCACATGTGGTTGAAAGGTCTACATGAAAACCTGGGACACCGACACAAATGTGAGTGATAAGGGTGTGTGAGAGGAACGCATCATCAACGCAAACAGGGAAAACCCAGCGCTGGCCTTTGATTCCTGGGATAAATTCTTTCTTCCTCTGTGGTTACTGATTCATGAGCTAAATTAATGATTAGAAAGAAGCTGATATGGGACAGGGACTCCCACAGATAAAGTCCCACACAGTCGCCACAAGGACACACTGGCGACGCAGGCAACAGGAGAAACAGGCCTCTACACACACAGAAAGTTTGAACTTGCTCAACAAAGACCTGCAGTATATGTGACCTAATTGTGGAGAAGCAAGGACAGAGGCAGTGTTGTATGAGAGGGTTAATAAAGGGAAGGAGACAGAGGGAGATGGACCTTATGGGAGGGAAAAGTCAAAAGACAGCAGAGTTTAGAATGGACGTCAAGAGAGACACACATCAAAATGTAAGAAAGAGTTAAGCACAAACACTTTGACAAACATGGGTTCACCCCAACGTCACAACGCTGCTATTCAAGCTTTTCCTGTTCACTCTGACTGGCAGCGACTTTATCACACCTGTGGTTGCAGTTAAAAATAATAGTAGTCTAATACAGAACAAGCATTTGCTGGAGCGGCTGTGAGTTTTCATAGGTGGTCACAGCTTAATCTCAACAAAAGAAACAAAAACAGCCAAGTGGTTTTGGAAAGGAAAAAAAAAAAAGTCACGAAAACAGGAAGGCAGAGGTTGGGCCATGACTTCTAATTCATGTTGACTAAGAGTGAGAATGTGACTTGGCTACATTCTGTTATGGCTTGTCTTTGTCCACACCTGCAAAAAGATAAATTACTTCGCCAAAAAATATGTGGACGTGCAAACTTTACACCCATATGCAACAGTTGGTTGTCCAGAAAAATGGGCTTTTGTTTTTTGCTACAGGGACGGACTCCCATTCAAACACGAGGGAGGTCCAGCACGGATGTTGCTGATCCAGTTCGTCCCAAACGTGTTGGATGGAGTTGAGACTCCGAAGTCCTTCCACGAAAAAACTGGGGAAACACTGGTTTTGTGCAACAAGTAATTTTATGTGAAGTGTTGCCTGCTTATGACAGGTTGTATACAGTAAACAAAGAAAAAAGAAAAAACTGCTTCATGTTCCTTATTTACTGACATTCTGAGTATTTGTTTAGCCCCAAAGAGACAAAAATATCCCATGATACACAAGAAAAAGCAAATGTTAGTCATCAATACCGTTAATGTACGAAAAAGCTTGGTGAACATTACTCTGGAAACCCTGTATGAAAATAGCTCCAATCTCAAATCAAAAATAGACTTGATTTTTTTTTCCTTGGAAGGAGACAAAAGACCCACAAGTTACTTCGGCCTCGCTTCATGTGCTTAGAGGAAGAATATTTACACATTAAAAAAAATAATTTAAAAAAAGTAAAAACACCACCATCATCATCATATTTTAGTCCCATGGCCCGTAAAGCAGTTTGCAACTTCTGCTTTGCAAGAACGTTTTATAGCAACTTTTCGAGAGTCTCATAAAAAGCACATTTAGCCTGAGACTTTGCCTGCTGTTGTATTCATCTTTATTTTCTGTGCAACTTTGAATGAATCCAGCAAAAGGGTTTTAAATATGTGGACCACCAAAGCGTGTGTGGGGGTCACGCTCGCCTGTGGCACAGTCCTGTAAACTAATATAATACACACTCACCAGTTAGAAGAAGCAGTGCCACACACTTTGCCCTTTGCCCAGTCAACTCCATCGTGGGTCCAGAAAGAAAAGCTGAGGTTAACTTCCTTCTCTGCTGTCAAAATGCCATGTCGAGCTTATCAATACCCGATCAACTTCAGACAGTGCAGTAAGAGCGAGGAGTCCACAGCAGCCAGGTGCAGGTGTTTCCTATTGAACTTCAATGTAATGCTTAAAAAAGGAAAATCCTCCACCACCGTCCACGCGTAACATTTAGATCAGTGCAAGTTGCACTTTTCATTTTGACTCAAAGTTGAAGTCCTCAGCAGCAACAGCAGCACAGAAGCAAAACTCTGGAAATTGTATTCGTTGTAACAGCAAAAACAGAAAAACAAAAACAAAAAAAAAAATCGGAGTCGCGTATGAACAAACAGAAACCAGTTTGCTTGTCACGCACAGGCAGGATCACAAAACACTGGTTTGTGTCCCTACACCTGTCTGGTAGCTCCGCCCACCTCACTCCTTTTATGACGCGCGCACCGGAGCTCACCTGAGCAGTGGAGTTAGTCTTAGTGTACTTACCTTTATACAAAAAGTCACTTTTGGGGCACACGCTCAATACTTACAGATTAATAAAGATTGTGAAGTATTGTTTGTGTAAGTACTTGTCTAGAAGTACTCACAACAGGTAGAGTGAGCTCTTGAGGTGCTATGTCAGAAAACCAAAAACTATGTGCATCTACCACATTCAGGTGCCCACTGAGACTTAGGGAGGAAGCTGCAGAATATTTCCACCACTGTATGAATATGAAATGGTAATTTCCTATTGCGTCAGTCCTATAGTGTATATCAACCAAAATCAGTTTTATACATTTTTATGTAGAAGCTTAGGAACAATAAACTAGCAGATCGCTATATAAACGTTTTTGTCATTTGATATTAGTAGCATAACATGTACTTCTGATTATAGAAATCAGATATATATATAGTCACAAGTTGAAGTGTATATAATTGTAATTTTCCCGACTGACAGGGATTAGAACACAGTTCGTTGCAGATTTCTGCGTTTGCAGCTGCGTGGCTGTGGACCAGTCAGAGCGCTGTCCACCACAGCATTTACCAGCAGGTGGTGTTAATGTTGTGGCCGATGGGTGCGTGCAGCATGCGTAACACGAATTCACGCGCATGCATTTCTCAGGAAGAGCAGAAGGCAGGTTTATTTTGTGTGAAATTTATAGACAGCTGGGCCTCCCGAAATAACCAGTTTACATCTGATAAGATGGTCCTGTTGTTTCAGCTGTTCACCTGATGACTGATTCCAAGTTGATGCAGGTCTGCAATTACAGCAGCCAGCAACAGAAACCTGCAGGACAGTAGCTGCAGGACACGGGGACAGGAGGACACTCTACTGCATCTTGTATCTCCAAAACAAACAATGATGAAGTGAAACACCACTGTTGCAGTCATTCACTATGAATAGTCAATAGAAATATAATTCAGCTTTAATACTTAAAATTATACTTGATATGCTTGAGTCCCAGTTATTTAATTGCAGGCAGGAGTCAAAGTGTAATAAAAATGCAGCAATTCCAAAGCCAACAAAAAGGTTCATTCAGGTAAATTTGTTGTTGGAAAAAAAAAATCATTCACATGTTTCACGCCTGCATCTTTAGTAAGAATCAAATATGAACAGAAAGATAAAAGCATACAACTCGCGTGGTGAAGTCTTAGTGTAAATGCCTCGTGTCGTGGCTCGGTGAGAACAGCGCACAGCCGGAACGCGCAGGCTGCCGTGAAGGTTATGTTCCTATGTAAAGACGTAGGTGAGACTTGTCACATTAAATGTTTTGCTAAGAAAGTGTTTGTGGCTATTTCAAATAAAAACATTTTGAAGTATGAAAAGATTTTTTTTTTTTATTTATTTACAGTCTGGAAATCCTGAACAATAAAGTCACTTACTTTTTGTCATATTTTTAAGTTGCACACACATTTTGGGTTTTTTCAAATGTAACCCATTTAGACTTGGATCAGTCCATTTAAGGTTCTATACAAAAATAACTAACATGTAACATTGCAATCATAAACATAGTTATTATTTTTATTATTAATGTTAATCTTTAACAAACTGACATTTTATACACTAAAACATAAATAAAATAACAAATGCATTTTGAATGAAAGCAATGCTCAATAATGCATTATTGCAGTCCAGTTTGGGGAAAGCTTGTCATTTCACATTCTTTCACACAAAGTTAAGTAAAGTCTTCCTAAGTGAAAAAAGGGAACGAATGAACAAGACAAATTTAAACTTCTGTTTTTTCTTGTAATGTTACACCAGCTGTGAAACTCAAGGCCTTATGCAGTCAGGACCTAATGACGCACCCATTATCAGTTGCTACATTAATCTAACAGTTTTAACATGTCATGTATGCATTGGCAAATAAAAGTAGTATCTTTACAACAAAGGAAGAAAATGTATATTGTATATTATATGTAGAAATCGTATGCACAGGCCCGCTTCAGCTTAACACATCTTAATATACAGTATAAAGCTTTAAGATTTCAATGTGTGTTTTTGCGCACAGCATTGTCCCTGCACCAAAGTCCTCTTTCATCACACGATAGCTGGCTTCTTCTTTACTTGAAGGGTCTCGTAGGTGTCTGCGTTGCGAGTGGTCAGACCCTGCCGGACACAGACAAAATAAGTAAGAGGTGAGGTTAAAAGAACCCCCCCCCCCCCCCCCCCCAAAAAAAAACCCCACTACTGATAAAATCCTGAAGCAGTATGTCAAAGTACATTTCAGCAGAACATTGCTATGAACATTTCCTGCACTGACTAAGTGTGATGTTTTTTTCCACTTCTGACAGCCAGGTAGTTGTAATTTTTTTTTTTTTTTTTTTTTTTTAAAAGAAGCTTTCTACCATTGGCTATGCTGTAAGCTGCTGCTTTTCCAACATGTGCCATTTTTTTTTTAAGCATTACAATAATAAGTCTCACCGCATAGATGCCTCCATCTGCAGGCTGCTTCTGTGGGATGGAAACAGAAATGATTACAAAAGGTGCTTTAGCAGCAATCACTATAAGGCGCAAGATGTTAGGTATCTGACATATCTAGTTCCTCATGACAATGAGTCACATGGGTGCAAATATGTTTGTTATATACTAAGAATTTAGGATTAATCCAGTCATGTACTTGTACATACTAAATAAGTCAATTAACAGGAAGTGGGATATGACACAAGTGTTCATGTCAGGAAACACTGCTGGAAACTTTGAGTGTGTACAGTGTAGTAATGTAGGTTGGTGGTCAGCTCAAGCTTACAGGAAATGATAGACTAAGGTTGCTTTTAAAGCAGAAGTACTGAATTGAAGAGCAATATACCACAAAATAAATTCAAGTATAAAGCATATTTGACTATAACAACAATCCTGTTTTTTGCCCCCCACAACAACAATAATAGGAACTTTAATGTTACCTCAGATGTATTTTTGGTTGAAGTCATCTGTCAAAAACAAATCACAAAGCCCATTTTATTCTCCTGTTCACATATTATTCATCATCAAATGTAATTAGACAACGCGGGATTTAATCTGTAACACTGCCGGTACGTTTGAGAGGAAGACTTTACTTCTAAAAGTGGCTAGCCATTAACATTAAAGACCAACGTATTGATTAGGACAATATAGAGGAAGTTGTGTATCGTGCAATCTTCATAAGTTTTTAACACATAGTTTAAATTAAAAAAAGGAAACGTCCTAAAGTTATTCCTCTAATCTCATCTTTGTGTGTGTCTAGTTTTTTTAATATTAACACAGCGATATAACAGTTGTACAATCTTCAAAATGGTGGTGTTGATTTGTGTTGCTCCCATTTCGTCTTACCCTTAGCCTGCAGTATAGGACAGTGAGAATGATGCCGTAGAGGATGAGAATCCCATCCAGGATGTAACATATAGTCATGTCTTCAACGGCCTCTGCAAAGTGAAAACGGCATTGTTTTCCACAGGAAAAAATGTTACACAGCGTTACACACATATATACTACGTTACTACGAATATTCGGTACTACAGGTACTGTAAAATCTTCCTAAAAGAGCTTTAAAAAAATCCCTCTAAACTTCCTCACCAGCCCCGGTGAGACTGCTCATCAGAAAGGCGGCGATGAGCGACGCTCGCACCATCTTACCAAGTGGACTGCAGATAAAAGGGAGGGTCTGTTTGTTGCTGCTTCGTCGGCTGTCGGCGATGTGTCTTCAAAAACCCCTGTGAAGTGAGATCTGTGAGCAGCAGGGAGCAGGAAGTCCGGGGCTCTCTGTCCGTTTTGAAGCTGCGAAACCACACGCCTACCACGCTACCATCCTCCCCTCAGAGAAGTTCCTCTAAAAGTCTTGTGAAAAACACTCTGCTGCTCTGCTTTGGTTATAATTTCTCACATCCACCGACATGCAGCTTTCAACACGATTAATGGGAACAGAAAAGAAAATATGTAACAGAAAGTGGAACCTGTCTGCAACTTGGTCACACACAGACGGTCAGACGGGCATTTCCAAGTACATATTTTTCAAATAGCTTCAGCTGCTCCAACTTTGCTCACTTCAGAATAAGTGACAAAAAGAAAACATATAAGGAATAAAAGGTTTAATTATTGAAAATGCCTAACACACTATACAAGCTACAGTTACCAAAAGCAAGAAAATACAAGACAAATCTACATTGTTTTTTTTGTTGGTTTTTTTGTTTGTTTTTTTACAAGCCACTTGTTTTTGAAGTAAAAACATTCAGAAAATTGCATCATCATAACTTAGGCACCTTAAGATGATACAAATCAAGCCATTATAAAAAATGTTGGGGAGCTTGAAATAACTTTAGCATGCATTTAAAAAAAAAAAAAAAAAAAAAAAAAGCATCTCATTTTGATAACTGATAAAATGTCACACACATTTGGACTTTTTTTTAAAATGTAAAGGGCTTCTTTTAAAATCACGTTTTCACTGGAAAGAAAAGCAAACAGTCGTGTTGAGGCTCAACATACTGCAGGGAGACACAACAGGGCCCATCATCAACATCCGACGAGTGACAGCATTTACAGTTAAAAAAAAAAAAAAAAACACAAGTCAGGATGAGGACAGATGTGGCCCCAGGCTGCTCCTCCACATCTGGAAAGTAAGGCTGAGGGCAGGATGGAGGGCAGTGTGTTCACTGCACTTGTTTCAGCTCGTGGCGCAAGGCGAGGTGGTGATACGCTACTGCTGCAGAGGGGATGTACAATCACACGTCTGGTTTGGGATTTTTATAGAAACGCATACATTATTTTTAAAAACCTTAACAAGTGAGTTCATAGGTTAACTGCAGCTGCCTATTTAGTGCAGATTGCATCATGTGAACAGCTTAAAAAATAATAATAAAAAGAAATAAAAGTAGACTCATTAACACCCAGTATTAACACACAATTATGTGGATTACAGGCCTGTGTATTCACTCCTGTATTAAAAAGTGATTTATATAATTTCTACTCATGCCATGATCTAAGGCTTCAGCTCGAGTTCTTATTTCACTTGTTTCCAAAGCTGTCGTTTACATCTTGTGGCCTGGAGTTGGTTTAGTTGTTATTGCGCAATACATATAGAATTTAGGTCACATGCTAGCAGGAAGTCATTAGTGCAGATTTTTATCCCTGTCTCAAGTATTGGGTGTGGGAGGTTGTAAAGCTCCACTAAAGCACTAGGGATCACAAGGAAAACAGCTAAACTTTACTGTAATTAATAGTGTGTCGATTACAGTCTCAGGTATTGATTTTTATAAAATAAAAAAAATAAAAAAATTTTTTTAAAAATCCTCAAATCAAAAATACAAAGATATTTAAATTAAAATAGTACAAAAATAGATAAAAGCAACAATTAATCATAGTTGGAATAATTAACTCACTATTTTGGCATTTTTGCTTTGAGACATAATTTCTCAAAAGTAGATTAAAAAACAAAAAAAAAAGTGTGTCAATCAACAAACTGATTAACTTGTTAAACAGTTCATTATAGACAACTGAGCAACTCCAGGCACTAATGAAGGCCATGAGATGTGCTTGAAAGCTTTGGCAACATAAAACATTCGGACGCGAACATTTTGTGGCTGGAGATTCCAAGATCAACAACGAACCTTCGTGCTGCTTATTTCTTTTAGTAACATTTTGATCAGAGTTGTGCTTGGAAATATAGGAAATCTGTGCAGATATTTTTGCCGCCTGCATTAAACAGTACATCTCGTCTCTAAAGTCAACAAATGTCCTAAATAGACAAAGACAACAATGAATTGATCCCATTAACGAGTACTTATTCCTCTTTGCTGTAGAGTTTTCATTAAAGACATAAATAGCAAGCCACAGAATGACGCGTTCCTTCAATAGATGAGCATGTGGTTTGTTTTATCTTGATCAACATGAACTAGTCCAACTGCCAGAAACATGATATACTCATCTACTAAAAATGGTTTGCTACAACCTACAGTGTTTTAGCAGTTTTAGGAAATTGCGGTGTTTAAAAAAAAATTCGCTCTCTCTCTCTTAATATATATATTTATAGTTTGCTTTAACATCCTCATCCAAATAAGAATTGTATGTTAACACGAGGAGCTAATGCAGTCGGTAAGAGCAGTAACTTTAATCAATGAAATACCAGTGTAGAATAAAACTAGAGCTGCATATTAGACAATCACCCCCATACAGAATCTGGAGTTGAAACTATGTAGGAATGTACATCCAGATAAAAACATTTTGACCTTGAAAAAAGAAAAATGATGTATTATTCAATTCACATAATGCTACATTCTGTAGGTTTACTTAAAAAAAAAAAAGTCACCCTCTAATAAAAAACAGTTCTCAAACAAATCAATTCAGTGACAGGGAACCAAAAGGCAGTGGTACAGCAGCGTTATAGTCAGAGCTGAGCTCCACTTGGTCTGTTTTTAAGACCCCAGACAAAGGAAGTGACAAATGTGATGTAATCCTTCCCTCTTCTAGTGTTCACGTATTGAGTCAGCACAGTAAAGTAGTCCAGTGGTTACATTTAAAGAAGAACCAAAAAGGCAAATGTCCCCTTTAGAAAAAAAGGGAATTTTAAAGTGTGCTGTAAAGACACAACAACACAGGAAAGAAAAAGTCAAGGCATCTGTTTATTTCCAGATTTAGACAATCGTTTAGCTGATCACAGCTGATGCCAGAGCATCTGTGATAATCATAAAAGACAAGTGTGCAACAAAAAAATGTGACACCTATCTGCTCGAAAGCGTCTTTTGTCACACACACGGGGTGGGGGGGGTGGGGGGTAACGTTTAGACAAGAGTGGACCACAAAGTCTCCACGTGTCCCACCACATCAGTGATCCAGAGGGCAGAGAGAGGACACAGTTTAGGAGATGTGCTCACACGGAGGTCTCGGACTGCAGCCTCATGACAAACTTGTGGCTCTTTGGATCGATGAACTCCTCACCGAGCCGCAGGAAGGGAAGCGGTATCACCGTGACCACCAGGGAGAAGTCCAGGCGTCGCAGGGAGAAAACCAGACCTTGGCGCAGGGCTGAGGTCACGGGCTCCTCGCTCACCAGAGTCCACTGGCGCCCCCTGCCGTTCTGCTGCTGGTACTGCATGGTGGGGCCGGGGGTGAGGTATCGCTCCAGGAAAGCCTGGAGGAGAGTTATCATGGAGTAAGTTTTTGTTTCTGTGTTCATACTGATGTACATGCAGTAATGTGAGAACAGCTCTGTTCTTTTTTCCCAGGACCAGAAACAGAAGTACAAACGTGGGTAAAACTGCAAGTGCTTGGCTCAAAAAGGACTCCACTGCAAGTAGAAGTACAACATGAATTTACACACTCTAAAAATTTACTTTAATCAGCCTCAAGAGCCACGTGTAAGTAAGGACTGTAAACGTGTCAAACAGTATATAAGAAGTAAAGAAGGTAAAGCACCTCTTACCTTTGGTGTCATGTTGTGTGTGATGCAGAATTGCAGGTGTGTGAGGATGCTCTCCATGCTGTGGAAGGCCTGCTGCCGGGTCGTCCTCAGGTATTTCTGCATGGCTCGGGCCATTGGGGCGAAGATGGCCTGAGCCGCCTCCCGAGGATCCATCACCTCTCTGGGGTGCTTGGGCGACGAGGCCGCCTCGTCCTCGTGGAGACGCTTGATGTGAGTGAAGGCCTCTTCCACTGCCACGACCAACCTGGAAGGTCGGGAAAAAGCAGAGTTTTAGATGTTGCCGGGTTCGTTATGAAGGTTTTTCTGGATGTTCAGTCAGTCAAACGATTCGTTTAATCATAACCCATTGAGTGTGGAGCTTGAAGAATATGTTGTAAATGTATGTTGTAGGAAAACACTTTTACTTCAGCTCATTAAACAAACGGTAAAAAAAAAAAAATTGTAAACATACATAATTTTGGAATTGGCTTGTGCACTCAAACAATTGTTGTGCTGCCCACTACTCCCACTGTTCTGTTATGTGGTGCAACACCAGGCACACTGACACATAGGCTCAGACAAAAAAAAATAAATAAAAATCTTCTCTCCATTCCAGGATTTGTAATCTGGAGTCATCTCTCTGTGTATTTTCATTTGTTAGTTGCTCCACCAGTCTCACGCCATCAGATCAAAAGTAAATCTGACCTGGCCTTGCGTTTGCGGACCCTGCGGTCCATCTCGGCCTCCTCGTAGTAATACTCGTTGTGGGAGTTGTCTCTCCTCCTGGCAGCTGCTGCTATCATGGCCCTGGACTGACCTGTTGAGTTATTTGTGGTGTTTTCTGCGTGCAGAAGAAGGAATTAGTGGATCTGCATTTCAGTATTTCAGATCACATTCAACAGAGAGCAAGAGCAAAGAGAGCAATTTAACCTCAAACAGATCTATGAAAAGTATATTTAGCCTCCGCGTATTAGACACACATACAGCGTGTCAGGCATCTTTTTCAGAAGTAGACCAAAGAATGACAGCGTCAGAGTCATAGCGAAGTTGTATGTACCGTCCAGGGAGTAAACCTTGAAGCCGGTCATCTTCTTGGACAGGATAGACTTGGGCAGGTTGAGCAGAGCAGGGTTGTAGACGGTGAAGTCACTGTAATAACGGTCCAACACCCAGACAGCTGCCCTCTGGATGCTAAAACACAGAGACAATCATCACGTCACTGTAAGAACAGGACAAACTCAAATGTAGGACAAAAAAAATAAATTAATTAAAAAAAATAAAAAAAAAACAGGGTGATGTCTTGTTCAGATGTTTTTCCTCACTTTCAGTTTCTATTGTCTGAATGTTACTACCGCAAGTGAATACACTCAAAATCACATTTCCTCACAAAAGAACTTTCTTGAACTTCATTATATTTCATGTCCCAGATGTTAAACAAACTGCCGCGGTATATGACAAAGGCCGAGCTGCCATTTAATCCAGTGTCTGTACGCGGGAACAGATTCAATCATCTGATGTTTAATGCGACAGGAGGGAGCACAGATGAAAACCCAGCATCTGCATTTTAAGAATTTGGGTCTAAAAATGAAATTAATTCTAGGATGAGCTGAACATTGATAGTTTCCCGATGGAAAAGACAACATTTCTGTGGGTTTTGAGTCTCTTTGCATCGGGGAGATTCAAAAATAAACCCTAAAGATCCAAAAGTAACAACAAAGTCTAAACAAAAGGGCCTGTGAGGTCCCACAAAATGGCAATGATACATCCAGTTCCTTTTTTTTGAATGAATGCTGGGATGAGACCTCAATCAAATAAAAAATTTAAAAAAAAGCACTGGACCGTAAATGACTAACAAAAGCTGTTGGACTGTGTCGGAGAGCCAGAACAGTTCAAAGATGGGAAGATTTATTGGTTGGTTTTTATAAACCACTAATTCTTATTTTCCTTTGTTAAAGGAGCCATAAAATGCAGAATTTCAGGTTTAAATAATATCCACTCTGTTTCTGACTAACAAGTACGCGGAAGCCTGTGAGATTGGATGAGCACGACTGTGTAAACTGTGGGTGTGTGGAGCCAAAGCGAAGTTTGTGTTTGGACTGATGACATTCACACGTAGGATTGTTGGGAGCTTCAACAAAGCAGGAAGAGATTTTGTTTTCCTGCGGTTTCTTGTGTAAATTTGCCAGCAACATTTATTTCGGATTTTTCTGGTAATAAAAGTATCAAGAACTTTGTAGTTAACTAACCTGAGGTGGCCCACGTTGTAGAACTTGCTGGCCCCGTCTGTGCTCCGAACCACCTTGAGGCAGAAGGCTGGCTGCAGGTGTCGGACCTCCAGCAGAACCAGAGCAAGGTATTGGATGAAGAGCAGGGCGTCCACCAAGGAGGCAGCGTACTCCACGATCCCCCTGTAGTCCCTCTCCCTGGGCTCCAGCACCCGCACGCCGTAGAACAACCAATAGGAAGCCACGAACAGGAAAACCAGTACCATTAGCAGGCAGCGGAAGACGAAGAAGCGGGGGAGTGTGGCGCGAGGCGGGCGGAGAAACAGCGCCCACGAGGAGATGAGGAGGACCAAAAGCTTGAAGGCCAGGGAGACGTATAGGCCTTCGCAGGGCGTGCCGCAGGGTTCTAAAGCGTCACGCCACAGGACCTGTGGGAGGATGAGGAAGGCTAAAGGTGTGACCAGAGCAAAGAAGCTGAGACATCCTCCCAGAGCTGGGCCGATGAAGCGTTTGCACTCCAGCGGAATGGACTCCTCCAAATCTTTGGAGACGCGGGTCAGGTCCTCGTTGGAGATGCTGTGTTCTGAGGTGCCGGTGACGACCGTGGTCGTCTCTCCCCAGTTGTCATCCTGTCACGCAAGGAAAATTAAAGAATAATTTCAAAACCATTTCAAAATTCATGATACAAGTGTAATGCTTCATTACTTTTTTAAAAAAGACGCTTCTTCAGTTCACTGAGGACCAACAACATCTCCTCCTCTCTGAAACCACGCCTCTTCAATATTTTAAGACTCAGTTGTACAAGTTACACAATTGAGACGTCAGGAGTCCAAAAAGAGGAATCCACATCACGCAAACAAAAAGAATATACATCATAAATGTATCTACAATAAATACAGGCCAGGTGGCAGTTTAGAGGGCGACTCAATAACGCTCGGGTACAGATTTGTTTATTCTAAGAAGTATAATATTCTACCACAGTGATAACACACAGGACAGAAAAGGATTTTTCCCCCCAACTAATACATAGAAAATAAAGTATGTGGTAAATGAGCTAAAGTGACTCAAATGTGACCCATGACTCTTCGCCAGTGCACTACGCTTTTTTTCACCACAGGTTTGTACCCGTCTTTATCTTGAGGTTGTGGCATGATAACAGAAATGCTGCATGACACGGTTTAATCTTGATAGATTTGCTTTGAGACCTGCAGCGGTCTGCACCTCATTGTGGTGCATTAGATGGAGGAAGAAATGAAATCAAAATTAAAGGAGTAGCTGAAGCACCAAACAAAGACTTTAAAAACAAGCCTTTATTATCTTACAAACCCTGAAGGCCTCGGGTGCAGGCCATTGATAAGAGGTTGACTGACCCTGTCATCTCCGCGAGTCGACTCTGCATCGAGCAGCGGCTCTCCTGGAGTCTGGATGGTGACCGATTTGTCTCCCCGGCTGCTGCTGTCTCGACTCTTCGAGCGGTGACGGTCTCTTCGGTCCCTGATGGACACAAGCACAGAACAGGGTTTAAGGTCGGTGAGGCAAGTTCCTTAGTTTAATAACCCGAATGAGATTTGAGGTCATTTTCCCTCAGATTCTTGTCACAGATTTATTCCTCGTCATTGACCTATTCCTGCTTCTCCAGCTAAGCCCAAGTTTTGTTGCGGTCTCGGGAAAACCACACAAATATATCAGATTTTCATGACTTTGCATTTCATTGTGCAGAAATCCAACGCTACACCAACGAAAACACACAAAGTACTAAAAGAACTTGTACGTACGTGAACTGAGCGACTCACCTGTGCTTGCGTGAGCTTCGGGAGTGCGACGACTTATATGAGTAGCCCGAGTACTGCGACTCGTTGTCCATGTCTCGGGTCGGCGGTGAGCGGGCTTTACGAGCCCCACCTCCTCCCCCAGTGCCGCGCTGCTCGCCGACTCCTCCCAGCTGGCTCTTGCGCTCAGAGATGGATTTGGTGGAGAGAGCCAGGGGCAGCTTGAGAAGGTCAACCTTACTCCTGAGGGAATCTATCTTGGAGGCTGATGAGGAGGGAGCAGGAGAAGGGAGGCGGGAGAACGGGGAAGAGGCTACAAAGAGGAAGAGAAGTGGAGGAAGAGGGATGGGAGAGGATGGTGGGTAGGAGAGTCACAGCAGGGTAGAGCTGTGGCGGCCGTGGTCTGAAAGAGACGGACATAGACGAGATAAACGAGCTGAACACGCGTAAAACAGGCCCAGTTTGAGCTACTGGGAACAAGTATATAATTTATACATGGAAACTGACTGGAGATCACTAGAATACGGAACAAGACACATTAGTACCTTTTCATTCTTCAAGACATTCTCATAGTCGACCATCTAGATAGACTTCAAGGGCCCCACAATCTATTGTGAGCTTCCTTTTCATGTTACACACGTTAGTCTTGGTATAAACCACAAGATAAAAATCATTTGGAAATACTTCCTTCACAGCAGGCATTCAAAGAGCACATTAAAGTCAAAGCACAACCCTCCACAAAAACTAAAATAAGAATAAATTTGAAGAAAAGCACATCATTACTCTAATACACTGAGGTTTTGCCGGTACATTCTAACAGGGGTCTGGTTTGGCTCACAGATAATGGGGACTAATTAATTGTTTCTGCTGGTGCTTCTGCCTTAAGTGAAGCATAGTTAAGCATAGATGATAAATGTTTTGCCTTATTACTTGCTTACAGAATATACTTTATTTGTTGTTAAGCGAGTGATTTCTGTCATGTCAGCATTAAAGGATGGGTTCACCATCTATCATGTCGTGTTCTCAAACAGTTAGGAGACCATATGAGCACTGACACAGGCTTTACTGCACTCATTCCTCCTCCCGCTTATCTGAAGACAATATGAGGCTTCAACATTGTACACTGGACACATTATGAAGATTTCTAACAATATTTGATGAGACAGAAATACGAAATACGAATACGAAAACTCATTCCTGTGGATTCTGGCCCCCCATCACTTCACACTGAGAGATTTTTATTTATTATTATTATTTTCTACAGCAAATGAGTCTAAACCTTTTTTGTCCAATTTACAGCCCCAAAATCCCACAATATTCTAATTTCAGTTGTATAAAGCAGCAAACATTTACAACATAGAAGCTGAAACAAGCATTAAAAACGATTAATAGCCAATTGTTTCAGCTAAAGTAAATGAAACGTTTTGATGCACAATAGTCGGCAGGAGCAGCACAGAAATGGGATTGGCATCAGGTTTCAGGAAGGAATATAAGTCAAACATGCTTTTCAACCTGTTTAGTTCTACATCTTAATTACGTTTTAAATTAAGAGAAGCTGGTAAAAGGTCTCTGAAATCAAGACTGGAGTCAAGTTTGGGTGGAGTGGTCATAGGGCTTCAAGCATAGACTTAATTTAAAAAGAATTAATTGTCAAGGGGTTTGAGCTCAGGTTTAAACAAAACTTTTTGATGCACAATAATGATCACAATGTTTCCAGGTCAACCATGAATAAAACCAAGAGAGAAACACACACAAAAAAAACCCCTGCATGTTCTGGTATGAAAATTATTCAACCAGTACCTCGAGGATCAGAAGGATTAGGATCCAGTTTCAGGAAGACATATCAGCCAGATTAATTATGACAAAAAACAAAAAAAAAAAAAAAAACAACACATCAACAACAACTTGAAAGTAAGAGTCCATGCGTGGGTGTTTGTTCGTGTGGGAATCAAACCTCTGGCTGTGACAGTGAGAACTGTGAACCATCGACCAAGTGATACTCAAACATGTGAAGCCACTAAACTGAGGCTTTAGCTTCCGCTTTGGGTTTTTCCTATCACGTATTCCAGGTCTCGGCCAAGGTTAATCATCACAAAACTGCATCTCGTCTCGCTGCTTTAGCCGACGTTAGCTCGGACACAATGGCAGCCATATTGCATTACTGTGTTTTCACAAAACTTGTTTGCCCTCTCCCTCCCTCTCGCGGTCTCACATTCCCTCCCGCACTCCCCTCGTCCCCAGGGAAACAGGGCCTCTCCGCTGCCATGGTGATGAAAAAGGGCGTTCAGCTGGAGGGGGATTGGAGGTTGACAGTTGCCGTGGAAACCTGACCTCAAGCCGCCCTCTGCCACTCGAGAAAGGAAAAGAATTTGCCAAAATAAAAGTGTTGGCATGACGGATGTTGTACTGTCATATGCTGGTTAAGTAATAAAGGGAGGGTGTGGCTCGTTGGCTTTGATTGGTCCTCTGTGGGAAATGGAGAGGGGCGTTAGCTGCCTTCACTGTCTTTATTCGAGCCTGGATTCATTTTATGTGGCCTCTATGCTCCATCAGTGTCATTGTGTTGAAATCCACTTCCCTTTGAGCTACATACTGTACAACAAGGAATCTGTCAGTGCGATTTCTGCCAATTTATCTACATCAATTTACCCCCCGCCCCCCCATCCACTCCAAAACTGCCTTGAAATTAACCAGACCAGAGATTTTGCAGCCCTGCAGCCATGTGTGAAACCTCATCAACATACTTTCTCCAAACCACAAAACAGTCTCTTCCTGCTGCATCATCATCATCATCATCACCTTTTACCTTGAGTATCAGTCAAGAAATTAGCATCTTGTCCGCAGAGATGTGATATTGTTTTCTTAAAGAGCAAACATATGATTCAAACGCTCACCACATTCCTCTGCAGCAGAAAGAAACTTCAAAGCATCACCCAACATAAGACATTTCTCTAAAGTGCAGGACTTTTTTTTTTTTGTCTTTTCAGCTTATCCCGTGAGTTCAGGGTCACCACGGCGGATCATTGTCCGCATGTTGATTTGCCATAGTTTTTACACCGGATGCCCTTCCTGACGCAACCCTCCCTTGGCAGGACTTTGAAATGAGGAAGGAAAATTAAGAAAATGTCAATGTTACAAATGTGACCGTCTCAGCTGCTCTGCATCTCAAGCTCAATTATTAATCACTGCTGATTCACATGGAAGAGAAGATTTAAGTGGAGGGGGAAAAAAAAGGAGGAGGACACAAGCATTCCCAGACAAACCACATATTTTTAGACAGACAAAAGACAAAATCTAAATAGTGTTTTGAACTAATGGCTGTGGATGTTGAGCTGGAACTTGCTCACGCAGACAGAAACGTTGACCAAAATAACAATCAGAACTCATCAGTGGTCTTAATGTTTAGCCTCCCATCTTTAAAAAAATAACAATTACAGCAATGCGGGCTGCATTTTAAAAGGGAAAACATTAAAAACAACAACAACAAAGAATCTCAGATTTTAAATAGACGTTTAAACTAGAAGCCAGTGACCACTGAAGGTGCAAAAGCAACATGTTGGCCCCAGAAAATACTGTTCATAAGATGTTCATAAAGAGCTTACCACCTTAGTAAATAGGGTCTTTCGTGTGTTTATGAGTCTCAGAACCTTATTCTATAATTTCAGGGTAATAATCTCCCATTTCCTGGGCACAACTAAAAATGACAGCCCTCTGCTGGCACAACAGCTACGTTCACAGATTCACCTAACTCAAGTAGCTTCAGCGTCTTCGGGCCATGAATATAAACAACAAATTCCAAACATCTTATGTTATGTTTTAGGTTTTTTTTTTTTGGTGCAGATTATTATTAAAGTGCTTGAGCAAGACGGTGGTGGCTTAGACAACGAACCCAGAAAAGAGAATCACGACCATCTAATCAACAGAGGAATGAATAAAAAATTAAAAACAAAACAAAAAAAAAAAAACACAACACATTATTGCTGCACCCCAGAGTCAAAGAAACAGACCGACAGAACAGAAAGATCTAACAGTAACAACTTTTTTTATGCCTAACAGAGAATATAGATATTTAGCTACAGTTCAGAGTCTAGTTTAATAAATTACATATGTTACGAAGAAATGTTTCCATTCTGGGCCAGATGATTGACTTGTGTCCTAAATTCATGTACGTCTGAGTCAGGTTTCAAACAATTCCAACAATGACTTTGGACACAGTACATTCAGGGCTTCAAGGCAGCAATGAATGAAGAATGTCTCTCAGTCTTTCTGAACCTCAACGCGAAACAGAGGATTGACAGTTTTCAGAACGAGGGACTGACAACGTTCTGCACTGACCTCTCAGGTGGAGGACATCTTGTCAACATGACAGCACGGCACTTAATGACTAACACCTGCCACCAAACAAAACAAAAAATGTAGTTGTCTTTTAAACGACAGCATTCATTCACTTATTAAATCTTTCAAGAGGAGCTAAAGCTTGAACAGAGGGAAGAAGCTGGTTTACAGTTCTCACCTGATTTAGCCTGAACACATTTGCAGGTTGCTACGTCTCATGTCTGCACTTCAATACATTTGTCTAAGCCTGTAAAAAAAAAAAAAAAAAAGTGCCATTTGAGAAAAAATTAAATTAAAACCTTCACCCTAAACGTTCCATATTCTCCCTCTCTCAGTAATTTCTGCCCCTGACCCTTGAACTCTGAAATAAACCAGCTTGTTTACCTGCCCCTCACTCTGTCGGCTTGTTCCGTAAGAATATGACTGAACACTTGATCTACAAAGGTGTGGTCCGGTGCTGAGATGGATTAAGTTTCCTATTCAGTATCCTATGGCCTACTTAATGAACCACACCAGGACTCTTCTCATCAACATCAGGCAGCAGCAGTAACGATAGATTTACTCTCCAAAGTGCATCAGTGAGACGTACAGCCTTTAAGTAAATACACAGCATCGGCTGTAGTATTTGATCCATGTCGCCATTAAAAAAAAAACAAAAAAAAAAAACGGCTCCTTTCTTTTCATCTTACCATTGGCCCCCAGCAGCCCTTGTTTACCGAACAGTAGTGTGACTCCTCAGCTCATTTCTGCATTTCTTTTGCACGTCCTGATGCAAGAAAATCACCCTTGTACACATCACTCTTGGCTGACTTCAACACAGCAGTCCAGTAATCTGTGTGTGCATGTGTGGTCTGAGATTGAACAGTCCTAATGTTGAGCTTTCAGGCTGAATGGCTTTACGGTTTGTGCAAAAGAGTGTGTAGAACCATTTCTTTTTTAAACTGATCTAAGTGCCCGTCCCTCAAAAACAAAAAAAAAGACTTAATGACCTCAATCTTAAAAAAAAATTAAAAAAACACCCGAATTTGCTAAATGAACAAATAAGAACAGACACAAAAACAGACATAACCACAAGCACACAAAATTCCCCATATTTTACAGAGGATGTGGTCTTGTTGTCCTCACTGGTAACGACAGCCCTGATTATATGCAATTTACTTTGAGCAACCTCCAGCCAGAAATTATAACAACAAATAAAAAGTAATCATGCAGCCCACTTGGCTGGTTATCAAACACCAAGTTTCTAAGCATTGTTTACTTATTTTTATTGTCAGTCTTAATTTACATAATAACTTTGCATGAATTTGATTTAGGAAAAGTTTGATTATGATCACTATATGTTAAGAAACACGGTGTTTCAGTAAAGCAGGAAAATGTAGTTATGATTTCAATTTATCGAATCAAAAACTTGCATTCACGTTCTTAGCACTTTAGAATGGGCATTTATGCACCTTTGAGTTATGGTGATTAAATGTATTGCTCTTACTGGAAAATGAAAGCATTCACCTTTAACCGCCTATTCTGAACTGATGCATCTTTCTGTTTTCCTTCACGTTTCCATCACTTTGTCATCTGCATTTCTAATGTAAAATTGCAAATAAATAAATAAAAACGTAAAAAATTCCAAATATTCTGTGACTAATAAAGTGTTGCTGCAAACATGCAGCTCGAGTCACAAGACATAAAACTAGCAGATGTAGGATTTTACAGCCTCTATTCTCCCCAAGGCAAAAAGAAATCAAGCTGTCATCAAACATTCTGAGCTTCTGGCACAAGACAGCAGCTGTCTGGGTGGAAAAGTAATCTGGACCATCTCTGAAATGACCAGCTCCATTCAAAAGCCATTTGAGGCCTGATATACCAACTGTGAAAATAAGCATGCACACACAAAAACTCAGGCTCCATCGGGGGAAGAGGCTCATCAGTGTGCCAGGGCCACACACACACACGGGACTGACCGCCACCCACTGCTGCCTGTGACAACATCAGTAAAACCAGAGAAAAACAAGCCAACTGCTACTGTCAGCCTTAGTGCACACATGGCCAGCAAACCGGAGCAGGTGTCGCTCTGTGTGTGTGTGTGTGTGTGTGTGTGTGTGTGTGTACGGTGCTGGGATTCAAACACAAATGGCCACACGGGCTCCGTCTTCAGATCCCAACAAAGTAGAGCAGAGACATGAAGTGGCTTAACAAACTCAGATGAGATTGATGTGGTTCAGACACAAAACTCTCCCAAGCCTCAGGAAGCTCTCTTCAACAGCAGATGTTACTTCTGAATTATCGGTTTCTGTGCATGAAATATCGACGGGTGCACAGAACGCACTGCCAGAAGAGAAAAAGTTGGGTTTAAAGTCTTCAAATTGGTAGTACTTTGACAACAAACAAGAAAACGGATAAATATTTAACATTGGAAAAGGACAGGAAAAGTATTGTCATGGTTTTTTTTATAGATATTTCAGAAACAATAACTGATTAGTTTTTTTGTTGGTTTAAGATTTTAAAGGGTCTGTTCCCCGAAATCACAAGCAAAGCCTTTTTCGCCATTTACACTCCAACAAAAAGCAGATATCAAAGCATGTTTTAATGATTTTTAAATAGAATGGTCATCTATGAAGGCTTCAGACACAGTTTATATTTACACACCCCCCTGATCCTAACCAAAATTATGTTTTACCCTTTAATTCACTGATGTTTGAACCAGAGATGAAACAATCAATTAACTTACCCACTTTAGGAATACAGACGGAATCACTGTAGCAATTTAATGGTGCTGATTTAACACATGATCGTATTCGATAGTCAAGTGACATTTTGCCAGTAAAGAAGGAAAACCGTGGTTTGCTCCCGGGGTTTTGATGAACATAACCAGGACACACTGGCTGAAGACTGACTAAAGTCTTATTAGGCAGAAATTGCCAAATATTCACTGGATGCAGCTGCTTACTTTCTATCAATCACTGTGGATTTTGGGTAGAGGGGCCTGTTCATTTGACCCAACAACCCCCCGTCCTTACTTTCTGGCATTTTATGGAGAAAGGAAAATACTAAGACCAAGCTTAAGATCCCCCTGACAGCAGACGGCATCGATTATCCCAATTCCCAGTGATATGAGGCATCTCCGACAAACTACAGCCTGACATACTTACACTGAAGCTGCTGCAGAATCTGCAGGGAGTTTATCGCAGCACGGTAAGTCGCGGTTTCTATCACCATCACGTGCCCTCTGGATGGAGCAGGTTATAGCGATAAGGGGCATCACCTCCGACGTGGATTTATGGCACTATTTACTTTTAGGCGCAAAGCGAGGCCCGTAACCGCTCCCGCAACTGTTTCTGTTTGACTTTAATGGCGCACCAACGTGGAAAAAAAAAAAAAACGTTTGGACACATTTTAGATCGAGTCTGTGGTGACACGGATCAAGAGTCAAGCTCATCAATAATTTAACAATATTCCACATGCACAAAGGGGCCACCAAGACGCTCGGCTGCTGCGAGGAAACACCCGCTTTTAGGGGCCAAAATAAAGAGTTGTGCGACCTACAAAGATTAAAAAGGGAGGGTGTTGTAGGAGAGCAGGACAATGGGAGGCTCCCAGGCCCGCACTGGTGGCGTCCTGATGCCCAGGGATCCAAGCGCTGGTTCCCCTTTCGGTTTCCAAGCGGGACGCCCTTGCAGTCAATGAATGGACGCGCTCACATTCCCACCAGTCCTCCGCCGAGGCGAACATCCCAAATCGTCGGCCTACAGTCGAGCAGGACGCATCGCTCCCTGGATCCCCTTCTCCACCCTCCGGTAGCGTCTCTGAAGACAACGCTTCTTCCTCGAGCTCAAAATCCGTGCCGAGAGCTACGTGGCCGCAGCGGGAACAACAATGGGGCCGATGAGGGTCCTAAACTTCCCTGCGGTTTCACAGAAAAAGGCGACCATCGCGTCCTCTCGACTATTGTTTGAGAAAACCGGAGATCTCCGGCGCCCCACATCCTCCCTTCCCTCTCCGCAGCGCACACGCACCCACAACCAGCCCCATGACAAGCATTTCAAGACATTTCCCACAGAAAAAGTACTACTTACTTATTCCAGATTGTCCATTCAGGTATTTTTCACTTTCCACTTTCCTTCCACTCCGCCGTAGCAGCGTGCGCCCCGCCTCCGCTCCAGTTTGGCCCCTCCTCTGTGTTCCCCTGGGGGCTGAGGGAGGCACGGCCTGTGAAACCGGAGGTTCTGCCGCAGCACAAGTCAAACCGCGCTGCGAGGTCTGTCCTTACTTTGTGCACTCGGTGGACAACACCGAGAAGCTTCATGTCACAAAAGTAAGTGTCTCCTCTGGCTCATAAAACACTTTAAGGGCCGCTGATTGGATAAAGTCCTCCACCACCACAACCACCACCACCACCATCCTCCTCCTCCTCCTCCTCCTCATCACAGTTTTAAACACAGTCTGAGATTTATGGTCGTTGATGATTTGTGTCAAATTATTTAGGAAACTACAAAGATTTGACTGAATGTACACAGCTACCCAAAATTATTTGATAATTTGTGTTTTAACCTCAGAATATTTATATGACGATGCAGTTTGAAGCTGTTCAAAGGCATCAGTGGGTTATAATAAGTACAATTACTAAGTACTATTAGCTTGGCAATTACTTAAACCTAAATATTTTAAGTCAATTTTAAATTGAGTTTCTTAGCATTATTTAACTAATTACAATATATTGTACAATTATAAACATATGAACACATCATCTTTAAGTTGAACTAACCTATTTATTAGCTTGGATCACACATGGTTGACTTTTGTGCTTTTGTTGGGACTGAAATAATTTTTGAATACTTACAAAAGTGAACAGGTAATTTTATTAAGATCTTGCTGATGGCGATCGTTTTAGAGATTTTCCTGTCCTCTGCCTCTGACAACGGTGGCAGACTGACCTCAGCAGGAAGTTTCAATATTAGCCAAGCAACAGATGGCCTTTTCCAGGCAATGCGGTTAATGTTAGGGGCAGTCATTGGTCAAGGTGATGGGCCCATGAAACATCTCAAAATAAAAAAGTTGACAACGTCCGGTTGAGGTTAAAAGACGACCGTCTTTGTCTGCAGCAGCTGCCTCTCCAAAAGCTGGCCCCTCCTCATCTGAGCCCAATAAGTTCAGAGAACATCTTAGAGAAGGGTTGAACTGAGGGATGAGCTGAGGGACCCATGTGAGACAATGTCCCTGTGAACTTATTTTATAAACTGCAACTGGAACTGTCCAAAATGTGTCAAAAACATTATAGCTTTATTTACATCTTGTGTGTATATTTATATGTATATCTATATATATACTGTATGTTTGCACAGACTCCCACAATCTGAACTGCCATCTTGTCCAACTGTAGCAGCAATAAGTTTAAGAAACTGATTCCTGTATGACTATCAGTGTCTCACATTGTTTTGGAGGAATTTCGGTCCATTCTTCTTTACAGTGTCGCTTCAGTTCATTGAGGTTTTTCTGCATTCACTAATGCACAGCTCTCTGAAGGTCCCACCACAGCATTTCAATTCTAATGATTTACCGATGTGCTTCCGATCATTGTCCTGTTGAATGACACAATTTCGACCGAGCTTCCACTGTGGGACAGATGGCCTCACATTTGCCTCTAAAATACTGGGGTGCCCCAATAGTATTGGGGGTTTCTGCTGAAATCCTGTTTGATTTTTAACCAAACTTGGCACTGGGCATTAAGACCACTCAACTTCCCTTTGGTCTCATCTGTCCACAGGACATTGTTCCAGAAGACCTGTGGTTTGTTTAGGTTCAGTTTTGCAAACCTTTCTCCTGGCAACTGTTCCAAACAATTGCGCTTGTTCCTCCTTCTAATTGTGCTGTCATGTACTTTAACATTTAACAAGCTCAGTGAGGCCTGTAGGCTCTGAGATGGAGCTCTGTTTTTTTATTTATTTATTTATTTAGCATTTCTCTCTGTGCTGTTCTGTCTTACATTGGTTTGAATGTACTGGTACATCCACTTCTGGGAAGATTGGCAACTGTCTGGAATGCGTGTGAATAATCTTTCTCACTGTAGAACATTAACTCCACATAATTAGGAAATAATTCGATAAATCCTATGGAAGCGGTAAGGACTTAGAATTGCCCACAAATTGTTTTTCTTTTGGATTAATTTATCCTAAATAAATAATGACACAGTGAAAGCAACTATATGACCTGCTAATCGGATGATTTGTTTTTACACCAAAAAAATCCCCTAAAACAAAAGTGGCAGTGCTAACTTTTGCACGTCACCGATTACTCCATCTACTTTTATTTTGATACTGAATTTTTATATTTCAGCTTTTTATTTCCCCACTTTTTTTGAAGAACCTGAAGTTTCAGGTTACTTACTTTCAGGTTACTCAGATACTTAGAAACTTGTTTCTCTTTTCATTTTTTTAACAACCATGATTTAAAAACACGTAGGATGAATTTTTACAACTGAAATAAATATTAAAGTGAAAAAACTGTCATAAAAGACAAACTAGGCTCTATTATTATGCTACATGGAACGTTGTGAGGGGGGGACCGTCCGTCTGTCGTTGAGCCGTCTCTTATCACTCAAGAGTTGTTCCTTATTCAGATCTTAAAGGTGAAAGAATAGAAATATATTAAAGTTTAAACAGACTGAAAAATGTTGATCCTCCCGAATTTGTGATCATTTGCAAAAGACATTATTCTACATTTTTGTATAATATAATCTTTTTCTCTTGATGTGCCCAAGACTCAAGGCTTTCTTTTAAAGGGTTACAAGGTTAATACATTTGAGAACCAGTGGTTTAGATGATACATATGAAGACACGTTTCTGTTTGCAAACAGCCATTCATGCATCCAAAGATCTTCCTCTTAGTGATTTAGGTGTTCCTAATAAAGTGGTCCCAGTTTAAAATTATATATCCACTTTATTATCAGAGCACCGTACATAATTATTCCTTTTCTCTAAGCAGGAAGTAGCATCTCCCTGCACATTCGGTGGATGATTCCTTATTGTAACAAGAAGAAATTACTGTTTGATAAAGGCTGACGTGCTGCCAACCCGGTTTGTTTCCTATTTTTGTGTAAAATGCTGTAAAAGACAATATGGAAAAAAGCCGTTTATTTCATCATCAAGGCATCACAATTAGTAATTCATCCAGCCATTAAATGAACACTCATCCACAAAATTAAAACCTTGTGTGTTTTGTCACAATTTTCAGAATTAAAACAAACTTTGTGGAAAACCTAAAAGAGTGCACAACCAGTACCAGCAAATTTTCAATGTCAAAACATAGGATTTTCTCACTGGATTTGAAAACAGTGGCAGCTGATCGATACGGATTGATTATCAGCAATGCCACACTTGTATGTTTGGAAACTTATCCTCCACACAAATATCCCAATATGTGAACTTACAGTGGGTTTACACATTCAGAAAAAACCTAATGTGTAACTATTTATATTGGGATTGAATTTTATAAATATTTTTGATGAGAATTTTTTAATTTAATTCCCTAGATATTTATCCACTTTTCAAGACCTTCACCACATATTTTCAGATTCTGCAAAACCTTAAATTTATATTTTACTACTCAAAAAAGTGGTCTCTTATCATTAGAGCTGAGTGATAAGTTAACTTCATTAGAGAAGACAGCTACAGTATTGCACAAACACAGCAATTCTCACACACACCTGTACTTAATTGATCATAAACACTGAATCACAGTCAGATGTTCGCACGCACACGCACACACACAGTTCAATGCTTAGTGCCGATGACACAGTAAACAAAACATTCTCTTACAATAAAAAGGGAAAAACAATAACCTAAAACAAATGAAATATAGACATCTTTTCACTGGCAGGGCCTGCTGGTGCCTGACCAGTGTTTTCAGACCCTGATGAGTCCAGATCCATCCAGGTCAATCCAGTCTGGTCCAGTCATCATGTCACACCTCACCTGAGTGAGTCCGTAAACATGGAGTGATCATCCAAAAACCCTTCTGCTGCTCTGACTAACCTGTCTGTGTACCTACTCATTGTGTGTTCTAAAGAAAAGACCCTGTCCATGTATGGTTCGGATAAAAGAAGAAGAAGAAGTAGTAGTAGTAGTAGTGGTTGTTGGCTTGCAGGGTCCTCAATGTGGTTTAGTAGGTGGCACTGGTGGGCTCCCTCCCTGAGCTGAAGAGTATGTCGGCCTTCGAGCTGATGAAATATGTTAGCAGGAAGGAAGTTAGCAGCACGCCAACACCCACGCCGAGCGTTAACATCTAGAAGAAGAGAAGGGAGATTTAGCTCCATGTAGAACGCCTGCACATTATCAATGACCATCGAACCTACAAACAAACAAAAAAAACGAATACATCCAGCCACCGGTGCTAATACACACTTTTTTCCACTTCAGACAGTTGGCAATTAACGTGGCATCATAAGTAGTTATAAAGACAAGACATAAACACAAGCAGCGCAACCAACTACGCTGACACTAACTTGCTGAAAGCAATAACATGTTTATGTTTATACCAGAGGAGCAATATACATTGTACACGCAGGTTTCAAACGATTCTTTAACTGCTACACCTATTAGTTTCATTTCTTTTTAATGTGATGTGGTGAGAAACTTGTTGAGGCTTGAGCTATTATAAATATAGGTAATCCATCACTGTCAACATGAGCCAGCTAAGAAATGCTTTCCAAGGTAGAACTAACAGAACGTGTTACACAGACGACAAATAAAACTAATTTTGCCCTGTGATATATCAGGAATCAGGAATAATAAAAAAAACATAGATACTGTGAAAAGTATCTAGTAAGTATTTGTATGTTTCACATTTAAATGTTGTTAGTTCTAACAGATAACTTTACAGTCCCTGCATTCAACAAATACTGCTTTTTGATAGAAAGTCAAACAGGAGATGTTGATAAAGTGTTTCTCAACTCTGCAAGTTCAATTTCATACCCTGTTAATATGTCCAACAAAAACCCCAAAATGCTTAAGAAAATAAAAACTAACCAACAGTTTGGTTTCTTAATAACCAAACAATCTGTCTGGACAACTATCAGCTTCCCTCGATATATAACTAATACATCAGTGCTTGGTTTTGATGGCCTACTTTATGTTCCAGGCCTCACCATGATTATTTTCTCTATACACCCACATAACATTGGTTTGTCTTTACAACATATCATTAAAGTCATAACCTACAGTATGTGAATTAATTATAATCCATTATGATAGAAAAATAACAACAAATTGCAAATTGTGGCTCTTTACATAAATCTTTGTACCGTGTTTGACACTGATGAGCGAAGTGTAGACTTACCTCCAGATCATGACTGGCAACCAAAAAAATGCGTCCTTTGATGCTTTTCCACCTGGACTCTGTCCACGTTGAGTAATCTGTGGAGGTGTACTGTCGCAGGTCAAAGGCTGGGGACAGGGCTTTGGATTGACGAACTGTGGAGCGGACGCATAAACCCTCCTTTTGTGTACCGTTGGAAGGTGCCACACCCTGAACCCACGTGTAAAAGTACAACTGAGGAAGGGGGAAGGATGGATCACAGGGTGATGGAGGGGGGAGAGAAATACACTGTTATTTAGGAATGAGTGGGAAGTGTGTCAACCAAGTGCTAATAGATGGAAATGCTCATGATGTATTTATATTCTGTCAAAAACATATTAGCCATTTTATGTGCACTTTTATCTTGTTGGTGTCACTTTGTCTTCAGTCATATTTCATGTCATCCCCCAACCTTTCTCTGCACTGCTGAGTTTAAATCTAGTTGATAACATTTACACACTTTAAATTAGTAAATTGTAATTAATCAGATACTGACTGAAAACTTCCAGTGTCTTGAATATGAATGATTTTCTTGTAAACTGAAAAAAACATTAGTTAATAAAATAACAACTCACCAAAGGTTATTTAAAGACCTTAAATATTGTACAGATTTTCAAATTAGACTAGTCTTGCTATCATATAATTTCTCTCAGAGAAAACCAAATGAAATGGAAACAAAAGTCAGAGAGTCCACGCGTCTTACATGTTTGCTCTCTTTGTCGTCCTCATCCTCTCTCTGGTTCTTACAATTGCTCTGGGTGACGTTGACAATGCTGCCTGTCAGATTAGCCAGAAGGTGCTGGACCAGAAAACTCGATTCACTCGGCTGTTGGTACACACCGACGTAGAAGTTTGTGGGCCTGTCAGCTGAGAGACAGAAGACGGAAGAATTTCGTTTTGTTTTAGAGGATTTAGCTGTGTCAGTCAGCATAACATTTTTTTTAATAAACACAAACAGGAGTAAAAGACCCAAAGCACAATAGTGACAATCATAAATTCTCCAGAAATATCAAACTGATACAAAAAGGGCATCATCTGTCTATCAGCAATGACTATTTTCCAACACTTTAATATGAGTTTACTTAAAATGTTTAGTTTTTTCGCTCAACTTACTCAGGTGAGTGACAAATTCTGAAGGGATAAGTTGCTTGATCCATGAGTTATTTGACCGAACAAGGAAACTATACAACATCTGGGTTACCTGAGAGAGAGAAAACAAAAACACGTTTCTGTGTCAGTTCTGCAAGATTAGAAATACATTTAGGTAAAATGCTTCTGTTTTTGATAAAATAGCTGTATCAGATATTTATTTAATAGCACATTTCAAATTATTGACGTACAAATAATAAATCATCAAAGTATTAGAACCAGTGAAATTATTTAAAATAAAATAAACTCCAGCAGGTGAGAGTCTAGACTACAATTAGATCAGGGATGTAAAGGACAGAGTGAAGGATAGAGGGGCTTAGTCAGTCAAAAGAAAAGGGGGAGTTGGGATAGTGCAAATATACTTTATATAGGAACAGTGGGCTTGTAAATAAGAAAGCTAGAGAGCATTTATTTACTCCGTAAATAAAGTCAAACAGTCTTACTAGTTTAGCGTCTGCAGTGATGCTGCTCAGATGGCTTTCGGTTCCTCCTGCCTGTGTGTACAGAGTCCTGGCCACCATGGTTGCCACTTCAGTCAGACTCTATAACATGTATGAAGAGCACAACTTTCTAACAGTAGCCTAAACAATAGCACCTCAGAGATTACTTTAATACTGCAAGTTGGGTTTTCACTTTGAAAAAAACTCTCAGACTACTGACTATAGTTTGAAAACAGTGAGAACAGCTTAGATTGCAACTTCCAAACAGATGTTTAAAACGAAATTTTCATCTGAAAAGTATCATGATCCTGAAATAACTCTCTCTTTATTCAAGAGCACACAACTACGATTGAAACAGCTCAGGAAATGCTTCTGCAAAAATTCCAAAACTGCGTGAAGCCAAAGTTGTTAACTGACTTTGCCAACTTACCTTTGCAGTATCAGTGACATATTCTAGCTGCTCCTCTGGCGTCATGTTTGGTGGATAAGATATGTTCAGGTATTCTGCATTATCATACATGCTCTGATAAAACCTGCACAAGGAAGAGAGAAATACTATATCAGTTTCTTTATACAATAGACTGAACCATCATGATGGATAATTACAGCGTCCAGCTCCGTAGGTCAATAAACCCCGAATCACCTGTTGGTGAAAGTAGAGCGGTGATCGTCGATGACAATTCCGGGAATTGGTCGAGCTCGCAGGAAACGCTGAAAGGATGAGGGTGGGAGTGGTTGAGAGAAACCAGGCTCATCCACGGTCACATTTAAACCTGTGGCAGCTGTGTGCAAGTTTCTGAGGAGCTTATTCACCTGTTACAAACAAGAAGAATGTTATTCTTGGCAAATTTTATAAAATTTTGTTGAGCCGTAGTGCTTAAGGATATTTCACAAATGAACCTTGTCAGTTCCTGTTTCTGTCTGAATACTTGCTTTACTACGGATCTTATGAGAAACAAAACCTATTTTCTATCAAATTTATTTTAATTTAAATGTTATTCTATTATTGTAATTGCATAAATGTATTTTCCTTTTTTCTCCAGAAGCAATTGTGCATAAGTTCCTGTGGTGGTAGAGCAGTGCTGAATGAGAAGAACAGAATCTTTAAGCAGATACAAACCTCTTCGTTGACACTGTTGTTCCTCCTCGACACAGGATCAGAGTGAAGCCACAAAGTTGTGTTAGAACGAAGTCCCACCTATAGTGAAAAAAAAAATTCAACAATCTGATAATGACATAATGATAACTACAAATAATTTACACCTACTGCAAAATTTACAGTGACATTACAGTAATAAAGGCCAAGCACGTGTCATTTACCATTACCGATACAAGACACAGCTACAACTACACTGACAATGCGTTTAAGGTTCTAAGGTCATTAGGTCACTTAATTTAATGAATATTTTTATCAGGACTAAGTATTTTTGGTACACACTGAAATTTTTTATGTACAAATACACAACATGTTAAAGGAAAATACACACCTGTCCAATCTCCAGTACTGAGTGAACATTGTCCAGGTCCACTGCAAACTGATTGTTCTCCATATCGTACACCATCCTCGAACTGCCGATGTAGTCAAAGGTTTCCTAGGGACAAAAGAGTCAAACATGTCTCAAACCAAACGGTTAGGTGTGGTAGTACACTTAAAACAAAAAAAAACAATATATCATTTTGATTAGTGAAGCATACACTTGATGTGTAAACAACTGACCCCTTGAAAAAAGGCGTAGATGATGGTGCGGTTAGGTTGGGCCTCCTGTGTGACGTTACGGAGAGCGTGAGCAGCTGCAAGCAGAGTGATGAAGCCTGAGGCGCTGCTCTCTGCTCCTGGAGCGATGTCAAAGAAGAAGGACCTGCTGTCCAACTGCAGAGGAGAGAGTTCAAGACACGTGTTTCGACTATAGCAATGTTTTCTGTGCACTGTAGAACAATTCCGTTCTATCTTAATCTTGTTGTAAATGTTACCCGATCATTAAGTTAATAAAATGTACGATAATGGTCAAAAATGCCTTTGGAAATGTTCTAAACACCTTAGATTTGAGATTTGTGACCCACAGTCTAAAACTTAAAGACACCCATGTTTGGAAAACATGTTTTATTTTAAAATGCACATCTGAGCAGAGGCCAGCATGACACACACATGCACGTGTTGCCAACAAGTTTTGGTTTGGCCCCACGGAGACCTGATCTGTGTCAGTGTGGTATTACATGAAGAGGCACAAGATAAAGAGACCAAATGTAGTACTGCTTGTGCAGAGCGATGAAAAAAAAAGGGCTCCCGCGCCCCAGTCACGTCTATTTACTTGTTTGTTGTTACAGCTCTTGCTTGTTTCGAAATATTTGCACAGGAACAATAGTACAACACTGACTGTAAGATGAATGCAGACCTTAGTTTGGACATTTATACTGGAACATTTACGAAGTGAATGACATCACTGCAGATAATGGCTTTAGAAAGCCGCATGCTAATATGGAACACATGTGGTTCTGTGTGAACGGTTGATACAGGCCTATTGTATTACTTTTACTTGCGCTTATGAGAAGATGGAGAACTCTTCTGGGCTACACACCTTTGCTGCTGCAATGACCACACTCTCCCACATCTTGTGGCCTTTGGCTGTGTTGTTAAGAGGCCTGGTGGAGGCCCAAATATTTACATCCCCCAGTGGGTCACATACCATATCTAAAAGGAGACACGCACACATACACACACAAAAATGAAATGAGAAAACATAGCATAATCAGACTGTTATCTTGTATTCGATCTACTGCAACTTATATCACACCTTAAATAACTATTGATTAATCATATTTACTGATCACGTGTAAAATACCTGGGCTGATGCTGTAGTTGATGTCATTTCTCCTCATGCAGGTGGCTGTGTCCGTGACAGCAGACATGTGGGAGTAGAGCTGCATGGCACACAGTGGATACTGAGGAGCACTTCCGTTCACAGGACGGTTATGGTCTAGGTAACACTGTGAACACAGAAATAGTTTACACATATGAAATCTATTCATGTGTATGTCTGTTACAGAATCACAGAAACCACAGTAACATTTTAGTATTTCTTAAATAGCTGTCAGTCCTCCAAACAAGTTATAACGTATACAGCTGCATTCAGCTCATGGCTTAAGGACACACAGGCAGGTTTGGGCACATTTATACTACCTACCATATTTGGGATTAAATTTTTCACTTACACTGTGGCTCCTGTGTGTATCAAACATAATACTCTCAGTTTGCAGATACAGTCAGTTCCCCTTATCTACCCTGACTTCTAACCATCAACAAAGTTCCAGTTTCAGTTCCAGTTTCAGTCTTACAAAAATAAAAAGGAAAGCCTTGAAATTATTAGCAGTATTTGTATCCCAAAGACAGATGTTTTAGCAAAACACTAATGGTATTAACAGACAAAATAACATCTTATGGTTTCATATTTACCTGGCGTATGACCCGAGTGTCATTGTCATCTTTCAGAGAGAAGATGGGAAAGTCAAACTCCTCATAGGACAAACCATTTCCCAGAGGGTTCCACATTGTCACATTACAATGGGCCATTGTTGGATCGTATTTCTCTGAATAAACACCTGAGAGAAACACACAAAGAAAACAGCAGCACTTACTCCAAAGGGTGCGGTCATGGAACGTGTATTGCATGAGGTTTTTTTAAAAGTCACGCAAATAAAGCTGTTCCCTCATTTTTAATAATAGCCCACATAAAAAGAAAAAAAATTAATTTCTATAAGTGGTGTGATACTGAAGAATAAGTCTTAGCATGTGAGACCACACCCACCTGTGTTCTCGTTGGGACAGGCTGTGTGTGGGGAGAAGCCCTCAGCTGGGTTCGTGTTTGGCGCCACAACAGCGACGCCTGCCACCCTGCCAGAGCCGCTCTTCAACTTCATCATGATGGATCTGATGAGCCGACGGGAGGCACAGGACAGAGGAACCGATACAGGTACAAATACATGTCAGACATAGGTTTAACATGTGGTTCAGCTTTCTTTCCTCAGGCTTATACAGGTAGAGTTAGCTCAGTTACTCTCAGTTTATGACAGACTGGAGTTTACTGCCACATACTGATGTTTAAACTCAAACATCTAATATTATAGTTCAGAATTACTAACCTATATAAGGTTTCAAAGAAACACCTATTCTCTATATTACATACTGTAGCACTAACTATTCCGTAAGTTCAATGTTTCAGTGGGTGGGCCTCCAGAAGTGAGACGATTATCTGTCATTATGGCTGTGTTTCAAATTACACCGTGTGAGAAGACACAGCTCCTTAATTTATTTCAACTGGGAAGTGCATTAAGGACACCCAGGACTTGCACCAAAGGGGGCCGTGGGCGCAGCCACACAGTCGGTCTGAGCAGAGTCTTTAACAGATTGTACGTTATCCAGCTGCAGAGGTAGATGTGTTAACTGTACCTGTTAAAGAGCGGGTACTCCAGAATAACCATATAGGGAGAATTGGGACCAGTGCGCAGGACCCAGTCCAGGTTGTCCTCCGACTCGAGCACATGGAGCACACCAACATTACCTGACAAAGAGGCTAAAAGAGGCAATGAAATATTAGGAAATATGCCACCAGCTATAACAATTTTATCAAATACATTTTTTAGAGCTGGTCTATCCATGTTTGTCCACCTCTTCTTTACTATGATGTTCTGGGATTAAACTTTTGGATGGAACACGGACAAGTGCACAGGTGTGGTTTTTGTGGAATGACAGCAGTTCATGCAACAAGCAGCTTGTTAATGAAAGAAAAATGCTTGTTTTATCCTCAACTTGACTGCGTTGATCCTTAGATTACAGCTGTCAAAACAACTGAACTACCTGAAGCAACCTTTCTGAAAACACGGGTTTTGGTAGACTGCATAATCCACTAAAAGACACACATATGGCTTGGGGACACACAAAAGAACAAGTGTCCCAGATTCATCCTGGATACTTGTGATGAGCACTAAGCACTGCTTTAATGTGTTGCTTTACTTACATTGGCATCCTATTTGATGTGTTGCATTGAGCAGTCGCACACATGGGACAGTGTAATTGAGATTCACATAAATCTTCTTTTCCACTGAATTACAGCTGACACCTGCAAGAGAAGAAATACTAAGAACTGCACAAGGAGCATTTTAACAGACTAATAAAAAATTCTTTATACAGACAGAAAACCAAATTTCTGCGAAATCATTGGTCATAAAAACTTAACAAAAGTTCAATCTTTTGAAACACACACTTCCAATTTTAATTGCAAACAAGTATAGGGACAATATGTCGAGATATGAACCTACATTTACGGTTCATAGATGAATCCCTACTGACCAATAATGCTGTTACGCTGCTTTTTTTTCCTTGCTTGGCTTCTTAAAGAATCACTAATGAAGTCTTGTTTTCCTGTTCATACATTAAACTTAAAATGAGTGTGATATAGATTAAGGAGAGGTTGCCTTTGAATCAACTAAACTGAGACTAAGCGCTGGTGAGAAAGTGAAATTACTCTGCAGGTCTGACTTGAAAGATGATGATGCTCTTCTCTTATTATAAGATTGTTGTATTAAACCAAATGAATTGTGTGGTAAAATGCTAACTTAGACAAAATTACTCTGAGAGAGACTGTTCATGTTACTTTAAGTACATTTGTTTAAACCAGCTAGTCTTTACTCTAATGAAGAGTAAACAACGAAGGCCTGTTATTTTTAACAGTATTGCTGAGACTTATACTTAACAAAAAGATCTGAGTACATCTGCAAAAAATGTTTTTTTAGTGCAATTCCAAATGTTGGCCATCTTAACTGCTTCATAAATAGTTTGGCACTATTTTAGAAATATGGTGTATTCTTCCTCAGGTTTGATATGTTTGGTCCACAATAAACATTGTAATAAAGTCAATGAAATAGCCATGCATGCAAAAAAAAGGAAAACATATCCAATGTAAAGGAATTTTCAGAATTTCCTGCCGCTTTGTCCACGATATGATGTTTACTTGCATGTCAAAAGTATAAACGATATAGTTTTAAAAAGACTTGGAATCTTTTGGTCAGTCAGTGTTTCAAGGCAGATTTTTTTGTGTGTTTTTTGTTTTTTTCTATTAAAGCTTGGTTACTTGGTCCACCCACATAATTTACTACAAAAAAAAAAAAAAAAAAAAGCTCAGAAAAGCGGCACAAACGTAAAATCTAAACTTGATCAAACTGCTACATTAGAAAGTCGTGGTGTGCCGAATTTGGCAAGAGTCGTTAACGATTTTAAAGTGGCTTCACTTGTGTTACGTGAGATTAGTGACAATCAAAATAGTCGTAAAATATAACATTAATATATCTTAGAGTTTAAGGTTAATTTGCTTAATACCTCCGGCGTCCGCAGCAGGGGAATCACGAGCAGTCACGCTGATGCGGAGTTGCTCATATGAGAAAGCCCCAATCTATGCCTACTTCAGCGAAAAGTAATACAAAAAATTTAGCAGATGGGCTTTTTTATTATTTATGAACCCTCTGTTGGTGTAAAGGTGTCAGGAATTGTTGCAACACCGAGCCCCACAGTAAATGTAGTACTTAAAAAAAACGCCATTTGACGTTAAAGGCAAACAGGGCAGCTCTTGCTAACGCTAACTAGCTTAGCTTTCGGGAGGCTCCGAGCACAAAGAAGTCATCCAGCTAACCGCCGGGGCAGAGACACCACCTCCGCACATTAACAGATACGTGTACACACACATTCAACACTGCTAGAAAACCACTTACCGACGAAAACCCAACAAACTAGCAAATTAATAATCAATTTGTTCGACAACATATCCATCTTCCTGGTTTGAAAAGCAGAAAAACACAACAGGAAGTGTTGACATGGAAAACGTCCGGGTTCCGCTTCTGATTCCGCTCCCCTGAAAATAGGACCGACTTCTGTTAAAATGGCACCTCTGGGTCTTCGCAGCGGGCTTAGTTTTTTTTATTTTTCTTTATTATATATCTAAAACACACATACCATTAATTACCTAATTTCCCCTTTTTCCACTCACTGCTCGATCTTATAAAGAAAAAGTCATGACATACAAGGGTGAGTCAACTTTAGACTCCCTGTATCCCTCTGATCTGATGACTCAGCCCTGTGATGAACTTTGAATAATTTTGTACCACAACACACCACAATTCTTTTAGTATCATTAGCCACAAAGTAACCACAGTGGCTTCCAAATCGCATCAAAAACACAAAAGACACAGGTGAATTACTGTTCATAAACAGACATTTTTATTTGTATTTTAACCCCAGATACACAACAGCACTGCTCATTTTAATTATTCATGTCATACAAGGCAGAAAAGAAAAAACTGTGAGATTTATTTATTTAGCTCTACTAAAACCACAGCACAGAGACGAGGCAGCAGCAGTTACAAGAAAAAGCTTTTTGCAGGATAGTTGGTGACTGGACTTAGATACAGAATTACAGAAGTTTAACATCACTGTGAGCAAGCATTTGTATATTTTACTTCTAAGTGGATGTGTTCTACTGAAGATCTTCTCTTCACGTCCTCTTAACGGAACTGAAGTGGACTCACACGCAGGCCGATCACATCCTTGCCAATCTCTGTCACCTAGGAAATAAGGTGACATTTCAGGTTACAAGCCCAAACAGTGGAAAATACAATCAATAAACTTTTTGTGACCTATGTTTTTTTAACAGATACTGACAGCACTAACCAAACCCAACCTCAAACTGATAATTCTGACTGAATCCAACCTTAAGATAAGTTTGTATCTTAATACACATTACAACAACCACTCCTACAACTTTTGAGTTTAGTTTATTAAGCTTGTTTTTTTTTTATGCTGACAGAGTCAGAAATATGCCAATTTACTTTTCGGTTTGTCACTGACCACATAATACAAGCTGGTGTTGTGTACTTTCCTGAAAGGTATCATGACAGAAAACTGTTGAAATGCAATAATCACATTTTAAAAATGCAAATGCAAAAGTTGATGCCAAATTGTCTCCACTCTTTCATCAATCAGAAATTCTTGAAAACATTTTTACAGTAAAAAAAAATGTCTATGATAAATGTAATAGTTATTTTTAGCCATTCTAGTTGTAACATGTTGTTCTGAATTCCAACTTACTTGTGTGACCCTGCAGATTTGGCCTTTGTATGTAGGACAGTAGCAGGCTCCAGACAGAGGGCACTTCTCAACAGGGCGTCCGCGATACAGGGGGACAAACGACGCAGCACACATGTCAAATGGATTGTGGGGATCGTAGTTCAACTGGTGGGCATCTGTCAAAGTCTTCTCACAAGCCGCCAAAATCTTGCGGGTCTGGATAGCAGTGAGACATTTATAATTATGAATTCCAAGTCCAAAACTGTCAATTTGAAAAACTGAAAACGTTAGTGTCAATGAAAACTGCAGTCAGGGATGTTGCAAATCCCACCTGCTGTGCAACATCAGGCTTTGGCCCCAGTTCAAGCAGGCGCCGGGCAAACCCAGCAGCTGTCTTGAAGTTACGCAGTTTGAAGAAGAGGTTTAGAGCTGTGCGCAACACCAGCACCATGTGGACTGGCTGGAGGTTACAGTGGGTGAAGTAAGCAGCCATCTGTCAGAAAGAACACACACATTCTTTAGAATATTCTGCTTAAGAATAAAACAGATGTAACAGAATTAATCACAACAGATTAAACCGAACAGAGTGACACATATAGGTTAGATAAGTGGGTCTACATAAAGCCCAGATCTTCACCTCGCAAAGCCTCTTCTGCTGTTCCAATGTGTCTTTAGGCAACTTCTTCCTCTCGGTCTCCATGGTCAGACCCACTATGTACTCTTTGCAAATTGTGATCAGCTGCTGAGCCTGAAACATAAACAAATGCTAGTCATTCAGCGGACTTTGCACATTTAATAAAGTCAAAATTCTCAATAACTGCATCTGAAACACATTATTTGATAGTTTTATGGTATGTAAGCTGGGGTAGAGTGGTATTAACAAAAACCAGCAACACGCGCAGCCTAGATAGTATTTCTCATGCAATCTTTTTACTCCACTTTGAAATTAACTCAGAGCCAAAGCATTTCCTCACTCTCACCTCTGTAATCTCCTGCTTGTTATCAACCACCAGCAGAGGAATTGACAGCAGGATGGTTCTAAAGCGCTCAACAGCTTCCTCAAACCGTCCAGCAGTGGTCAGCTGGTAGCACTGCTGTAGGCGGGAGATGAGGTCAGAGAGGCGCAGGCCCACTGCAGGCAGTCCCTGCTTTGCCCCACAGTCCTAAAAATAAACAAATCATTTGTATAATGGTTGGAAACAACAAGGGAGGACCAGGATACATTTTTACTATGAAGTGTCTGAGTCTTAAGAAAACTGGAATATGAAATACAGTACTATTAACAACACGCTGTGATCCTTAATAACAGATGACAAACAAACTAAGCTAAACTAGTCGTACCTTCCAGTTTCTCTGAGGATGACTGCGCAGGCAGGGCAGGGAAGGCAGTCCCAAATAACAGGTGCGCCCCCTGGACAGAGATTGCATGAAAAGCGACTTGTAGGGCCCAAAATTCACAACTCCCACCTGGTCATGCAGCAGCTGTAGTAGAGAAGGACAACAGCAAATGTAGGATACAATGCATAAAATAATGTCACAGCCAGTCATAAGAAATAATATCAAACTGTGCACATACTCTCATGGCAGTTTCAAAGGAGCCAGCCAGTATGTGGTCCACAGGCAGCTGCGAGTTGTTGCACCACATCTGGGCTGGACTCATGCCCTTTGTTGGTGGAACAAAGAAGCCATCCTCAGCTCCTCCACCTGCTCCAGTCGGTATGTCCTGTTGATTAAGAGAAAGACAATGCTACAGTACCACAGTAAAATAAGCAACAGTGCTGAGAAGATTTGGAAGAGAAGTTACTTGAGAATAAATAATTGACAACATCGCACATTAGTCATCTGACAAGAATTAAGCAGGAGTTGTTTGTGTTTAGCATTAAACCTGATTTATTAACAGTATAATGTTTTGGGTCTCCTCACCAGCTCTGGAGGGAGGTCGAGGTCTTCTTCCACCTCCCAGCCTCCTCCCTCCTCTTTCCCAACTCCTTCATCCCCTAATCCTTCAGGGGCATCCATGAAGCCATCTGACAGAGACAGACAAAAGGGATAATCAATTTATTTAATCAATTTTTTTGAGCGTTAGAAACACTGATGACGTGGTTCAGTCTGTTTGCTGAAAGGTTAAAGTATGTTTAGTTTACCTTCATCCAGTTGAAGCTCTGCATCGTCTCCCCAGCCCTCGCCTCCTGAAGCATCCATGTCCAGGTCAGCAGCCATCTGACCTGCCTTTCCTATATTCAAAAACATTGTTTTCATTATAGCAAAATCAGTTGCCAAAGATTTCCACATAAATTTCATTTGAAATGCCATTTTTCAACACTGCATGCATCTATGAAGGCCGGCGACCCACCCTTTGCTGCAATGGCTCCCTCGAAGAAGCCCTTTGATACAGTGAGCAGAGGCCAATTAGTGTCCAGAGGGTTGATGGGTGGAGGTGGCTGCAGCAGTTGTGCATTGGGATCAACCTCTGGCACCTAAAAGACATGGGATTCAACTTATTTTAATGAAATTAGGTATTTATTCACAATGCTTGCAGTGCATCTACTTTATATAAAACAAAACCACACATTAAATGCTGTGCTACATTAAGAAAAAACCTAGAGAATGGACTGCTATTATTTTAAACTACATGTTGTCCACGTTAATGTGTATATTGTCCCAAACGCACCGTCTCCTTTTCCAAGTCAAAAGTCTCCATAAGTGCCTCGGCCTCTTCATCCAGACCATGGGTGGCTGCAGTCAGGTAGGCCAGAGACTCTGCAAACATGCACACAAACAGTTACAGAATTATTCCCTGTTTTAGATCATGCATAAGAGTGAATGAGTTATGAAGGGGAAAATTGAAATTACTCTGTCCACAGTTCTTCAATATGCGGACCCTCTCACTGACATCTCCCAGGTAAAGAGCTGCTTGATAGTGACCGCTCATGTCCTTCCTGATCTCAGCTGCAGACAAAGAGTACTCAGATATGAAAGATTCTTAACGACAAATCAATCATATGGTAAATATTCTTCACGACAATACTCTTAAGACAAATCCTCCACTAATCGAAACAACAAATCTTTTATTACAGCCATCATCACTCACCAATCTTCATCATCTTGCGCAGCTTGAGCAGGTTGCCAGTGATGAGATAGAGGAAGGTGAGCTTGTCAAAGTTCTTGGTCCTCTGGTAGCACATTTCCACAACCTGGTGGTGACCCTGCAACAGTGCAGCCTCACCCAGACGCTCCCAGCAGCTGCGCTCATCCAGGGCCTTAGCTGCCTCCAGGGCCACCTAAAGTGTGAAGAAAAGACATTTAATAGGAAGTAACTTACACCTGGATATCATTAAAAACAAAAAGACAAAGCAAGACGCTATAGGAAAAATGCAATGCCATCTTGGCTTATGTGTTTGCATAAACTCCACAAATGCATACAGAAAAATTACAGGATTACAGAATTTAGAAACTGGGTACATGTGTTCAATTAAAAAACAAGATAGATTAGCAGCATCTCACCTCAATGTTACCACACTCCAGAGCCAGGCTAAAGCGTGTCTTCTCATCCTTGACAAAGTGCAGTGCCACCTCAGGGTATCCCTTCTTCTGCAGGTAGGCAATGATAGACTGGCCCACTAGTTTAGCATTACGTACCATGTGGAGCACCTGGAAGGGACAACAGGCATAAGTAAAATGTCAGAACTGGCGCTTGGAAACTAAACTGAAACTAAGCATGCACAGTAACAAGACATTTCATTTCCTCTGCTGCAGATCTTTGGTATAAACAAAATTTTGCATTTACACAGATAATGGTCATTAGGGACTCACCTCATCATATTTGCGGTTGACTAGAGCCAGTTTGAAGCGGTACTCTGTGGGGTCAATGGTGAGGACACGTGGCCTGCACTCCCTGTCAAGGCAGTAAACACTGTTTCCTCTCACTCGGGTCACATAGATGGGCAGATCCAGGGTCCTGATGATGCCATGGTCCCTGAAGAAGGAGGCATCATGTTACAAGTCGTCAAAAACATCCAATCACAAGATGTAAATCACATTTTAACAGTGAAAAAAATATTCTTGATTGCAAATTCATTTTAAACGACTAATTAAATGTAACTTAAAAAACTAAAATGTTGTTTAACAAGCATAGCTGTGTTACTGGTACCTCTGTTCTATAAAAAGCTTTTTAATCTTTGAAATCAGATCAGTGAAAACCTAAAAATAGTGTGTCAGTCAGTCAAGCTGGTACATTTTGGCTTCCTATGTCTGCATCTCCAGTAACTATTGTGCTATCTCAGCAAGGTCTTATTGTGTACCATTTACCGCTGCAGCCATTTACCAGATTATGACAGACTCAGGTCAAGTGTTGTGTTAAATGAGATAACTCTTCCCAGCAGCACATACCCAGACGTCAGAGCATATTTGATGTGGTTGGAGGTGGTGTAGATAAAAACCCCGCTCTCGTCCCAGGCTCCACTCTTCACGCGAATGTTTTCATGAATGTTGCAAAGACTTTCCAGCTTACGGTTGCAGATCATGATGGCTGCAGTGTGAAAAAAGAAAGACAAAGAGATTTAGACACAAAGATTTATTCGAAATTATTCCAGAATGTTTTTAAGCTTCAACATATTTAGGAGATAAAGATGTTGTGGCTCTGCATTAAGTGCCCTTGCCTATACACAAAGGTATTATCTACTCACCGTGTTTAGCCAGCAGAGCCACGTGGCTGGTGTCAGCGCTCCACACCACGTACTTGACCTTGGCAATCTTGACGGTGGCCAGAGAGCGTTTTTGCTGTACATCGAACAGCGTGACACCATCAGCATCACGCAGCAGCAATGAACCGGTTCCGGCGTAGAAGATTTCCTCGCAGCTTGGCACCTGAACTTTCTTCACAATTTCATTCTTCAAGTTCTTAATCAAAAGCTGCAAAACAAAAGAAACTTATTAGAAAACCACATTTCAAGCTAATTTCTACTACAACACATGCTAAACACAAAAAAGAATTACATCTTTAGAGCATCACTTTCAAACTCTACATTTTGGATTCGACTTTATGCAACTTAATTCCACAGACTTTCAATAATCAAATACACAGCATAACACTATTCAATGATTTATATCATAAAACTAAATTTTGCAACACAAAGTTCTTTTAAAAAAGAACTTTGACGACATTGACACACTTAAAAAAAAAAAAAAAAAAAAAAAAAACCTCTGCAAAGACTTACAGAGTGCATTCGGTCTAAGACAGCAAATCTGTTCCTGGCCACCCAGACCGCTGTCAGACCAGAAGACCTTTTCCCCTCTGGTGCTGAAAAAGGAATCTATGTTACTTCCTTCACAAAGTAAAGCACATTTAAAATTTGTTGCATCCAAATAGCAAAATATTAGCAATTATACAATAAATCATATGACATGATATCTAACTACAGTCACACTACAAAAAGATAAAATATAGATGCAAAGTAAGGTTTGGTGTTTACGGGAAAAATAATAAAAATTTACCATCAGGGTTCTGAGAGTCACTTTCTTTAGGAATGGAGTATAGGTCATAGGTGCTATTCTCCAGGTTGGTCGCCCTCTGCAGGATGTAAAGTGCATAACATCAAAAACATGGAAGACAATTCCACTGAAGTGTCAGTACATATGGTAAGTATTAAGTGTACGATAGTATTTGAACTCAGTTACTTACAGTGCAAAGCAGGACAGCATTCTCAGCAGGGTTGTAAGACATGCTGAATACGGGGAATTTAGACCCACTGGCAAAAAATAATGACAACATGTTACTCATTTCCAGGTACTTCAACAAAAGTCTGAAAACATTGCAGACCGGGATGGTTGAACCAACTGTCACAACTACCTACCTGCGCAACTGCATGACAGCAGTGTCCTTGCTGCTGTTGAAATCCAACTGGCGCAGGAAACGGTCCTTAACGTAATACAGCATGTTCCCATGCACAGCGTATGCAGGACGCTCGCGCTCCAGCTTGAACACAATCATGCCACTGTCATGGCCTGTAGAACACACAACACATTTTACCAAATATTCAACCTTGCACGTATTTCCCCTTTCTTTTGGGAAATTAAAACATAAATTTCTTGTATTTCCTGAGCAGTCACTTTAAAATTTACAATGTAAATAAATTATTTGGAATCACCGGTTAGAAATCGTCAAATCCCACGAAAGGGGGCCTGAATTATGCAAAAAAAGTCTTCATATTTTCAGGAAGAACATGAAATATGCACAAGTGTGGTCTTTAGTGAGTATAAATTCTGTTTTTACATAAAAACAAATCCGAAATAAGAGGAACATTTGTGAAAAAAAATCTTTGTTAAAAGTGCCTAAGAGAGTTTTAAGAAGATATATTTAAGAACAGTGAATGAGGTTCAATACTTTTTATTACTAGACCAGTGTCACCACCCACCCGCAGCAAACAAGTTGAGATTTGGGTGAGCCCCCAGCACCCAAAAGCGATCGTGGTCCCGGCGGAACGTCTGCACGCCAGTCCTTTTTGACATATCCCACACCCGGATGCTCTTGTCTTCGGAGTTGGACAAGATGAGCTCCTGACGAGGGTGGAAGACCGCACAGGACACGTTGTTGTAGTGACCTCGGCAAGTATCCAGTTCCCATGCCTTCGATTCTGGATCAAGGGAGGAAAAAAGGGGGAATTTTTTATTTTTTTTTTTAATGTAAACAGCAAGATAATGTAAATACCAGGTAAGAAATCATATCAAGTATATTTAAGTAATATAAATAAATATGTCTTTGATGATGGCCCTTGATTTTCTATTTAAGTTAAAAGTTTCCATTTTAATGGTTACTGGGCATTAGCTTGTTGGGGACGTAACTTTATTTGTTAAACTTTAGTATTTTCTCAAACACCACTCACCATTCATTCTCCAGATCTTAACCTGCCTGTCGTCAGCTCCAGACACAATCAGAGGCATGCTGGGGTGAAAGGCTGCCCAGTTGACCCCACGGTCATGACCCTGGACAGAGAATCAAGGCGTTAAGACACACAAACTCAAACACAACTCTTTCAACTGTTCAGATACAGGCTTACTGAAACTATAAGTAAACATTATTCTTTAGTCTACGCCTTTAAAAAAAATGTGTATTTTAACAAAAGACAGCTGGAAAGAATACTGTAGAATACTAGTGATGTTACTAATGTTAAAGCCAACTGAGGCAGTTTAGTCTTTACTTCGACAGGGCTTTTTTTTTGGAGTCAAGACTCAAAAACACACTGTTGATTAGTTTTGCAAATATATATAATTATAATTTATAATTTAATAAATCCAATAAATTAAGCTGGAATTTTCCATGAACATAACTATACACATGTAAGTTGCAACTGACCTCAAGGACATGTTTGACAACAGCATCTGAGGCTCCGAACAAGTCAACACCAGAGATGCCGCGCACCTCTGTCTCAACAGCGCCTGGGGACAAGTTCTTCTTCCTCAGACCTGGAACCAACATTCAGTGCACAGCGTGCAAGGGGGAGCCATGTTTATGTTACACAAGACATAAAAACAGTCGGAGAGAAAGGCAAACGATTAAAATAATCAAACAGGGAGCAATATATTGGGAGAAAAGAAGCAGGAAAGGGTAATATGTGGAGAGGAGAGATAACTGCTGGACTACTGAACACACACATGGATGAAAAACACCAACACAACCTCTGCTCTCTCTCAATTCCCACCAACTTGAGTCTGTAAACAATCATGGATGTAGGAGTATTGTTGATTGGGTTAATGAATCACTGGCAAACAGGTGAAAATCACATTTGCTTATGATTTGATTGGACAACACAGCAAGGTTAATGATTATCTGCCAGACTCAAAACGTGATCGGGACAACAAAATGTTGAGAAAACACAGCTTGCATTTGTGATTCCTGCCATTTAAAATTTTGTGGTAAACAGACAGCTCAACAGCATGAAGAAATGACAGAGTGAACGAAATGGCACTAGGAACCCATGTGCAGATGTGGATGTTTCCAGGGAGAACATGGGAAAAGGAGGACACAGAGAATGCGTGTGGACTTGGCTGATGGGGGTGGGGTTGGTCGGAGATGTAAAGAAGTGCTCTGATGGGGCGTTGTCAGTAATATGAGCTTAGGAGTTTGGCTTGACTGATTAGTGTTTATGTCACATGCTGAGTTAGGAATCTTACATTTACATTTAAGGGTTAGGAGAAATGTTTAGCACTATTATGATTATGGCTACAAACGATATAAACACCATTTCATGTTTCATGCTAGTTTCAGTAGTACAGTCAGTCATGCCAATATCATGCAAGAGGTGTATTAACAATATTTTAGTGCTGTTTTAGTCTAAATGTTTAAAACCAGCTAATACTTTCAAACCAGCTAGTGGTTGATTGTTGCAGTTTTTCTTGATGCAATTTAAGCCACCAGTAAAAAAAGCCCAGAATACAAAAGGGCTTCTCATAATGCAAAGGCAAGTGCAAAGTCACACTTCCTAAAAAGCTACATGGACGCTGCGCGTGTGACTTAGGCGGACAGCATGAAAACTGTACACCCTGATGTCATGCGATCCAACAGTTCATACAAACTGTGTGGATAGATGCAATCATGCTCAATGTTAAAAAATGTGAAAGCAAACATATCAATCAGAACAAGAGAATGTTACAGATAAAAAGCGTATGAAGGTCAACATGTAAGAAAGGGGAGATGCAAGCAAATTAATGGTTTAGTTTTGAACATAAATACACATAAAATACAAAAACACCAACAGCAAATATTTTAGGTGCATGCACAGACACAGAAACACTTCTCCGATTTCTATTTTTACTACACCCTATACCTCTGTAAACCCATTTGTTCGTTAAGAAGTGGAGTGTTTCATTCACAAATACCACACTATTTTTTTATTTTATTTATTTTTTGTCCTTTCGGCTTATCCCGTGAGTTCAGGGTCGCCACATACATAATTGTCCCCATGTTGATTTGGCACACTATAAATATGATAAATAAATGTGCTAGTTTATGTCCCTGTCGCTTTCTATCAGGTGAAGTGTTTCTGCAATGAGCCCACAGAGAGATGTCCTCTACAAGTAGCAGACAAAGAAGAGGAGATTCAGGATGTGACATTCATTCTGTTCCTGCTTCTTCTTTGTCCTTGAAACCACTCTACCCCCCCACCCATTCCTCCATCCCAGCCCACTGTCCTCTGGTCCACAGTCCCCAAGCCCTCACCAGAGATATCCCACACTCGCACAGTCTGATCTAGACTGGCTGAGACCACCAGATCCTCAGAGGGATGGAACTGGGCACACATCACATAATGATTATGGCCTGTCAGCACACTGTGGATGAAAAGACATATCAGACACTAGACATTATAGAACAAAATATTAATACTTTTAGTTTTAACATTGCCATTTATAAAATGACTTACCAGACGCAGGTCCTGGACTGCCAGTTCCAGATGCGAATGGTCTGGTCATCTGAGGCACTCAGAATCCAAGGATACTCCTATAGAAAAAAAAAAACAAACAAAAAAAAAAACAGCATCTTATTACAACAACGTTACACAACCTTTTTTGCCTCTATGACAAGATACAGAGTGTGTAGAATATCTCACGTGGTGAAAGAAAGTGGTTCTTATGTAATCAAGGTGTCCAAGCAGGGTGAAAAGGCAGCGTCTCAGCTTGTAGTTCCACACCTGGTAAGAACAGGAATATTTACTCAGCATAGAGATGTGTAACATACTATTGAGTATCAATTAGATATGTTTTGCAAAATAAAACAAGCAAAAAAGCCTATGAGACACACCATTAAACACGTACAAAAGCCTTTGGTTGTTAGGCCCTAGTCGAACATGCCATTTCACACTGTGGTTAAAAGCTCCAACTGACCGTGTGCACAGATGTTTTCTCAAGTTCTTGTGCTTCATATGTGCATGGATAACATAACTATAGTAATTGCTATTGATGTTGCTGTTCTGCCTAGATGGAACGTGCTGTATGGGGTGCATGGGGAACACAAAACCCCTACAAACCAGAAATACAACCTATCATGTTGTGAAAAATTAAATGTTTTAACTATTTCACTGGAGTCATTTCATAGTATTGCCAACCTACACAAATGTTACTCAAGGTCTCCCTACTACTCTGCAAGTAACGCTAATGTGCAAGTGCGTTTAAAGACTCCCAGGTAGATGCTTTAATGAAACTAAATGAACATCATGAAAGATACATACAAACGACAGCATTTTAGTGCCGAAAAGGCTTTGCAGCGAGTATTTAATTACAGAACAGTTTTAAGGCTCACCTTGATTTTGTAATCATCTCCTCCAGAAACAAAAAGAGGCTGCTGTTTGTGAAAATCAATTCCTCGAACAGGACCTGTGGAAAACAAATTTGTTGTTAGTGTGTGTGTGTGCGTGTATGGCTAGAGAGAGAGAGAGAGAGAGAGAGGGAGTATATTCTAAAAAAAACAAACAATAAACAATACAAACACTTTCCAATTAGTAATTATACTGATATGCACATCAGCTATATCACTGCCTTACCATCATGCTCGTCAAACTTGTCAATCAGTGTGCACATCCGATAATCCCACAGCTGGATTACTCCGTTGTGCAAACTTGCAAGAACCCATGGCCTTTTGGGATGGAAACTTAGGCCTGAAGTGTAAAAGACTGGGTCAGCTATCCAATAGTTTGGTTTAAATAGATACACACAAACTTCAGCTCAGATTACTAGATTTTTGCTTGCCTTGTACCTCACTTGTAAGTCGCTTTGGATAAAAGCGTTTGCTAAATGACTAAATGTAAATGTAAACTATACTTTAACGTTATCAAATGGTCCAGTTAATTTACTCTACCGTTAATAGTGCAGTTTGATACGTTAGCTAAGATGGCTAACAGAATGGTCGTGTCCATTAAAGCTGCGTTTGGGAACAATATGTGACATGAACGACCTCAAAGAAGAGTCTGTGTTACAAATATTTTCACACGTTAATAGTTTCCAAAAAACAGACATAACTTCCAAATATCAAATAGGAGTCTGCTAACGCTAGCTTTTCAGCTAACTGCAGCTGGCCAACACTTACCTTTAACACGCGCCGACTTTGTTTCAAATTTAGTTAGCATTGTGCCTGGACAATTGTACAGGCTGAAATTTTAATGCTTCAATAAAATGAAGCTCCGCACTAAACTCAAACGTATATAAAATTTTCAAGAGAAATGAATTCAGTCGGCCTGGTCGCCTTCGCCCATTTAGCTGATTCTCCCTTTTCCTGACACGTAGCCCGTTCTGTCTTCCGGCTGTGAACAATAAAGTTGCAAGTGAAACGCTGACGCAGAAAGCTCCACGGCGAATGCACATAGAAATACAATATGTAGAATTTCACTGTCAAAGTGCCTTACAGAGCAAAACGTTAACGTGCCAATTCTAAAAACGAATTTCTACACCTGCTGCCCTGGGCTGGTCCACAATGAGCCGGTAATTAGGAACTACTGTACTTTTTACTATAATTTGTGATCACTTAAGTTACTTTTGGTTAGGTAAGGACTTTCACTTTCAAATGGGCATCACTTCACTGTAATAATGATACTTTTACTTTAACAGAAGATTTGGGTACTTCTGCCACCACTGCTCAATGGTACTATTAACTGCATCGGGTTCACTGAAGTTTCAAATGCTTGTTAGATGCATTGCTTTTTCAGAAACTTACATACTCAGAAGTTTCTTAGTAAGGTACTTGTACGTTTGTGCTAAAGTAGATTTTCTCACTCCTGGTCCTCAAGGACCCTTGTTCTGCTGGTTTTCCAGCTATCCCGACCTTACCCACTTCTAATTACTTGGATCAGGTATGTTCTGTCAATTTGTATTTTCCAGCTTCCGATTGACGGAACACCTGATCCAGGTAATCAGCAGGGAGAAGTGCAGAGATAGTTACAAAACAATCCGAGCTGGGATCCCTGGGATTGAGAACCTCAGTTTTAGACTCTGTACTGAGCCTCTATATATACTGAGCTTCTATAACCAAATTTTTATATGTATCAATAACGGCTTTTTACAACTTACTAGTACACATGTAAAACCAGACTGATAATTCAAAACCACAAACACATTTTGCAATATATTATTTTATTTCATATATTTACAAAATAGTGTCAAATAAGAGGCTGCATTTTTTAAAATGTTGTTCTGGGCATGTTTGCTTTGGCCCTGAGAGTTAAATGGATTGCAACTCCCTCATGAAGAGAACCACAGGGTTTTGTGGAACTTCAACAGCAGCCTATTTCTTTTGTGTTAAATGTAAATCTGATCACTATTCAGTGCTGAAACCATTCACAGCAGCTCCCCTTTATGATACAGTTATTGATGAGATTATGGTCAGGTGATTTCTAGACCTCTATGTAGCAAGAGCGGGAAACTTTTGTCCACTGGCAACAGCACCCTGTAAACAAACCCACCAACCTCAGCCAAAATGTGCTAGGTAGCCAACAGTGCATATACATGAATTGTATGCTTGTTTGTCTTCTCATGTGACACATTGTAATGTTTAGTACTCTGTTAATCACCTTGTCTAGTAAGAACAATGTATTTTTTTATTATAGAGGGCACATGATACAAGTTCTTACTGTCAAGTGGCAGACACTCATGAATACCACTCAAGCGGTTTCCTTTCTTAGCAGGGAAACCACAACAAAGAAAACACCGCTCTGCACATTAAAAACACTTGGAATTGCAAGGGAGGAAATTTGCACAGCAAATCTACACTATAATCATCACTGTAATCACACTACAGGGATCTGGAAATCATCTCAATAACTTTAAATCAATACCTGGGAATAGGGCTGACACTTGAGGAATGGGTCTCGTTAAAAGTCTGAATTACAGTAAGTGCTGGGAACGTCTCATAAGGTGCTAAATTCTCTCGTCGTTTTAATACTTTAAACAACTAGCTAACATAATCTAATTTGTTTACAGTTTCTTTACACGTTAATATTGTTAATTAATTAGGTCAAACCCTGTACAGCGTCTACGCACACAGCTTTGTGTTCAAGTGTATCGAAATACCAAAAATGATACCTAACATAACGTGAACCTGGCGTGATCTTGCAAAAGCAAACTACTTTAAAACTACAATATGAAGTGCTTAGCTAAATGATAGCAGAATCAACACTTTATGAGACTTAAACTTACTTAAAGACATTTCCAAAGGCACTATTTATACCCGTGATGTGGTTTGATGGATTTCACCATGAGGCTAAACAGTACGCAATAAAACACTATGAGAATGGCAGTGGTATTTTCTTTTTTAGAAAAAAAAACAAAAAAAACAATAGAGGACCCATGGCAATCGCTGAGAAATTAATGCAGATATCTTGAAATATTCTCAGTTGTGCGTTCAGTGATTTTTTTAAAGAATTGACTCTTTGTGTGTGTGGCTCTTGTTGGTTTTCTTGCTTTCTCCTATTGTTTCCACACACCTTCTTCTTTAGAGAGAAAAGTGTCAACTGCCTGGTCACACTCCTGCCTGACATTTGTTTCACTCCGTCAACCCTCCCTCACTTCTTCATTGCTGACACACACAGAGTAACCCTCTGGCTCAAGGGCTTGTGATGGACCACACCGCTGCCTCCTCACATGATGGAGCACTGCTCTGTTGCCCCTAACCCAGGGCCTCCTGGTAGATTGAGTGACTCCATGTCAAAGTTAAACCCCGGGGGCTGGAGAGAAAGAAGAAATTGAGAGAAACTGTCACATTCAAACAAGTGATAACATACCATACACCAAATAAATTTGATAAATTCCTCCCTTTATTCTGAGTTGATTTGGGCATTTGAGGGAATATGATTTTTATGGAGTATGATGACTTGATAGCAATAATGAGTTTTTATATTACTTCTGCCCCATGTTATTTAGGACCTCTGTTTGTTAGTTACTGATTTACAAATTTCAATACAGCATTGAAAAATGTCATCAATTACTGGGATATTCCACATGGCCCACTCCTTGTCTTAGTTGTCACATCTCCTTTACATAGTAGTTCCAAACATACTGCAGTTAAAAAGTAAGTGCTGAAAACAGACTGTCTGTAATAAATGGCCGGAACAGACTTTTCAACTAAACCCTTCATTTGAAGCTTATCTTGATTGTTTAATATAAAATCAATTATGGTGGTGTACAGAACAGAAATGATGAACATTACCGTGGCCCTGACTGTAGGTACAAGCAAAGTTGGAAAGAAAAACAAAACAAAACAAAACAACGGCATGCACTTGCACTTTTCCTTGAGCACGGAGTTTGTGTTACTTATACCACCTGAGGAGAATGTGCATGCACCACAAAGAGTTACATGGAAAGAATGTGTATTTTGTTTCAAGGTAAACTGGAAAGCATAACTAAAAATATCATGACAACCATGATGTAAAGCCCTTAGACGTTAGATGAATGGAGCATTAAAACACGTTACTGACTAATGTCACTTATACCTAACACACACACACACACACACACAGCTGAGAGCTGTGTGAACTTACCGCATCACCTGCTAACTCTTTAGGTGGCTGTCCAAGGTCCTGCAGCTGTAAGTACAAGTATCTGTGGTGAGTTTATTTGTGAATAAACCATAGTCAATGCTATCCACGACCAGTGTAATATGGGATCTTCATAGCAGTAGATATTTAATGAAGGCGTCTGCATCATGTAAGGACTTTATTGGTAGCAATAATAATTAAATGCAAATTTACAATCCAAACATTCCAGAATACTTTTTTCAATTTTAGTCACAATTAACTATTCAAGAAGTCAGATGCAGAGTATTAGTGTCTACCTGTTGCATCAGGTCCATGATCCTCTCGAACACGCCTTCTTTATCCTTTGGCCCCTCTTCCTCCTTCTCAAAGTGCTTACAGATATCTCCCATGATTTTAGCCTGCTGTTCATAGCGCTGGTAGTCTTCTGGGCTAAGGCTTGGCTTATTGGCATCCAACCACTCTGGGTACTGGGAGGGTGAGTAACAGTTACAAATACTGAGAGGGACACTAAAGACCACAGTAACACCTGTTTAACACAAAAGAGGCATACTTTTGTAGTGATCTCTTTGAGTGATGGATAAAGCACTTCTTTAGAGAGAAGATTCTGCATGATGGACTGCATGATGGGCAGGATGTTTCCATCTTCGGCTCCTTCGCCACCCTCATCTAATCCCAGGCCTTCTAGAGCCTTCACAAGATCATCTCCAGCTAGTCCAGAGGTCTGAAAGCAAACAAAGCCCAGTATATCCAGTCAAATAATTGTTTTATTTGTATTAAACAGATAAAAAAAAACTTCTTTAAATCACCAACCTGCAAGTTGTCTGCATTTTTAGCCAGGCCACGAAGGGTTTCTTTAAGACAGGAAGTGAACTCTTGCTGAGATGCCGTGTCTGTGCCTACACAGAATTCAAATATGTTAGTCTACGGTTCAAGCGCAGTAGAAATTGGTGAGGGTTGCCAAATCGACATGCGGACAATGATCCACTGTGGCAACCCTGAACTCACGGGATAAGCCGAAAAAAAAAAAAGTCTACATGAACAACGTGGTATGGCATATGAATTAGGGGGTATGTGAAAAACAACTACAATACAAAGTGTAAGCCTTACCAACTTTGCCTGCAGCCTCAGACAGTTTTTGGAAGTGCTCCAGTAATTCTGGCTCTTCCTGGGCCAACTCAGTCATGGCCTTCTCCCACTCCTCCTTGGCTTGAGCAGCCATTTCCCCCTCAAACAGAGTCTCAAAAAGCTTGCAGTCCTCTAGTAGGGGTGGCTACACAAATAATCAGAATAACAAACTTGCAGGAATTTGCAGGAAGACTTTCAAACTTCCAAAAAAATAAATGGAAACCCAATTTTAACCCCGCCAGACCTTATAATTGTGGACATATCAATATACTTTTAAATATGGTTAAGTGGGTAAGGCAAGTGAGGCGGTGACTTCATTTTTAAAAACATACAGTATACAGACCTTTTCCGCACCGCTGGTAGCTGAGGAGGAAGCAGCTTCAGGTTCCCGGGTTGGAGGGGCCGCTGTCTTGTCAAAGTCATCCAATGCACCTGAAAGAAATATGACCACATCAGCCAGTGAACTTTATGTCTAAGTCTACGAGATAGTCTGCCAAATGTCAGAACTCACAAATTATTGACTTATTCCCATCAGCACATGCCGCATATTCCAACTAATTATACTAACAACCACAGTATGTTGGACAAACATAGCTAAACTTAGTGCATTAATATGACAATACAAGATATGCTTCCACTTCATTACAGTATATTTCAGAGACAAATGCTGTACTTTTTACTTTACTATGTTTACAAAGATAGTTGGAAATAAGTATTACCCTTTAGATGGAATGACATAATAATCACATTAAAAAAAACAAACTATGCACCGTTCAAGATTAGACCAGTGGTTCCCAGCGATACGGCCAGCGTCACTGTCATTGTCAGTTTGTTCCAGCATTTACTTCTTTTGTCATAGGTAGAATGACTGGAAAACAAAACCCTTCTGAAACAATGGGTTACTGTTGCTCTTTTACCAGCTGCCCTGATCTCTACCTCATATTGGTGGCGTTTGTGCTAGAGAGGGTAAAACTAATTCGATGCATGAGTGCAAACAGTTGTTGACACAGGTTTGTGGTACAACTTGCAAATTTATTTCACATCTTCTTTGTTACCCAACCATCTCCAAATTACATCGATAGCTCCTTTTTTTTTTGGCTTTTTGTTGTGTTTGTAGGCTCAGAAGAGATGCCCACCTAATGCAATACATCCAATCACGTCATCACAAAATTGTCAATATCACAATTATATATAGTTAAAATTTAAAGTTTGTTTAGGTAAACTTTGTATGCAGTGCTTTAAGTTGCAATGCAGTGTATCTGATCTAAGTAATCTCAGTAAAGCTAGTTCTATTAACGTCATCACTGCTCATAGTGCGTCGTTCCCAGTAAAACGTAAACACCAGTAGTTGAACCAGTTATCCTGCTCATACACAAGTTACACAAAGGCGACTATACTCTGTGATAGCAAAAAAAATATGCGTAAAGTTAAAATCAGCAGTTTTTCGTTTTGTTTAATAACGGCGTTCCAGTAAAAATAAATAAATATATAAATAATCCAAGGGCAAAGACGCAATGTGTGAAAACAGCTCGGTGCATCTGCTATCTTAGCTAAGTTAGCAACATAAGGCGATTTATCACAAAGTCACAAGCAACCGAAAACTTTCTTAACCTCTTGTGTTTATTTGGGGGGATGCTACGACCACCTGGCTTCACTGTAAGTCATAGCTGTCAGCTGCTTTATCGATTTTTGGGACTCGACCCGGACATCCACTCGAGCACATGAGCTAGGTTACCCCCGGCACACATACACGGGAGGAGCACAGTCTCCCGTTGTAACATCACAAAAATCCGTACTGTCGTCGGCAACACGACAACGAATGTATATGCGTATTATCATCACTTACTGTCCAACAATTCGTCCAGCTCTGCATCGTGTCCAGCGGCCGACTCTCCCGTTCCCGACGCCATGATGTTACCTTCTCCAAACACCGAGCCACCGAGCACGTCTCTAAAAAATGACGTTTCTGTTGGAAGAACGTCGCCCTAATAATGACGTCATGCCCCCACTCTTTAAAGATGGCTTCACCTGGCGGAAGATAATTAAATTACACACAAATAAAAGTAAAATATTAGTGAGCAACATTTTTTCAGCAAATAATACATTATAAGTGCTATTTGCTTGCACTGTACATCGCTTGTAAAGCCACTTTGGCCTAATAACTTAAAATGTATTTCTATTGAAATAGTTTCTCATTAACATGTTGTCATGCTCTTCTGCTAAAGTGTCACTTTCTGGTTGAGTGAGACACATTTAAACAGACAGATGTAGTGAGACACTGGTAAAGCCAGAGACTGGACCTAAACTTGCAGAAAGCAGAAGCAATAAATGCAAAATACTTACTCTGATGTTTTATTTAATCTAAATTGAACCCACACACACACTCACATGCAGATGGGGGAGCTGCTTTGAAGCTGGCCTGCAACTAATTTTGGATTTATTGTCTTGCTCAAGGAAATGCCAAAGGGAAGGGAATCAAACCAGAAACCCCAGTGTGGGTGGATGACCGCTCTCCTTCCTGAGCCACAGTTGCCCCTGAATGTGGCTGTAGTGGCTCTGAGGTAGCCACAGGACTCTACAGTCATGTCGCTGTGTAAACTGGTAAACAAAGTGAATTGTGTTGAACTATATTGTGTGACTTTGCAGTTGGTGTAGAGAAGTTGCTCTTACCCTTTTTAAGGATAAAAAAAATTATTATCAATTATACAGCCAGGTTGACAGGTAAAAAAAAAGATTTGAGATTTGTCCCGGTAATGACATACATAAAAATTAAGTTCGATAACTCGTATTATGAAAGAAAAACAGCTGCCTAGTGTTGATCAAAATTTATGGAGTACAATGAGCTGATGACAACTGACGCAGATTTTATATGCAAAGCTGAACAATCATTTGAATACAACACTCTTACAGTTCTTTGTAATCTTCTTAGAGGTTATGTCAAGCCAAAAAAAAACATAAAGACACATAGTGGAACAATAGAAATTCAGACTGGAGATAAAAATAGTCACTATGGCATAATAACAATTCCCACATTACAAAAAAGTTAAAGAAAATATAAATTTTTACAAAACTTACAGATCTAATTAACAAAATAAAACGCAATAAATAAAATACTTGTAGCACACGAGTGTATAGCCCTGCGATTTAATTTGCGTTTGTATATAAAGTTAGCAGAAAGTTTAGTAATGTCTCTGTATATTGATGAGACACAATTGACATTGTAAGTTCCCATATATAGCATTTAAGAGTTTCCTCCTAAATTTGAAGTAGTTTATTAATAAATTCATAATCTAAAGCTTTGGCATAAGCTGTTTAGACAGATAGAAAGTCATGATTTATTAAAACTCGATGTAATAATAGAAAATCGACTTACGGATGATAATTGTTAGCAGGTAGTGAATAGTAATAAATACATGTGTAGCACTTATACATTCTCTTTGAAATCTATGACTTAACGATGCTAAAAAAGAGACAAAGTTTGGGTTTTTAAATCTATGTAGTTGATTACCAGTGAGATACAGAAAATATGTTGTAGTTATTCTGTACTTATTCATTATTAATGTTTTCCTCATTCAGGTGCTTTTCTTTGTAATGGCCACAAAATGTAATGGAATAAAACATCTCACACAGCATTCTATCTATGAAACAATGTTGAATTACAATGCAGTGTTTTTAAGTACAACGTTTGACTAATATCTACACACTTTACAAATGTTCATTTTCACTTATTTCCCACTTTCTGGACTAACACCTCCTGTGCTTATGGAGTCCATTTTTCCAGTTTCCAAAGTGTCTTTACTCATTAACCGACTCTTTTTGTTTCCTATTTGGTCCATTGTAGCCTCAAAGAGTTTAGCCATGAAGGCTAAGCCATTCTGTTTTATGTAAGACTTCCCAGCAAAGGTGTAGAGGACCGGGTTGACACAGCTGCTGATGAAGGCAAAAGCTGAGGTCACCGCACGAATGGACTGGGAGATATCTTCTAATCTGAAAATTAACAGAGGACACAGAAAACAAAACAAATGAAGTTTTTTAGAATAAGAGTCTATTCTTGTCCTTAAACTTGTACACTGTAATTATATTCATACATAGATTACTGAATAAGTGCAACAGCCATAGACACAGGGGCCCTATGGGTAAAAGGCTCCCTGGAATGCGTCCACACAGTGTCACTAAAATAGACAATGCAGCCAGTTTGTCGGCAAAGAGGCACGATCAGGACCAAAAGGAGAAAAACACGATCAAACAACTACTAGGAAACACAAAGTCAATAGCTAAGAGACACAAAACAACCACCACCATGTATTGTTTGTAGGGCTTTACTGTCACTTTTAGTCTGGGTGTCTGTGTGTGTAGTCTACAAATAGTAGTGATGCAGCTTTCACTGTGTTTGCACATGGAAACAAAATGTACTCTCATGTCATATTTCCAGACACGTTTTAACAGACTTGAGATGGCTCAAATCTGCTCAAACACATGTATTTGTTACCTTCATCTATAAAAACATAAAAAATATAAATGAAGCACAAAGCACACACGATTAGTGTGTCATTTGTGCTGGTGAGAATGATTTGATTAGTTGTACATATTGGTTTCAGGAGGTAGGTGCAGCTTCTCACATATATGGCAGGTGAACAAGACGTTAAAGCCTTTCAAAGCTTTATTTTGCGACTCTACAGGGAACTAAATGTGCCATAAAAGATTTCGTTTTGTTACTCACTTTTCTCTGGTGGTTGAATCCTCTGGGTACCACTGAGATACCACCTTGGAAAAAACAAAACAGTGGTCATTACAAAGCTCGCTGATGTACAAAGTGAGAAGATGTCATGGCATAAACAACACGGTGAGCATGCCCTCACACACCTGTATGATGTTGACAGTGTGGTACGGCAGCCAGAAAATGCCAAACATCACCACGATAGCCAGGATGAGTTTCTCACTTCTGACCTTTCGGCGGAACTTGGTCTGGCGCAGACGTTTCAGGATGAGGACGTAGCTGGTTATGATGACTGCATAAGGAAGAATGAATCCAAACACTGTCTCCAAGGAGTACTGGAGCCTCACCTGCACAAAGGGTGATAATATTGTACTGCAACTGCAAGTATTTACTGGAGTGAAACAACTTATTTATTGACATCACTTTTAGAAGACCAAAATAAAAACTGAATAGACAATAAAAGTGACTGTTAGCTGCAGCCAAAAGTACTTACATGTTGAGGAAGAGTATGTTTGGGTGTGCACACAAGTCTTGTGTTATTCATCTTATCTGTGTCTACTGTTACGTCCCGAAATACCAGTGACGGGACAGAAATTGTCATCACCAACAACCACATGGCTCCGATCACCCCCCTCACAATGTTTTTGCTGGCCAGGGTGGACACTCTCATTGGCAGCAGCACGGCCACCAGCCTGTGCACGCTCATGAGTGTGATCAGAAAGACGGAGGCATACATGTTGGAGTTGCACAGGTAGAACAGGCATTTACACATGATGAGACCAAAGACCCACGTCCGCTTGGCCAGGTAAATGATGAAGAAGATGGTCAGGGCCATGAGGAAGCTGTCGGCACACGCCAGGTTGAGAATGAGGATGGTGGTGACTGAGCGTTGCCGGGTGCGTGCCAGGATGCTCCACACAATGAAGAGGTTGCCAGGGACGCCCAGGAAGAAGACGATGCCCATGATGAGGGCACCCAAGGACGTGGATAAGCCATTGCTCACAGGATTTCCATGCTCGGTGGAATTTTTACTCATTCTACAGTGAGTTTTGATCCCAAAGAAAAAAGGTAAAATTAGAATCTCAGCACATTAACAACCTCTCCACTCAGTAGGCAGTTTAGGTACATCCAGCTAAAATCAGTCTATCATCATGAAGATGATTTTTGGACCGGGGCAGAATATAGCAGGTTTTCAAGCATCCAGCAATTATGAACATGTCCTACCTCCAGCTCAGAATGTCATGTAGAAAATACTAAAATTTTCCAAGATACTTAATTTGTTAAGTAGATATAATATAATGGACCAAGTGATTGAAATACAAAAGTTTGATATAAATTAAAAGTCTGCATTCAAAATGGCACTTAAGTAAAAGCACCCAAGTATTAGTACATTTTATGTGCAATTTTTTTTTTCACCTTAATAATTGTAGTTTCAGTTGAATTGATGTAATTGTCTCTAAGATGTAGTGAAGATGAAGTATGAAAAATTCAAGTAAATTAAAACTATGTCAAAATTGTACTGAAGTAACACAGGCCTTCACCTTCCATCACTGGTTATTTTGTTATTAGTGATGGACATTTTAGAAGTTTGTTGCTAAGGTAAAAAAGTCTTCTCCATTTGTAGATCGTGTATCTTACTGTGGACCAGCGGAGGCCAACAGCCTTACAAAATCTTTGCAGAATAAGTATTTCAGTTTTACTTTTTTGGATGCAGTATCTGAAGAGGGGAAAATACATTGTAGTACATGACTAGGTGATACATCTGCTTTAATAAATACAATTTAAAAAGTATTTTAATTTTAACTTTTAACTTTTTATTTTTAACTATTTTCTTGAAGATCTGAAACAGTTTGTTGTGGGTTACACTGAAAAAAGAGAAGAAATCAGTCATCCTCAGCATGAATGTATATTGGTGCTGTCCAATAATAGAGTAGCCTTTATTCACCTTATGTGTCAGATATTAGCATGTGATAACATCCAGATGAGGAAAAACAGAGTTTTCTCTGCTTTTTTTTTCTCAATTTGCTAATAACCAATATTACGACTCCTACCCTGTCTTATCTCGGGCTAGGGACTCCCAGATATACAATCAATGCCACTTCTCTCTATTCATGTCACCAAATAATTTTGTAGTCCAAAAATGGGACCAAAACAACAATAGGATAGATGAGAAGTCTACAGAGAATCCCAAAGATGTCCTTTTTTGGGAAATGTACAACATCACTAAATTGGGAGAAATAAGACAGAGGGAGTGGGCGATGAATTAGCAGTTGTAATAAGGATTTAATAAAATAATTGGTGGAAGAGTGAAAGGTAGGACAGCTTGATGCATATCCTGAAGTTAGCCAAATTTATTTAAGACTGTGGGTAGTTACGAAGACTCCGAAATACACTTTTCCAATCATAAGGAGGGACGTTAAAAGTAGGACCTGTCAGGTAGGACGGAGGTTACAGGTGTTCTGTAATACAGGGTTAGCTCAAACAAATTTCCACTTGTGGGAACATGAAGACATGCGGTAGATTCCAATTACGATGGTTTACTGTCTCATTTATTTATTAAGTGGAATAAATAGGCTTTTGTCTTTCTATGCCAACAAGTTGTTAATCACTGCTGTGTTATTTGTCCAGAATTAGCGATAAATAGGAATCTTTGCTGGTGGATGTGGTGCTTTATCCCTCCTATTACCTACAAACTAATCTAATCTCACCATTGCTAGTGAACTTTTATATGTGGTAGTAGATGCAGTCTGCATTTTTTGGGGATCAGATCTAAGCTGATGTATGGTGAACACAAATTAATATGTTGTACGTTTCAAAGTTTTGTCTCCTGATGGTTTCCAAAAGGTCAGCTTGGTAACTGAATTTCGCCACTGTCTCTGTTGGTTCTCTCGGTTGGTGCACTCTGTTCGTTACTGAAGTGGAAGTGGGCCACGTCATTCATTTTAAATAGGGTGGCCAAAATACTAGAACCACCTCTTCTTATAAAGCACTCCAGTACGACTCTGACCTCAATAATAAACAGAGTGCAGAATTATCACGTTTCTGACAGTTTCAGTTAAAAAAACTGAGAAATTATAACATTCTAATAGTAGAATTCATGGTGGGCCTGCTGTATTGGATTGCATTAGATTTTACAGGCGTACCTAATAAAGTGGCCAGGGAGTGTATATTTAAATTATTGACAAGTTGAAATCTGAACACATCCAGTTGTTGAAGATAAAAGTGGAAAATTTCCTGAAGATGGAGGATTATAGGACACCCTGAGGCAGCCTCTGAAGTATTCACGTCTGGCTTTGTAGCCTTCTTGCTTGCTCAAACGCAGAGGCAGCAAGCTAAAACACGCCATACATTACCAGTACTGCCAAACATCAGCAGTATTTCAACACTCTGACTTGGATATACATATTTCTTACCCTTTCTTGTTTTGGGGTTTTTTTTCTCATGGAAACTATTGTAGTGCCTTGGAGTACAAAGGTCACTATGCTGACCTTTTAGGACTAATACGCTTTTTATTTTAGACACTGGGGCTTAAAAATTACATCTCTGACTTGTATCTTGTTCTTTATATTGTGATTATAACAGAAATATTACATATAAGTCATGCATATAGGAGATTATTAGTTAATAAACTGATTATGTCATGATATCATCTCCACAAATACATTTTCCCCCTGTGAGAACAGGACATCAAGTCCTTATTTCCTGATTGTCTTACTGTCCTTTCTATGCTCCTGTTCAAACAAACTGTTTATTTTCCCCTTATGGCTTATGAGTAAGCAGTTGATGAAGATCAGACTTGGTTCTCTAATAAAAAATGCCACAGAAACACATTGACGCTCTCACGTTAAACCACTGTTTCTCAGAAATTTTGTGTTTCCTAAAAAATAAACTCTTTGCATGAAGCAGGCGTTTTTAAACTATTCCAATGATGAGATAATCATACAACCCACCAGATCTGAACAAAATTATGACCTAACATTACAACGAAAATGCTGCAAAAAAATCTTACAACAAAGTCCACCCAGAGGTACTGATGATGAAGTCTACAGAATATAGATACTATATGTTTAGTGTAAGGTGTAATACTTTTTTCTGTCAGGAACTCATGAGTCATACAGTAGTTTTATCATAAATCTGCTATAAGTAAATAATCAAGTCAAGAGCAGTAGATTATTATTTTAAGGTGAACAAAAAAATGGGGAGGAGGGAAATGTAACATCTAATGGAGAGACTGATAAAAAAAAGGGCTAAAGGATTCAAAGTGAACATTAAAGAGTGACTGACCTTTCTAGCAAAGTATTCCAATATCCCACAACTCACCTTTGTCCGACTCTTCCAGTGTCTCTCCTGTCCCTCGTCTCTGTTAGCTCACTCTGTAATAAAGGGCATCAGTCCTGTCTCACAGGCTGCAACATGTCATGGTTAGACAGAAGGAGGCACAGAGGTGTGTCATTCATTAAAACTTTTATTGTCCTAACTCCTCCTCTCCTTATATGAGCATCCTGTTGGTCTGTGCTTGAACAGTGAATGCGTGCTGACCTTTTGGTAAAAAAAAGACAATCTATGCTTTATAAAAACACGTTGCAGCATCAAATATCAAACATTTATGTCCTGAGGCACTTTGCGATCTCAGAGATAACTATTGCTCAATGTGAAGTAACAGAGGAGTATAAGTGAATCAAATGCTTGCACAAGCTCCCTAGCTGTGTCATGAACAGTAGCAACACACACACACACACACACACACACACACACACAGATAAAAACTCACACTTACTAGTTCATACAAGACTTGACAGGAATGCAGGTTTCCCTGAAGTGGTGAAATAGTGAGAATAAGAACCTAGACACCCCAAGGACTGAATAGATGAGTAGGTTGCTGCATGCATTTGTTCAGTGACGTCACGCCTCACATTTTCACGCTTATTCACTGGAGATGGTCAAAAAATAAGCCCCTGAGCAGCTGAAACTGAGAAGAAGCTAAGTTTCAGCTAATAGTTCTTAAAACTGTTTGTAATGGTCTGAAGAAATACATAACAGCCCACTCAAAGAATAACTTTGGTCATTCATTAAATTAATGGCACAGACCAAATTAGCTCCACTCCACTAAGAGCCATATTTCTTAATTTCATAACAAATGGACAACATGAATATTGTCCAAACTGATATAGTGACCACAACTCCACTGAAGATCTGACATGTGCACAGTTCACCAGCAGCAGTACATGGAAAATTAATATGTCAACCACGTTTTTTAGAATTAAGATATGTCATTAAAAATGTCATAAATTAAAATGCTTTCTGGACAACTATAGAGGTCAATGGCACAGGCGAACAAGAACCGATGTTTGAAAGAGGAACGCAACTAATTTCACATGTCAAACTCTGTATACTGGCCAGCTGTATTTATCACATATCACTGATATCAAACCGAAATTTCTTCTTCTAGCTTGACAAACGGCAGGACACAGCAAATGTGTAAAAAAAAAAAAAAAGTCCCCCTGTTTTGTTAATGCAATGCATGTGCCTATGAAATTGATTGTTACTTTAATACAATTGTTTTATTGAACTGTGTGGTAAATTTCTTCAGCCAAAACAGAAACAACTGTGTTATGCCGGAAAGAAATGAAAGAAAAGAAAGAACGAGTCTGCCATGTACAGCAAAAATCCCAATTTTGGCCCGAGGTAGAACTAGATGCAGATTTAGAAATTTTTGGGGAGCCCAGACTGGGGCACGCACTCAAAATTAAAAGGTTTTAAGCTGAAATTTAAAAACCTTTTTAAAAATAATAAACTGTATATTAATAGGCTGATAGTGTGTCAGAAATGTCAAATACATAACTTAAACTCCATGTGCAACCCCAGGCTACCCCCCTGGTCCCACTCCATGGGAAGAAAAGATCAGTGTGTTGCCAGATATGTGTTATCCCTAACTATTTTCTGTTTTTTTGCACACACCCTTACAGTGGGATCCAGTACTATAAAGGCTTAATCTCTAGTATCATAATTTATCATTATTAATATTATTACCAATTATTTTACCACAGTGACAGAAATAAAACCTAAAAACTAGTGCATTACACTGCTCTTTGAGAAAACACATGCAAAAAGCCAATAAAAAAGCAAATGTCCTTACAAAGTTAACAACATTACGTTAACATTTAGTCATTTAGCAGACAGCAGCAAGACGGGCGCAGAATTCAGAAGAAACAACAAACGCACTGTGAAAACAGAAAACACCACCAAATATAGAAACACTGCAAGTGTCATAGCTGTTAGAATACATAACTCTGGGCTAAAGTGATCAACTGAGAAATTTCAACCCACAGATCTTGATAAAGTGATGAAGTGGAAAACTTACTTACCCTAACCCAACTTCTTTATTTTGAGATTGTTCAGTGAACAGCGTAGTAAAAGAAAACCCAGTTTCAGGTATGTAATGTAAAAGAAACATGCTATCCCAAGCAAAGAATCATAGCATGACTCGAACACCATGAGTGTTCAAAAGAATTCTGGTCACATTTAGTTAAAACCCTTTGTCTTAGATCATTTTTTTGTCCCTGCATTTTTATGCTTAAGCCCTTTGTGTGGTTGTTGTGTTGTCCATCTGTCAGTAGACTCTTGTTCCTTTCACTTCACCTGCATACCTGCCTAAAGCATAGTCATAACTTCTTTGTTCAACATCTGCTTGTCTGTGTCATCCAGGTGTGGTAATCTAAATTTCCAGTCATGTCGACTGGACTTTTTTTTCTTAGTTGCGAAACGTTTTCAAAAGAGGAAACAACAAAAGAGGAAACAAAATGACTAAATGTTCAGATGTGAGTGTTTTGCCTGCCTTAAGTTTCTCCGTGCAACTTGGGTGTTTTGCAGGAAGGTGCTGAATGTCTGCAGTTGAGAAAAGTTAAACTGAACGGAAAAGTGCCAGACAGCCTTAGGGTTTTTTTTCTTATTGTCCATTTCGATGATTCGACAGCCTGACTATGAAAGGAAATGGTCAATCATTCCCAGACTCACTCTTAAGTAAGCCATGAAGCGATATTAAGAAATGTTTAAAGATCTCGAGAGGTCTTAAGTTTAGGGGTGAGACTGTGGTCAGGTTGTCTACTAAAGGGCTCAAAAGGTGCCTCCACAGTAGAGCAAATACGACAAAGTGCCCTTTGTGGTGCCCCCACAAAGACAATGCAATACACACATCTACACTTTCTGATTTGTCTCTGATTTGTTTGACCTCGTGTTACCAGTTTTTTTGAAGCACACCTTTGCTCATTAGTTTGCCTTCAGCACGCGAAAATAAATGGTTTTTGAGCTAAAACCTGCTTCTTCTGAATCATGTGATTCATTTCTCCTCTGAAATTGTGACACTCATTATACACATTACGATACTTTAAGTTTTTCTCTAATGAGAATGTCAAGAAAGTCAAGGAATCGAGTTCAGAATCCTTTTCACTGATTACAATAATCTGTGTCGTCCGGCTCTGAAAGCTGAGTTGACTTCCCAGGAACTGTTCTGCCTTTTCTCCACACGATGGCAACATGTCCACAGGGAAATGCTCCTCTGTCTCCTTATCTCCTTTTTTAAAACTGACACTCATCAATTCTTCCTACGTGCTGCACTCATCCATGACATTCTGGCAATCCTTTGAAGAATTTGCTATCCATTCGACTTCACAGTTTCACAGTCCAGAGTTTCCCTCTTAGCATTTCTTACCCAGAGATGCACTGAAATGTACTTTTTCAAAATGCAGGTTAAACAAGTTACAACACGACTCACTGAAATTCTCTGTGCTCAGCTATATAAACATTCTTGTAAAAATTACAGTAATGTGAATATGGTTTATTTAAATGACACTGAGACTAAGTCAAAGACAATGACTTCTATTTCCATGTAATGGAGCTTTCGTTCCACATTAAGCCGTTGCTATTCACACTCAAAGATGTTTTAAACACACAATGAATCTGAAAAAAAGCCCTTTGTTTTAGTGTGTAAAGGAAAACTTGAGTTTTCCAAACCATGACATGACTGCTGCTCCTACTCACATTCACCAACTTCCTGTTGCCGCTACCTTTCTTTGATGCTACTTATTTCTATCTGTGCAGCCAATCACATAATGCAGAAGTTGCAATTGATTTATCAGTTAATAAAACTACAATCAAAGAAAGAAGGACTCATTCAACAAATAATGAGCTACATACAAGTCACAATTCTACTTTTCTGTTTATCAGTTTGATAATATAAGATGAGTTTCCTTTTTAATATTCTATGTAAAAGAAGGTCTGTATGAAAAAAACTTGAAAACATTAAGTGGACAAACCTAAATTAAGACTGTCCTTCCTTTTACCTGTACTGGTGATCCTCCAAAACCTCAGTGCTTTTTAAATAGGCTCAGGTTTAGAGAAGGATCTTGTTTATATATTGTTTCTTTGCAGGGCAGAGTTTTATTGACAACATTAAGTAAAACTATGCAGGGCAAACTGTGTTCACTGACTGTGGTTTTCAGAGGTGTTCCCAAGCCCACACAGTGATTTAATCATCTTTGTTTTTAATGCAGTGCCAGAAAATCATGACCATTCAATATTTGTTTTTGGCCTTGTCACTTGGGAACATAGATTCTCTGAAGGTTTTAATGATATCGTAAACTGTAGATGATGAAATTCTCAAAATCTTTTCAAGCCTTCTGACACTGAAAAACATTGTTATTAAGTAGTTGAGTAGTTTTTGCCCACACACAGAATGATGATTTTATAATAGCCAATCATGATACTGTGCAGCTGCCAATTAATCTCATTGGCTGTGAGATGTTCCACCAGATGTTTTGATTTCCTAACTTTTTTGAGATGTGTTGCTCGCATGAGATTTAAAGCAAATATAAAATAAAAAAAAAAAAAATCAAATTTTTCGGTTTCAATAAGTGATTGTTAGTCTTTGTAAAGTTTACAATCGCGAATAGGTTTTAAATGATATGCAAATCATTTGGTTTTGATTGACATTTTACACAGTGTCCTGACCTTTTTGGAGAGAGACCTCTATGTTATTGTCCAGTATTACAGTTTGGATGTGGTTTTTGCGATGGTTGTGGTAAGGGGTTCATCGGGCCTGGCATCAGGCCTCAGAAAGGCTTGCGATGGCCCTGCTGGTAGCATTTTTTCCCTTTTCCCCGACCAGACTGAAACATGTTGAAATCAGTCCAGGATCCAAGGTCTGCCCACACAACCCCAAGAGGATGACAGAGAGAGTGAAACAAGCCTCCAGTTACATGACAGTATAACATACACCGTAATGATTGTGAGAACCGGAGGAGGGCGAGGAAGGAGGACAGAGGGGAGTGACAGTGAGTAGAGAAGGGGGGGGATAAGGAGCAGGACTGGAGCAGAGAAAGCCAGAGAGAGAGTGTTTATTTAAGTTTTTTGTCTCCTGACTCGGACAGAGAGCAGACTACAGTGGGTAATGAGAAACAGATCTTTGGTGAAGAAGAAAGGAGGGAGGGACGGGAGACTCGGGGAACGGAGGAATGAGGAGGAGTTGGCGGGGACAAAAGAGGAAAGAGGAGTAGGGTAAAGAAGAAGAAGAAGAAAGGGGGAGGAGAGGGAAAAGTGACAGCCAGAAAAAATGAGCGGTGGGAGGGGGGGGGGATTGGGGGCTGTCATGTTCATCGCCACAGGAAATCAGCCCTCTTATGTTCACTAGCTGACAGTTAACATCACAGTCCTGGTGGCTCTGCACACCACCTACAATGGCTGGTTTTGGAGACTGCCGGTGGTTTGCAATAAGTTTTGCTCATGATTGGAATATTAATCATTGTTTTGGGCTTACATTTGAGAGATAGCTATGGATGAGGATAATATGCATTTTATCGGGGGAAACATTTTCTGACATTGCGTAAGTGGTTAAGGAAACACAAGTTTCAAGGGGCTGGGGTTTTAAGTAAATGTAACTAAAAGATAAACCTCTAGAGTGAATGAGGAGGGAGGAGAGGAGGGAGGCTGGAGGTTGGGGGGAGCCGTGACTGACAGGCATAAGGTCCTATGGGGAATGAGTAACGGACCAACTGGAGCTAGGAATCCCACCCAAAGTCAATTAAGGGTAAACGACGACAAAAATATTTGATAAACTTTTTTTTTTCTTCTCTCGGTCTTGGACGGCGAAGAAGGAGGCTACAGGGATGGCGGTGGAGGCTAGAATGAAAGACCCGAGTGTGTCTGGTAAATATGTGAGATGAAGATTTGATCTAACGCAAGGCATCAAGTCTGGAAAAACGAAGCAGTCATCTTCGTGTGAAGACAGCGTGAAAAGTTAGTGAAGTTAAATTACAGAAACTTTCCAAGAGGAGGAACATTTGCGCAATGACGCGCACGTAGGAGAATCCCTCAAAGTTTGGGGGTCATCTGCGGAAAACTTTCGAGGCGCACCGAGGACGTTAAAGCCGCCTTTATCCGACGTGGGAGATAGGATTGTATCCCTTTATCCTGTTCTTGTTGCCGGAGGGCGATGGGGGCCGCGCCGGGCTCGGGCTGGGAGGAGGGCGAGTTCGAGTTCAAGTTGGTGTTTGAGGAGGACCCGCCGCAGCGGCAGAGCCAGGGGCCATCGCCGGTGCGCACAGCCGAGCCGGAGAGCTGCGTTCCCGGGGAGGAAAGCGAGGGCGCCCTGCTGCACCTGGACTCCCCCAGCAGCAGCAGCAGCCTGGGTCAGAGTCACTTTATTGATGACTGTGTTAAAGTTAAGAGACACAGTATAGAGGAGTTTCGAGTGGCCTGACACTGTGGTTTCTAACGCATGGGAACTGTATGTGTTTGCGTGCGTGTATTTGTGTGATGCATGCACTGTAATGAGGGCTCTCTTCTCCATGCCTGCGCTCATGCGATAAGTGTGCGTGCCTCTTTCTGTAAGCATGTGAGCAGGAGTATATTTTCATAGTGTTTGTTTTGCGTGTGGTAAGCATCTGAGTGTGTGCACAGTCTGTATCACAGTTTGGTGCATTTGTATGTTTGTTCGCGTGTGCGTGCAGCCCCAGACTCAATGTGTTTCTAATCAGCTGTGCGTGTGAGTAGAGTTAACAGCTGCCATCTGGGAAGGAACCTCAGCCTCTGTGTACTGAACACGCATGCCTCCCTCTTTCACTCAATCTCCATCTCCCCCATTTTTCACCCCGCACAAACACACACACCTCACATCCTCGCATCCACGCTCCCCTTTGTTTCCCGCCCACACTGGCGTCCAGTTGTACTACCACACCCAAGGCAAGAAAGTAAACTGCAGGAGAAACAGGAGTGCAAGTTTTCATCTTGTTAGAGTCATGTTTTAGCTTTTGGACTTTCAGATTTATGCCCCTCTAGATTTATGTTTTTCTGGCATGCGACTATTTAAAACAAACTAATATCAGCTTGTTATCTTTTAGCTGTGACCAGCTCAACCAAATAGTGATTTAATTTTATTTATTTAACACATCAAGGGATCCTACTTCCTTTTACTTCTGAGATCTGATCTTATGTGGGTACAGATTCCACACCAAATCTGCATATTTCCCTTCGTGGATCTTATTGTTTTTATTTATTATTTATCATACTATGAGACCAAAGATTCTTGTGGCTCTAAAAGCAAAACTGGCAGAACGCCGTGATTTCATGAATGGGATTTATAGTGGAAACAGAATTTTCCAATGATACAGACTACAAAACTACTTTATGTGGGTTGGTTATGTCCAACAGTCTTTCTGAGGGTTTGGTGTTGGCCCAACAGAAATTATATGGTAAATCATAAGAAAGCAGGGCGAATATTACACGAGTATCTGAGCAAGTAAACACAATTTGTTTGTAGCAGAAATACTTTCACGTCCCTTTAATCCCTCGGATTTATCTTGATTTACCATAGTGTAACGAATTTAACCAGTTGTGAGACGATGATTTTGCAAACCCTGCAGCAGGGATCTGAACTTTTTTGTCTTTAAACCACATACGTCACACAGTGGAGTAGAATTTTCTTTTAAATGAATGCGGCTACCTCAATTACAGTGACTGTACATGTTCAAAAGCTGTAAAATCCAATGCTGGTCTTTACAAATGAACCACTCAGAAAATGTTATAAATTGTCCAATTAAGAATAAGATTACGAGGATTATAGGAATGTCTGAAAAAACAAACAAACCATAAAAAATAATCATCTTACAACTGCTCAAATTTCTTGTTTGATCCCTTGTGTGGGTCTTCGCCTCCAAGTTAGGAAGATCTAATTATTGCACAGATGAAGTATTGCAGCGTATTAAACATGTTAGAATTTAATGAGGCCTCCCACAAGAACATTATAACCAAACTGTATGTTTAATAACTGTCAGGAATTTGTTTTAAAGTGATAAACGTCTCTGCTTCTCTGTACACAAATTTATAAAAGATTATTTCACAATCGAGTGGGAAAATTAACCCATCTAAATTTTTTTGCTGTTTCATATCTGAATATCAGCTCAGTGTGGCCATGAGACAGCAGCTATTTAACACTTATCAGCAAAAAAAAACAACAACCCTGAATTCACATGAAATGTTTTACCTCCAGTGTTGAGCAAATGTATGTGCGTGTCATAATTCATTTATAATACCATATGTGGATTTGTAATCAGTGTGAATAATCAGATTCTGAGCATGATCCGTCTTTTAAAGCTTAGTAGAGGTTAGGAACCACTAAATCTCAGCTTTTTTTTGCAAAGGTTCATTTCAGGACACATAATAAAATATTATATATAGTCTCTTCAATCTGTTAGATTAACTTTATTGTGTTAGGAAGGTTTTTGTGGATCATAAACTGCTCTGCTGGTCCCGTATGAAAACCTTTAAATCACTGTTTAATGTGAAAAATACACCAGCACAAAAGTTGCCTCAGTGCTGCGGCTTTAATCACTTGGAAATATTTTTGTTGCCAGGAAACATTTGAAGAGTCTTAATTCGTTGGCCGTTGCTGTCGTGTATCTGCGTTACCTGAAAATTGAATACTCAATACAAAGTAGCTTCTGTTTGGCTCCGGGTGAATGCCGGTCGTACAACATTCTGGAAATATTGTTGCCTTCATGGTCCTGTTCTCATGTGGACAACACGAGAGGTCGTTGAGAGTGTTTGCTAAAAAAAAAAAAAAAACGTACAAATAAAATGTAAAAAAGCTGTTCAGAGCAGCTGCAGAGTTGGGCATGTGATTGTTAGTGAAGTAAAATATGGATCAGTAATGAATTGGTTCGAAATCCCACTCTGCTCTGTCTGGTTTGTACATAGTAATGAAAATAGTTCTTCACCCTCAAATTACAGAAAAGATTAGTAAGTACGAAAAAAATGTCACCATATGATTGGAAGATATTTGTTTTATTATGACTTAGAAGCATTACATCCGGATAAAGTCACTGACTTGTGTAATGTAAAGATATTTTTGATGGTTTTAATTGTATTTCTCCTTTTTGTTAAATTTGTGAACGTTATTACTGTATAAAACGTTCTGTCTGGTTAGACCCAAGTTTGTGCACAGTTTGATACGCTAACATTCACTTTGATGACTATTTCCATCAGTTAGAGACAACCACCTGGCTGCCACTCACGCAGGGCACACGATCAGCATCCCCAGTCCGCCGCCCTCAGCCAGTCAGCGGGCTGGGATGCATTCACCGCCTCCCCGAAGGGCCCCCGTCAGGGAGTTGAGCGGGACCTACGAGAGCCTACCAGCACGCTCTGTACAGGTAAGACTACTAAAGTTACATGTTGTCTTTTTTCATACAACCCCATTTTCTCTCTTTCATCACGGCATGGATGTAGTGGCCCTTACACAAAATTGGAAACAGAGAAAGAAGATAAATCTCCCTAGATGCACATTTCTCTCAAGGTCAAAGAAACTATTCAAAGAATGTTTCAAAGAAAGTATGACTCTAAGATGATATGCATCCACTGACAGTAACATCTGTGAAGTTTCCTTCAGAGGAAATCTGTGTCCTCTGTGGGTGACTGCAACAGTAAATGGCTTATAATGGCAAATGCCCCACTCTCATCTCTGTTGTTGCTCTCTGCACACTGTAGTTGGAGCAGTGGACCAGTCAACAGCGGCACAAGGGAGGCTGTTAAAAAAAGAAAAATTAAAGGCAAAGCTGCACATAATGTTTCTTGTACAGCACGTGTGCTGGCTTTTGCTTGCTTGTATGTTGTTTTCATCTTTTTAAATGTGTTTGTTATCTTAATATGAGGGCATTTTTAAAGGCGGTGGGAAAAGAAGTGGTTTGGCCATGGCTCCCTTTAACTAGTCAAACAATCACCAGCTAAGAGCTTTGTGCTTGTATGAGGCAGGATTTACTAAAATCGAGAAGCCCGCACCACCGCCGTGTGGGGTTTTGCACCACTTTTGGCAAGAAACAGGAAGTGAGCCTCATTTTGTGTGTTTATCTGTGCCATAGACCTCTGTTGATGGTATTATTAGAGCTTTTATTTTTCATTAGGGAGAAGGGGGGATGGCCGTAGCTAAGTTGGTAAGTCAGTCTTCCACGGACCACAGGGTCTCTGGGCAAAACACTGAACCCCAACAGCCTTTTCCACATCCCGAGCTGTGCAGTGCCCGTCCAAGCCCAGATTTTTCATGGGGGAGAAATTAATTATTTGCATTAAAGCTCAGTGAGGCCACCATGTTATTACTCTGTAATTTTTATTCTTATTTAATATTTTATAGCGTCCCTACGTTTTCTCTCCTTTGCTTTACAGGTATCAGAGTCTCGGGTGGTCGAGTGTCCTAGCATCCAGATAACCACCATCTCACCTGAAGATGACCCAGCACCCACCATTTCCAGCTACTGGGATATGGGTGGGGGTGGAGGTGGGTGGGATCGAGAGCGCCTCTACCTTCCCCTGCTGGACCCCTTTACGTACCGCGATAGATGCCCCGGGTCCGTCAGCCCCAGCCCTGCCTCCAGCCCCTCCTCTCGTGGCTGGCTCAGCCCTGCCTCCAGCTGCGACTCCCTTTTGGTGGAAGAGGAGGAGCTCAGTGAGGCCACCATTAATTTTGGGCTCTCACCTTCATCAAGGCCCACTTCCCCTGGGGGGAAAAAGCGCAGAAACTCCCCCCTGGCCTCTCCCTGTACCTCACGGAGGGGGAGTTACACAGAGGAACTGCAAGGATGCAACCTGGAGAGTGGAGAACCCACCCCTCAATCAGAAGCTCCGGCCAGCATCTGTGAGCTCAGCATCCCTCAAAAAACCAGGAAGACGTCGTTGGAACAGGTAACGGTGCTGGTTTGGTTTCTTGGAAATGTTTTACATTTTATAAAATTGTTATGAAGTCTTTCTTTTATGAAATTCTCACTTTTTGTTTTGCAGTTGTCCCCCAGGGAGGTGGATCAGGAGCAGGCTCCAGGCCACAGCTCCCCCTGCCCACTGTCAGAGACCCAGCAATGCAGGAGGGAGCTCCCCTCACTGGGAATGGACTACCTCTCTGTGCCCCCGGCTCTGGCCTGGGGCAGGACCCGAGCCAGCGCCCACAGCCCTCTGTTTAGGCAAGGATGCACACACACACACACACACACACACACACACACACACACACACACACACACACACACACACACACACACACACATGTTTGAGGAATCTCCTCCTCATCAACCTGCTCGTCTGAGAAATTGCAATAAATAAAGTTAGATGCATCAAATCTGCACAGGTGATTTTAGCTTCCAACACCAACCATTTGTGACGTCTTTATGTCTCTTATGGTGTTTCAAGACACCAACTTATATCAAACAGTTGTTGGTTCATTATTTTCATTGCTTTCAAAGCTTCCTGCTCTTTCATGTTCTTCAGTTGTTGCATCACAAACATTTGATTTTTACAGTTTGTCATTGTGGTGAGTCGTAGATTCACCACAATGTAGAGAAAGATTGAAATTTCATTACTTGTCCTGCAGAACAGTTATTCATTGGCCTCTGTCGTGACCTCTCTTGAATTAAAATCAACGATTTTCTGATCCATTGCAAAGGCCGAACGCCCTGCCGCCGCTCGACTGGCCGCTGCCATCCCAGTTTGACCAGTATGAGCTGCGTATTGAAGTGCAGCCCCGTCCACACCACAGAGCCCACTATGAGACCGAAGGGAGCAGAGGAGCTGTCAAGGCGGCACCGACAGGACACCCTGTTGTTAAGGTGAAAAACAAACTAGCAGATTGACACAGCTCCTGCCAGACACATGCTTAGTAATGATACAGATTAGTAACCTCTACTGAGAAATGCTGCACGAAGGTACAACCCCAATTCCAACATGTTGGGAAGATGTGTAAAACATAAATAAAAACAAAATGCAATGTTTTGCAAATCTCCTTAAGCCATAATTTATTCATAATAGAACATAAACAACCTGTCAGATGTTGAAACTGAACATTTTTAACATTTCATGGAAAGTATTAGCTCATTTTAAATTTGATGGCAGCAACACATCTAAAAACTTTTTTGAGATGTGTTGCTGCCATCAAATTCAAAATGAGTTCATATTTTACATGAAATGCTAAAATGTCGCAGTTTCAACATCTGATATGTTGTTTATGTTCTATTGTGAATAAAATATGGGTTGATGAGATGTGCAAATCATTGCATTCTGTTTTTATGTTTTATGTGTTCCGTGGATTTTCACATATTATTTCTAGCCAATATTAGGTAGAAGTTTAGTTTCGGAGTTTTGTGTTTATAATACTGGAATGAAGTTTCAGGACACATGTGCTCACAGTTTGATTTCATCACTCACATTGTGTCTCTGCTTACAGCTGTGTGGATACACAGAGAGGAAGCCGCTCTCGCTTCAGGTTTTTGTTGGAACAGCTGACGACAGATCGATCAGGCCGCATCCTTTCTATCAGATACACAGGTGCTGAGCGGTATTTCTATTCAAAATCTCATACATTAACATTAAAAGGGCACAGCACATGTAAAATATTGATGGGAAACATCATGTAATTGCTGCGGCTTTTATCGTTGCATGATCTTCCACCGGCTGCTCGCTGCGTTGGTCGTTACACTCACAGTGAGGGAATTCACCTAATATTTAAAATGCAAAATCTTTTAATATAATTCCGAGACAAAAGACGACTCGAGGGAAGAATTATTATTTTATTATTAAACTCAAATGAGTCATCATCAGCATATGATTATTCTTATTTATTGCTTGTGTTTAGTTCATGGATTAATAAACGGATTGAACAAATTCTAATATGATATGATTAAATATAGCACTTTTGGCTTTCAACTATTAAATGGTTTCATTAGCAATAGCAATTATTTTTCAGGTGAAAAAATTACAAAATTTGTAATTTATTAAGTTCTGATAAATGACTTAAATGATGACTTGATGATCAGAGTAGTTTATCATCAAAACTGTGCTGAGGGGATGGAGTGTGTACTTTGTCAAAGACAGGCTACACCTTGGACATATATCAGTCTATCGCAGTGCTGAAATTCTGCACTGCTCTTAAATGCAGATGTGTTTTCATTCTCAGGGTGACAGGGAAGATGGTGGGTACTGCCAGTCATGAGAGCGTTCAGGTGGGGACTAAATTGCTGGACATCCCCCTCAACCCTGAGAATAATATGACTGCTCTGTAAGTACATATTTCCTGTAAAGATGTTTTTACATGTTATCACATCTCATATTGTAGTTCGAAGGCTTTTTTTTTTTTTTTTTGGTGTACTTGAATGTACGGCTGAGGTAAAAATGTCAGTGTAATAAATGGTCTGCGTTTATTTAAGACTTTTCTACTTTATCGGTAGCCAAAGCCCCGTTAAACCTTGTTAGACGTGTCCTCGAACAAAACACTAAACCCCAATTTGTTTGTGTCCTTCGATTGTAAGTCAGTTCGGATAAAAACTTCTGCCAAATGACTGAAAGCAGATGTAAATGAGCAGTGGGTGGATGATGTGAATAATGTTACAGGACAAGTGAGAAGCAGAATGACCGAAGATGTTCCTAACGCTGAATCATTAAGTATTTTATAATTGTTTTATTACATTTGAGAGACATTTATTTTAATCACAGTTTTAAGCAACTTTTGAAATATTTTGTTAGATTTTACATAAAAGCATATAAAGAGCTCCTAAAATACAATACAGCGTTAAATATTATCAAAGGTTGTTAAAAACACAGTCATAATTTTTGTAAGTGTCCGTTGCCTCAGATGTCTTGTTGATGTCTTTCACCTGCCGACATTAGTTGTGTTTACTATGCAGATGCTGCAGAATCCTGTTGACAAAAACCTTTCCTGGATACATGTACAGTTTGAAAAAAATCCTCTGCTTTGCAGCATCGACTGTGCAGGGATTCTGAAGCTGAGGAACTCGGACATTGAGCTGAGGAAAGGAGAAACAGATGTTGGAAGGAAGAACACACGTGTTCGTTTGGTGTTTCGTACCCACCTTCCTCTAGCGCCCCCCACCGCCCCATCAGGCCGGGTCCTGGCTCTGCAGGTCGCCTCACTGCCCATCGAATGCTGTGAGTTGCTGTTTAGATTTAGATTGCCATGGGAGGGCACATTCACATACACACTGTGAGCAGACGATGTTACTGTAAATATGCATTGCACTGGGATGCTGAAGGTGGACATGTCCAAATTTTACACAACTGCGGCTAAAAGTTGTTTTTATAATCTGCCAGTTGATTCGTCCTTTGGCCTTCAAAAGGTTAGTAAACATCGATGAAAAGCTCTAAGACAAATCATACATTCAAAGGAAATACAGAATTTCTGAAATAAAAAGTTACAGCAATTCTTAAACCTTCAAACTCAAATTTTTTTTTCTAAAACTACAAACCTATTATTGAACTAATTGTTTCAGCCCCGGCTGTAAATTAGGTGTCTGACTCTTTTCACGTTGCCTCAGCCCAACGTTCGGCCCAGGAGCTGCCCGTCATCGAGTCCGTAAGCCTAACCTCGTGCTCCGTGGAGGGTGGAGAGGAGCTTCTGCTGGGTGGCACCAACTTCCTGCCCATCTCCAGAGTCCTTTTCATGGAGCGAGGAACAGGTGAGTGTGCACACAAGAGAGACTAAATGCTAAGAACGTCATGTGCGATATTCTCTCGTCATCATTTTTGTTACGTTTCTGACTTAAAGGCTGCAAGAGAAAAGCTGCGTTTGAGTGTCTTACAAATGTCTGTTTTGTTAGTGTAGCCTGTATATGATGTTTAACACACCATGTTGGCTACATGTTGCACAGTTTGACTTCAGAACTCGAAGAATACGAGGGAGCTTTCCCTCTGTCACGCAGTTATTTAATGGAAAAAAAACAGGAAGCAGTTGTACAGTCTATTTTTAACCTGCACATGAGTGAGTCTGTATAAATAAGCAGTAATCTAGTCAGTGTCAGTGAAGTGGGCTAGATGAATTGGAGATATGGGAAAAAAATGTTTTAAATGTGGCCACATTACGGCTCAGGAGGATTCTGAATACAGACTGCACTATTTAAAGCCAATGTTTGTAGATTTGTTGACATAAGATGATAAATAATATAATTCGTCACAGCGAGTGAGAAGAAATAGCAGCTTTTGCTTCTTTGTGCTTAACAGAACTCATGTGCAAGTTATTCTCAGCCTTCTCAGGCCTAACAAAGTAATGACAGCAAAAAAAAAGATTTTCATTAAATTAACTGTGTGTTTATCTGTGTGGGCACCTACGTTACACTTCATTTGACCTTATGTTTTTATCTCTTAGATGGTAAATTACAATGGGAGGAGGAAGCTCATGTTGACCGCGACAACAGCAATGAGGTAATTTGGTAATTTCATCACTGCCCATTTGTATCTTAGTTCACGGATGAATCTGCACTAATCTGCAAAATGACGTGTCTGCACCTCCTCTGTCCTTGTAGAGTTTGTTGTGCGTGAGAGTTCCCGCCTACAGCGACCTCTCCATCAGTCTTCCTGTGTCGGTCAGTCTTTATGTTTCCAACGGGAAGAGGAAGAGAAGCAGCACTCACTGCTTCAAGTATCTGCCCAGTGAGTGTCCGTTCCCATCCTCTGTGTATTTTCTGTATGAGTAGCTGCAGCACATGTGTACGTTTTGTGTGCACATGTGTGCCCGTTTTTAGGTTTTGTTCTAGAAGCCAGTTGGTTTCCACTTTTTTTTGACTGACTGCAGGATATTTGTGCACAAATGCACTGCTGATACACCGTATAGTGGAATCCATGCATCCTTCTATCCACCACACACGCACACACACACACACGCTCCCCTATGCCTAACATTTGGTTGTTGGTAATTGTGGCCAAAGAGCTCAATTTTTTATTTCATATGCGATCAGAACTTCTGATCACTGTTTGTACAACGGCCCTGCAGATTGGAACAGTGCCTTCTTGGGGGGTATTGCTTTGACTTCCTAACCAGCAGATCTGTCCACTTTATAGGTTTTATAGGTTACTACCTTGACTTCCACATTTTAGACTCTTCATTGGGGCATTATCCAGTACTATTCAGCCCCATAGTTATGGTTTAGTTGGTAGATGTGTATCTTCCAGACAAGTGATAGAGAGGTGTCATCTGCAGGTCTTGGTAAGTATTAGGTGGAGTATTTTCATTAACACAAGACCTGCTTTGGGACGGTGCCTGGGTGTAAAAACACAGGAATACCAAGCGGGATAACAGCCGTTTGCTTCCCACCTCCAACCTGCAGCATATTTTTGAGTATTTTTTTAAGTATTTCACAATTTTCCCCTAAACCATTGTCTAATGTTTATGTGCCTGAACCTAACTTAATTATTATGTTCCTAAGATAAGGTTCTTCTCAGTTGATTTCACTGTTTGAACTTTTGTATATTATACTGTTGTATGTACTGTAAAGGACCTTCTGGACCTACTAGGAGGTAGAAGACTGTCTACTGAACCATAATTATGGCCTGATGTGAGCCATATTTAATGCCGTAAATCTTTCCAGATTCTAGTTTTGTAGGCGTCACTTAGCTTTAGGTCAGATCCCCTTTCAGTTGTTTAGAGGATCCTATGGCACCTAGTTATTAAAACATCTAATATTTAATTGAACCACTACTACGTAAAATTTTTATGTTTATTATTCATGGGCAGTAACTCAGTGATCTTCTGCTCACAGTTATGTTTAAAGAGGAGGACCCCCTCCTACCCCGGCCCTCTGTGCTGCCCCCGGATGGGGGGACTGTGTGTCCTGTGGGAGGTCAACCTAGGTTGGACAGGGGCTTCCACATCAGAGGCGATGCCATGGCTGACGACCAAGGGCTGGGCTTCCACCTGCCCCCCTACCCTTCCACCTACTCCCCTCCCTGCCCCACCATGAGCTACCCCGAGGAGTACTGCTCGAAATCCGATGCTGTGGTAGAGGAGCCGGGGGGGTCGAGGGCGGCCCTGTCCGAGCGTCACCCCAGCTTTGAGAACCTGGAGCTGGGCTTCACTGAGCTTCTTCCCCCTCTGTACCCCCGTGGCCCACAGCCTCCCTCCCCCTCACCTTCCCCATGGCTGGACTCACCTTACCTCTCCTCCTCACCCTCCCCTTCCCATTCGTCCTCCCTCAGCCCTTTCCCTGCTGGCAGTCCCATCTCAACCTCCTCTCTGCCTCCCATGCCCACCTCCCCTTACCCCCACTACCCTGCTTATACGCAGGAAGTGTGTCCCTCCCCTCCCTCTAACCCCAGCCCTTATCAGGACATCTGCTCAGCACCCTACTCCCAGTACGAGGGCTGGGACCCCCAGGGAAGGGTGCTGGGGGCAGGACATGCAGGAGAGAGGGATGCCAAGATCCAGGATTGCCCCCTGGAGTTTACCAGCTCAGCCTCTATGCACCACATTACATTTGAAGAAGGTAAGTTGCATGTATTGATTTTAACAGCGATAGACCTGTGATAATATGTTAATAAAAAATAAAGTGTGGTACTAGAGATGTGATACATACAGAAAATGTAATTTAGAAGTAGATTTTTGTTGGCTTTTATGCCTTTATAGATGGATAAATGAATGAATTGCGTAGGTGGGCAGCTGTGGATGTCAGAGTTTCTTTCAGCCGGACACCAGGTGGCTCTCAGTGGGTCAGACCAGCACCTTACATGGCATCATGTTTGTGTGTGGAAATAAGCAGTAAATTGTAAAGCCCATTTAAGCTGTGCAGTCCATTCCTCATAAATCATTAGTAAAGTGCAGGTTGACTTGCTATTTATGCCAAAGCTATAATATATGTTTTTTTTTTGAAGATGTATGATTGTTTTATTACTTCTGTCCATTGGTGGAATGTGGTCCTGTAGTTGGAAATGCTGTTAAAGAGCATTTTTGTATTGGTTCCATTTGTTCACTGCTGTTATCAACTTGGTTCGCAGCTGCAGAGGTCGGCTAATTTGCAGTAAAAAAATAAATATGAAAAACCCCAGCAGCCAGATGCAGTTATCAAATACCTGGTAAACATAGCAGGAGCATTTAAAGGGGTGGATATTTTGCTCAGGGGTTAGTGGAGACCAAAACACAGAGAGACGGAGTAATAGACTTTCATCCTTTAGGTCACATGTAACCCCAGATAAATGCTAATGCTTTGTGTTTGTGTGTCGACACATTGTGTAGACACATTAACTCAAAACAAAATCCTCAGAAAGCAGTTTGACAATTTGTCAAATATTGGTGTAATGTTCACTTTGTTGTTGAATCTGTAAGTGTTGAAACTGTACAGACTGAGCCGTGGGCTGCAGGTAGGATTATTTAGTACCGTAATTGAGGTGGAGAGATGGATAAAAAGTTGGAATAATTAACTTGTTTTTCTCCTTTTCGTCCTCCACAGTGACAGAGTTCATCGGGGAGGACATCCAGTCTTACCAGTCAGGCTCTCAGATGGACAACCAGTGAAACTGTGCTCTCCCATTTGATATTCAACATCATTTCATAACGTAAGATGCGTCGCACCTGTGACAGGAGAATTGTATTAGCAGGACAGTGTTGTAATTAGCACAGATAGCGTTAAGGTTTTATAAAGGGAAACTGATGTTTATAACATGTTTTCAATATAAATTATACAAGAAACTGGTTGGGTTTTGTCTATTATTCCAACAGAAAGGTGAACATAGCATGAAAGCATGAAGGAAAAGTTATTAAATCACGTGTAAAGACATTATGCAAGATGCATTATTTTCGCCAGTCTCACCAACAAATATATTTCAGCGGTTTGAAGACATGCAGTTTGTTGAAAGTGTCCATATTTTAAAATTGCACAAGCTGAAGCTTCATTTGTCCTGCAGAGAGCTCACATCTCTCCAAGCAATTTCCACACGTGATGGAAACTTTCTGAGTATTGGTAAAAGGATTTAGGATTGTGCGGTGGAATAGCAGCAATCATTGCAGGTTTTTTTCTAAAAGTTAAACAGTTAAATGAAAGAACTTGCTCAACGGATCAATAACTCGCCAAAGGTTAAAGCTGTAAAGCAGAATCAGTTCTGTGGCCGATGTAAAGTGTTGATGCCAGAGCATAGTTCTGTGAATTTGACCTTGTAAAGTGAAGAGGTGACCAGGCTGTTTGAAAGGTTTGAATGAGCGATGGTTTGTTAGATCCTCGTCTAAACAGAGCAGGTTTGTCGTGAAGAACAGTGCCACCTGGGGGGACTCAGAACCAGGATGGGTCAACAGTCATAAATCAGCAGCTCTTTAAAACTTTGAAGCTTCACTAGTCTAATTCTCTGGTGTTTGCACTTTCTCCACTGAAAAGCGAAATACAGACAAAAGTCTCTCATTGTTGCAAAACAGCAAAGGCAATAAAAATGCACCAGCCTAACACAAAGGCCCTAAAGTAGCATTATATGTTTTTTTTGACAGTTTTATGGGTCTATATGGTTCGGCAGAGCCATAAATGGACATGTTCAGAGCCTGAGACCAAAAAAACTTTAACAAAAATCTTTCAAGATTAACTTAACATTGGAGTCTGAAGCTGTAACTCCTTCTATGACATTGACTTTTCCTATTCCAGCTTCTGCTTTTCCATTTGGCTGCAACGCTGGAAAGACAGTAACACATGGAAGGTTCCTGAGAGGTGAATGTACTAAAAATAATGGAACAGAAATCTCCAAGTTTCAGCTCCACTTTGTCTGCAAACAACTGTTTAACAACTGTTTTAACATTTTAGGAATATTTACATGTACCTACTGTATCAGCTTTCACTTTTTTAGGAAAATTTCCAAAACATTTTTAAGCAAACTGCAGAATTTGATTCCATTTAGATGCAAGAGATGAGCATGTGCTCAATTCTGGTCATATTCTGGGGTGTATTTAGGAATACATTTTCATTTATTTATTCTTTTTGCATTTGTCATTTGATTATAATTGCCATCATAACAGACAAGTCCAGACATCCTGAACCAAAACTGCTACAAAGGTTTTACTGTAGCAGAAAAAAAGTGTTTTCATACCTAGATTTGGGATCAGTCATAAAGATGCTCAGCTGTTTAGTACAATAAATGAATCTATTTTCCACGTCCTATAACATTTCACTAGGGGGAGGTATAATCTCAAACATCAGGCGGTGAGCTCTCACAGTCCGCCTGACTGACACATACAGGTTCATACAACAGCTGCCAAGTGGACAAATGGAGACCCTTCTGATTGATAAACATAGAGGGTCTTGGTGAAAACCGAAAGACCATTGCATCTAAACCCAGTCTTAGTCACTGGGAAGCCTGAGTCCCAAAAGACAAGCTATGTATAGAATCAGAGAGTTATGTATATGGCTGCTGCCGACTGTTAACGTGACTTTATACACTGTGCAGACTGTTTCCTCATGACAACAGCAGTACTCTTACTGTGATGCTGCTTCTAATGCTGGTACTGAGCCAAGTACAGAGAGTGACACAGTATCTCGTAATAAAACTATGTTCACACTATAGATGGAATAACACACTTTGTGACAGAATTCACAAAATTACATTAGGAGACACAAAATACACACCACAAGGAGATGACAAATAACCAATAACATACACTGGGTCTCAAAATCTTGAGCTGTGAATGTATTAGTTTCATAAAACTTGTTAAAGGGTTGTTGTAAGTCAATCTCTGAGACTTCAACACAGCAGAAGAGAAGGAACTTGCTGAAAGCTGTTCTCAAGCATTGATAGAGTCTCTAACCAGTGACTCTAGTGACTCAGGGAACAATGGGATAGACAGGTTTTATGATTGAAAACTGACAGAACACAAAGTTATTTAGCTGGACCCGACATGCAGTAGCTGATCATTGATGACCATGACAACCACAGTTTAGTGACATTGGACTTGTAAAAGTTTACATCTGGTTATATTATCTTAGCCCTGATTCTACTGTAATGGCTGCGTTTGCTTTTAAAACAGCATGTGTGAATGTAGTGTCGCTTTGGTTGAGAAATAAAAATAAAAGCTTCACATATATTTTTAAGCACCAGCAGTAAATCGTCTGTGTGATGCAAGAGCACACGCCCTGTGTATTTATATTGGACAACAGAGACCGGAACAGACAACACAGGCTAATCCTATTAGATTCATTTACTCCCTGCACTGAGTACCCCCGGAAAAACAAGCACATCAGGCGGCCATCTTTATCTTCATACTTGTCTGAGTATGTCATACAATGACCTGAGTAAAGAAGCAGCTTTCCCAGAAGTCGAGAGCTGCTTTTTTGTCCCTTTTCTTTTAAATGTAGGGAGGAAGAAAGTGTTTTCATTACACAGCCCTGTCACAAAGGAATTAAAGTAGTATTTCATCCAATGAGTGTTAAAATTCTATATCTATTCTAAAACGCTAACTTTAGAAACAGAGTGATCTAAATTCACAGCTTAGCATTTTGAGAAACACACCTTTTCCTTCTCCACTGTCTTTTAAGTAAATGTGAAGTCACGTCCAGTTGGGCAAAAGTTACAGGGCAACTTTACCAATTTTCAACTTCTCCCCATCACATTAGTTTAGGGTTTAAATATACAATAATGCTTTTAAAAGTCTCTCTGTCTTCTTTTGGCTAAAAAATGCCTCCAGATGACATCACTTGGAGAAACCTTCAGTTCAGATTCACCTCGTTGCCCACACTATGGAAGTTGGGATCGCGGTCAACCTGCTTTTCCAGAACTCCCCCAGACGATATTATCTGAACTCCCGATGATGTAAAACTCCTCCGGTTGATGTCGTCTGGAGGCAATTTTCAGCCAGAAGATAAAATAGTGAAGTGTGAGATGAGTTTAAAAGCACTTTTGTATATTTGCATCCTAAACTAAAGCCATGGGGAGCAAGTTGAAAATTGGTGAAGTTACCCTTTATCTACATTGATAAACTAAAGCAAAGCTAAATGTGAATCAGTGCACACGAAGAGATCACAGTATGACACAGCCAATGAAAAAAAAACTACTCAAGCCTCAAAGAATGAAATTAATAAAAAAAAAAAAAAAACATGTAGGAAATGATTCATGCACTTGAGTAATTCTTTAGATGTGTTTCCATTGCACTTACTAACACTTACTAACTTTTACACTTTAGACAAGTGTTATATTTTTCCAGCATTTACATTTGATTTGTTTTCACACAAATTCCAAATGTGCATTAAATAGGTGTATGGAAAATCAATCAGACTTCAATCAGAAACAGTTTTTTTTTCAGTTTTTTGGCACATGACCACAAACAAAACCCAATCTTGTTGCTTAATAGACTGAGATATATTCCCCACGACCAAGCGCTGACCTTTATGTGGTGATTTGACAGTTCCTTCTTAAAATGCTGGGAGTTCCTATGGTTGAGGCAACACATTCCAACTCAGTCAAAGGCTGGTGTGAGGTCAGAGGAAACAACAATTCGTGAAACAACCCAACAAAATGACAAACTGCTTGCACAGCTGTTTTCCTTTGCATTGGCTAGAAATCAAACCATAGAGAATGCTGCATCTGTTTGTGTGGGACCATGGGCATAAATGGGCCCCAGCACTGAACAGCTGGCTTTTTCAAGCACTCTGAGCATGTGTTGCATTGTTATATTGTCATTCAAGTGCTTATTGTTCCCCACACAGTTACTTAGAAAATGATACATATAGTGCTTTCACAATGTTTTTCCAGCGCTTAACTTTTTCCACATTCTGTTGTGTTACAGGCTTATTTCAAAATTTATCAAATTCATTATTTTCCTGAAAAATACCCCATAAAACGATACACCAATTACAGCCTCAAGTCTTTTTGAGTATGAGGCTACAAGCTTGTAGCTCAGGTTGGATGGGGAGCGTTAGTGCACAGCCATTTTGAGATCTCTCCAGAGATGTTCAATCGGGTTCGAGTCTGGGATCTGGCTGAGCCACTCAAGGACATTCACTGAGTTGTCCCATAGCAACTCCTTTGTTATCTTGGCTGTGTGCTTAGGGTCGTTGTACTGTTGAAAGATGAACCGTCGCCCCAGTCTGAGGTTGAGAGCCTCTGGAACAGGTTTTTATCAGGGATGTCTCTGTACATTGCTGCATTCATCTTTCCCTCGATCCTGACTATTCTCCCAGTTCCTGCCACTGAAAAACATCCCCACGGCATGATGCTGCCACCACCAGGCTTTACTGTAGGGATGCTATTGGCCAGGTCATGAGCAGTGTCGGGTTTCCTCCAGACATGACACTTGGCATACAGGCCAAAGAGTTCAATGTTTGTTCCCTCGGACTAGAGAATTTAGTTTATCATGGTCTGACAGTCCTTCAGGTCATGTCCCTTTTACTGAGGAGGCTTTTCCGTCGCACCACTCTACCATACAGGCCTGATTGGTGGAGAGTCAAAACTGAATTTCCCACAGGTGGACTCTCAAGTTGTAGAAACATCTCAAGGATGATCAGTGGTAACAGGATGCACCAGAGCTCAATTTTGAGTGTCATGGCAAAGGCCATGAATACATCTGTACACGTGATTTTATGTACATTTTCTTATAAATATTTCCCACAAACGTCTTTCACGTTGTCATTATGGGCTATTGTTTTTAGAATTTAAAAAATAATAATGAATGTGATCCATTCTGGAATAAGGCTGTAACATAACAAAATTTGGAAAAACTTAAGCCCTGTGGATACTTTCTGGATGCACTGTGTGCTTTAAAAGTGGAAATGTGATGCTGCATTTGTGGTTCTTTCTTTGAGTTCTGTCTCAGGCCTCTTTCACTTGCGATTCCATCAAGCTATTGCAGTGCTGATGACTAAAACTCTTTGTTGTTTTTGTAGGTGGGAAGGATAAGAATTTATTCAGTGACCTAATAAGAATAGGAAGTCCACTCCCCAGGGGATTTTTATTGTGTACATCAGCAGCAAAGCTTACTGGAATATGATGTAAAACTTGTCAGACATACTTGGTCTCAGTCATAGCAAATAGTCCCGGTCCAGAAGCAGCAAAGTGGGCCCAAATCATGATACTGCCACACTATGTTTTTAAGGTTCTTGTGCTGGTGTGTGCTGCTGTTTGCCCATATGCAATCATACTATTTTTTTCATAAATTTTTACTTCAGTCCCATCTGTCCTAAGAACATTTTTTCAGTAGCCCACGTGGCTTTACACAAACTGTAGCTGGGCAGCTATCTTCTTTTTAGAGACTTCCTTCGCCCTTCTAGTTTTGGGACATTTAATGTTTTTTTAATTTCTTAAATTTAATTTAATGTTACCACTTAGGTGATGGCATGTGGTTTGTTTTGAAAAGTGATTTATTTTTTTTTTTTACATAATATGGGTCTGTCACATCTTTCATTTCACAAAAAGTACATTTTTTAACTTGTATTTATACAGCTGACGGGCCTCCTTTCTTTCTCAGTAACATCCTGACCACATTAAAACGGTTACACACATTTTGCCAGTACAACCACAGTCTGACATTTGGCCATAGAGCAGATTCACTAGAGCAGTCAGGGTCAAGGCCGGGGTCTTTGATAAGGGAGGAAATAATGGGTCCTTTTTTTTGCCTGTCCCACCCAGATGTTTTCCTGTCATAACAGAGACTGAACCGGAAACGTCAGCACATAAGCAGATGACGAACTATCCGGGTAGTTCATGTGCTCATATGAGGACCTTTCTGGTCAGCAGTGGGTATCACATGGGGAGGTTGTATGCAAGATGTTTGGAGTATTTGTATTTGGCTGTTTATGGAATTGATCAAAATCTTTATCATCAAGAAATACACATTAGCCAAATTATTTTGGATTCTGTACTCATTATCTATCCTTAAACATCTAAATACTGTACTTTCTACATCAATCTTGCCAGTGGACGGTTCTAGAGTTAAGTCATGATTTTCCTGCACCGCATTCAAAGGTTTCTCTTAACATGGCAGCTGCTGGCTTTGCTATTGTAGTAGCTATGGCCCCACGCCAGAGGTTACAACCCTTCCTAAACAAAAATAAATGACATGACATGTAATTGTATTAGAACTTGGCGTTGTTGGCTTCTCCTTTCCTGACCATAGATTTATGGGCAACTGAAGGTTAACTGTGTTCCACATTGCCCCCTTTATCCACCAAACCTCTAGTGGATCTGAACCACTGTGGTTCGTAATTCTGACTGTCAAGGCCCTGCAGCCACTAGATAAATTCAAGTCTCTGTGGGTTGTCCTGTGGTTCACAGAGAGCTGGAGGGAAGCTGATAGTGGATACAGGAGGTGGGGAAAAGAAAAAATGTGTTAAGCGATAAAGTAAACACTGGAGTATAAATAGTGTCCGCAGAGAACATGATTTATAACCAGTTTATTCTGAGTTCAAACAATCATCATGGATCCCTTTTTTGAAATGTTAATCCACTGATGTCACTAGGAAAGTTTTAACATGCATATGACACAATTAAAGACAGAAATGACCAGATAATTTGCTCACTGAGCTCATGTGCTGGTTTCAAACGTGCACTGTTTTGCCTGTCTCAAGAACCAAAACAATGACTTCATGTGTCTGTGAGCCACACAAAGCTCCGAAATGGTGTTAATTCTGTATCAACAGGACTAATGATATTTTTACTTCAGCCTAAATATTTAAATACAGGATCTTTGCATCATTGTGTAGCCAGGAATTCAGCAGTCCAGACCGTGTAGGGGCATTACCCTGTCAGGTCAGAGCCACAAAATAATTGGCATATAGAGACTGTTTCTTTGTGCACTTATGGCGTCTCTATCAGTTTTTATCATCAGTGATGTTTTGCGTTTATTTTAGCTTTTTTGGGGGGGGGGGGGGGGTGCAGTACACATGCAAGCTCTCCAAAGTACTGCAAACATCAGTGTTTACCTTGTTAAAAAAATATGAACAGTGCTCTGTTTGTTTACAGGCAGTGTGACTGACTGTAGTTTAATTTAGGTTATTGGTATTAGTACATTTTAGACCTATTAATGTTTATTTGAATATTTATTTTAGCCTTGATTGCACTAGGTTTAATTCTCTTTATCTTTGCTTCTGGTAAATGGTCTGCACTTATCCAGCACTTTTCTACCTATTGGCACTCAAAGCACTTTACACTGCTTCTTATTCACCCATTCACACTCACAATCACACTTACAGTCACACACCAGTTGGGGAGATGCTATGCAGCTGGCCAACACTCACCGGGAGCAACTAAGCTGGCGTTCAGTGTCTTGCTCAAGGACACTTCGACATGTGACCAGAGGAGCCGGGGATTGAACCAACAACTGTGAGATTGGTGGTAAACCGCTCTACCTTCCTGCGCCACAGTTGCCTTAGTCTGTGGTTTATGATGGCCAATACATTTGGGTTCAAATCATTTATTAGGGTGGCCAGACAGGGACACATGCTCAAAATCGGGTGGCACTTTTGGAAAATTATTTAAAAGGTTTTAGAATCAAAATCAAAAACAAACAAACAAAAATTTTGGGAAATAATACAATGTATTACTATTAATAGGCTAATATGATGTTTGTTCAGTGTCACATATGTAACTTGTCTACCATTTGAGACAGTCAAATAATCATAAAAATATAATACAGTAAACAGTTAGGGAGAGGTAAACATCCATCCTTTGCATGGATAATCTCCCTACCCAAATTTAAAAAATGTGCAAAATGTAAATAAAACAGAGTGCAATGATTTGCAAATCTCATCAAGCCATATTTTATTCACAATAGAACTTTAAAAACATATCAGATGTTGAAACTGAATTTGATGGAAGCAACACATCTCAAAAAAAGTTGGAACAGGGCTTCTTTTTTTCAAGATCTGATATCCAGATATTCTATCTGGACCAGATAGGTGGACTCTCAGGTCAGTGGTTACAGACACACTTGACCTAGAAGTGCACCACAACTACACTTAACAAGTTAAAATGAAGATTGTTGAAAGTGTGTTTTAAATCAGACAAAAGTATCATAAAATAAAACACACACACACACACACACACACACACACATCTGTTTACTATGTGGTTTTATTGAAACACTGGATTACATTTTTCCTGCAATACTGGTATGGTAAGCACACTTGAACGGTGAAATATATAAAAGTTAAACAGTAACACTAACAACATGTAGAGAGAGAAAAGCATTGTTTTTGTCTCTTTCTCTGAAAATTTTTCTTTACAGCAGTACAAAACTAATAGACCAAGTCAAAAATCTGAATGAATTCAGTGGTGATTCCTCAATATTCATCACCGGGACTTTAAAAATGCATGATATATACTCATAAGTGCATTTTAACCATGGCTGTATTTTTAATCCCCAATCTTGCTTATTATCTTTCTACATGTATATAATTGGAATACGATCTGTATCCCGCAAATAAACATACAAATATTTCATAACAGGAGCAAAAAGCTGGCCTAGCATTCACCTGAACATCAAGTAAACAATTTCTGTGCTGCTTCAAGTCTTCAAGCTAAGTGAAAATGACTAAATGATCGCACAACTCGCACAAGTGGAACTGTGCACCAGTCAGTAACTTTAACAAAATCATCAAAGAAATGAGACAAATAATTTAACTTGTATTTTCAATTGTATTAATATTTTCTCAGCTCTGCACAGCCATATTTTTTAACATCTGTCCTTTTCTTTGTCTGAGCTTGGGAACTGCTCCAAGGTTTCCCTTGGTGGCTGGGTGGGGCCACCCCTGGTGTATATTTTTATTATTTTAGTGCAAAAGTTTGTATCTTCTTCTAAACATTATTTAATTAATAATTTCTGATGAAGGAACATTTATAATATCTTAATGTGCGTTGAATTTAATGTTTATTAAAAGAAATCTTTGTTTTACTTTGTTTAACAATTTCAAAATAAGGGGAGGCAAACTTCTGAACCCAACCATAGCTTATTAATATCCAGAAATCACACTCATGTGTGTATACATGAAATAATCATGTATTTTGAACATTACAAGGGGCACTGATCTGAATTACAATGCATCATAAGGTGTGGGGGGTGGGGAATTTCACCATGTTCCAGCGAAGTCTCACAATCCTCATAATAGTCTTAGACATTTGCTCTAACACATGTATGGAAAGCCTCGGTAAGTTTAAGTGAATATTGTGATGTGTAAACCATTGAACTCTATTACTTCTCTTCTCCTTCTCTCTTTTGAAGGTCCCAGGAGTGGCAGTATCCTCCAGACAAAATCTAATTTGGTAGGTTTGGAGGTGATGTTTGGGTTCAAAAAAATCATAAGATTTAGTCTTGACAACCCACTTATGTTATTGCTTTTTTATTATTTTATTCGATGAGAGCTACAGCAACATCAAATTCTCTATTTTCTGAACCAATCTCAACTAATAGAACAGAGTTGCAGAGTGTACGCTAGCCTTTGTTTACAACACTGTATTTGGCAGTAGTTTGAAAGCCTTTATAAACATGCCAAATTTAATTTTATTTGGAGCATATGGCTGCCCTAACACCCTCAAGCATTGACAAACACCAGGCGTGTGGAGTAGATCAGGTCAGCCAGGTAGAGGATGAAGTTGACAGCACTGAGCACAGCCACTGTCATGCACTTGTCCCACGGACACAGCCCGTATGAGCTGCTGCACACGTATGGCCTATCTTTTGTTCCACCGTGCTTGGGGTCAAAGTTGAAGATGGGCCAGATGATGGCAGCTGACAGATAGAGGGCCACAGCCAGCAGGGCATAGGCAGACAGGAAGCGGGCAAATGAGAAGGGGAGGCAGCCGGTGCATTCGCCTATGCACAGCAGGATGATGGCAGCCGACAGGATGAAGCAGATGCAGTAGACGGCCATGCAGTACTTGAGTGCATCGTGACGGTCGTACAGCACAGGGTCGCTGATAAACACAAAGATGATGCAGGCCACGAAGGTCTCACATACTTTCATCAGGCCAGGGGCTGTGGCCATGTAACCAGCCACCTCGCCTGGACGCGCCTTGCTGATGCTCACTTCACTTATGTAGGCAATGGTGGCCAGGCAGGAGAAGACGGTTGACACAATGCGGTAGTCGCGTACGTCACTCTGGCCTGTGGATCCCTTGAGGAAGTAGAGAGGGAAGATGATGGAGGCAGACAGGCAGAGTAAGGCAGCGTAGCAGGCAAAGGTGATTGGGAAGTTCTTCCAGGAGACAGGAGCTCTGGTCTGAAGGCCAAACAGCTCCACCAGGATGACAAGCAGCGTCCCTCCAAAGCTAAAGGCCCAGCAGAAGATGCACCAGTCTCCCGTGCCGTGAAGGACTCTGGCACCATGCACTGCCACGGACAACGCCACACAGGAGAAGACCATGGCTGCCAACCGTGTCCATAGGAGAGGGCTTGAGTGGAGGACTATAGCCATGATGAGTGGTGTCGTAGATGATGAGAGAAACTGAAAGGGTTCTTGTGAGATATGATTCTTCTCTTTATTTCACTCCCTCAGAGATAACTGCAAGAAGAAAAACAATAAAAAGAATTTTTAAAAAGAACTACATCTAGATCGAGAAGAACAGGACACAACCAGATGAGGGCATCAGCTTGCAAGTCCAGCTCTGCATTCCTACATACTACATTTTCTGGCACAAACAATCCTGTTATTGTACTTTATGAATAGGTGAGGCATGAAATAATAGACTCCACTGTGGTCACTATGAACGCAGCATTTTTATGTAAACCCAAGTCATCTGGAGAACACTGCTGTCTCTCTTTCTCTGCTTGTTTCTGCCTTCTATCTAACTCGAGCCTGCTTTATCAACAGCATTCCTGCGCCGAAAGCAGATTTAAATTTCACTCTGGCATTCCGCAAAGCTCATGCCCTCAGTGACGGGCTTGGTGCCGTAACCTCCACCCACCCCACAATGCGTCTGTCATCATGTTCTAAACACGGCCTCCTCATTTGTTCCACTCCCACTCCCATCTGCACTCACCAGCACTGGAAAATAATCTCTTCCCAAATTCAGGACATCGTTAATAGAAAGTGTCAGGCATTTTTCTGCCAAGATTAAATGAGCTTTTGTTGTTTCATGTTAGAGAAGTAAAGCACCTGTAGAGATTAGCTGGTTGTTTTACACTTAATAACACTTACTTGTTTAAAGAAAAAAATATTATTGTTCGTTACTAGTGTTATAGATAAATTCTTCAGATTTAAAACTATGTTGCGAAACTCTGTTGTTTTATTATTATGCTAAAAATAAAACAAAAATCTTCTACTTACATTGACATAAAATAGAGTAAAACAGCAAATACTTAAATTTTTTGTTTACTTTTTGCTTGATGTTTTAAACAATTAATAGATTGTTAACAACGTTGTCATTAGTTCGGTATGACTGAGCACGATAGCTCTAAACTATGCGTTGGTTGTTGGTTGACGCATCAATGTGTGAAATGAGTTCACTCAGCTGAAACCAGTGAAGGGTTTTTCCAGATTAGAGAAATTACTTAAACTGGAGAGTGTTCTGCATGGAAATCATGACTTTCACAGCGAAAATGACTCCCATTCCGCATGGGTCTGGGCCCGGATTAACAACGACCGCCACCGGTGCTGTTGACCTACAGGGTACCTGTGGAGATTGGACTACTGTTGGTTGAAGAAGGAGAGGAGGTAGGTGTGTTCGTAGGCAGAGAGAGAAGAGGAAAGCTAAGATGTAGGACTGACAGTAGAGAGTCTGAATGTTGGTTGACATGATGCAGAGAAGGAAGGTAGATATACTGTGTGTCCAGGAGACCAGGTGGAAAGGTAGCAAGGCTAGAAGCTTAGGAGCAGGGTTCAAGCTGTTCTACCATGGGTCAGATAGGAAAAGAAATGGAGTAGGAGTTATCCTGAAAGAGGAGTTTGTGAGGAGTATCAGACAGGTTGATGAGTCTGAAGCTGGAAATTGAAGGTGTTATGTTCAATGTTGTGAGTGGTTATGCCCCACAGGTAGGATGTGAGTGAGAAGAGAAGGAGAAATTCTGGAGTGAGTTAGATGAAGTGATTCAGAACATCCCCAGAGGTGAGAGAGTGGTGATTGGGGCAGATTTCAGTGGACATGTAGGTGAAGGGAACAGAGGTGAGGAGAATGTGTTGGGCAGGTTTGGTCTTCAGGACAGGAAAGCAGAAGGACAGATGGTGGTAGACTTTGCAAAGAGGATGGAAATGACTGTAGTGAACACTTTCTTCCAGAAGAGGAAGGAACATAGGGTGACGTATAAGAGTGGAGGTAGAAGCACTCAGGTGGACGACATCTTGTGTAGACGTAATCTGAAAGAGATCAGTGACTGTAAAGTATTGGTAGGGGAGAGTGTAGCCAGACAACACAGGATGGTGGGGTGTAACATGACTGGTGGTGAGGAAGATGAAGAGGACAAAATGTTGGAAGTTAAAAAAGGAAGAATGTTGTGTAGGTTTCAGGGAGGTTGGACACTTAAGAGGGACAGGTGGATTTGTACAGGTTGGCCAGACAGAGAGATAGAGATAGGAACGATCTGCAGCAGGTTAGTGTGATTAAAGATAAGGATGGAAATGTATTGACAGGTGCCAGGAGTGTGACGGGAAGATGGAAGGAGAACTTTGAAGAGTTGATGAATGAGGAAAATGAAAGGGAAGGAAGAGTAGAAGAGGTGACTGGTGTGCAGCAGGAAGTAGCAAAGATTGCAGGACTTTGCAGGACTTTAAGTACTTAGAGTCAACGGTTCAGAGCAATGGAGAGTGTGGAAAAGAGGTGAAGAGGCGAGTGCAAGCAGGTTGGAACCGGAGGAGAAAAGTGTCAGGTGTGTTGTGTGATAAAGGAGCATCAGCGAGAATGAAAGGAAAGATGTTCAAGACGTTTGTACAGTGCAGAAACGCTGTGAGCACACGGGCTCCCAATCCTCCCTCCGTCCCTTCCTAACACCCGTCGCCCACTTGGCTCCACGAGCGCCGCGCAGCACATTCCCTGTTTACACAGAGAGACAGTTATAAACAAGTTGAAAAGGCCTGTTTACATTAGTCCCATTAAACACGTATGAAAGAGTCGAGGCTGACGAGGTGAGAAGCTGAACTGTAGGGCGCGGTCTGAGGACACCGAAGAGGACAAAAAAAAGAGACAGAAATGGAACAAGACACCCCAAAACCACCTGCAGGGTGAATCACTAAAAGCCAGGAGGGGAGGGGAGCAAGAGGAGCGAGGAACACGGGGGAAGCCCTGTGCCCCCACCGCAGAACGACACATAGTTTAAACACAGTGATGGAGAGGAATAGCAAAGGAGTGAGTCATTATCAACCCCTACTCTTTCACCACTCCTCCTGCTCTCCCCCCCTCCTCCCCTGTTTCTTGTAACATTTTCCAGCTTGCTGATGTGTTCCAGATGTGCTGCAGTCTGTCTGCTGCTGAACAACTGGTAACTTTGTCATATTTGCCAAGGTCTTTCCTCTCATCACCTCTCCTCTCTTTTCCTTTGCTTCCTTCCCTCCTAATAGAGTCATTTGGGGGCTACTCCCTCTCTTTTCCATCACTTGTCCTCTTTCTCCCTCCCAGCTCAGTGCTCCCACTCCAGCGTTAAAGTCAGGGTACCAATTATGCCTCGTGTAAACCACTCAAAATAAACGTCCTGTACATGGAGGGTCGTAATGGAAAAATCAATCTCGCCACTCCTGCTGCCATGACTTTGCTCGGTATGGAATCAAGTCAGGAAAGAAAATGGAGAAGAAAATTGCTGAAGAAAGAAGAAAAAAGAAATAACAGAAAGAAGAGTGGGGGGAAAAAAGTGTCTTTCTACAGCACAGCACGGAAAACACAGCAGGATCATACAAACACGAGTACTTCTCCAAATGGAAGTGGTGCCGAAAATAGGTTGAGACATGCAGCAGGACAGCAAACAGGATGTTACACCATCTTGCTCCTACACACAGTCACTTTTTGTAGAATCAGCAGGGGAGCATGTTCTCTGCACACACACACACACACACACACACACACACACACACACACACACACACACAGATGTGACTAGGCTGAAATCAGAAAACAAGTGTTCATCACAGGCAGAGAGGTCATGCACACTGCTTGTTTGGTTTTCATGACACAAGCTCACTAACTCAATTTCGTCTAGAATTCACTTAGAATAGATTTGTGTATCGAAGCAGAGGACGAGCTCTGCTGGCAAACCATCAGCTTAAGGTTTATGTAACGTAGGTATATTCTTACTTCATTTTTTTTCCTCTATTCTACATCATTAAATAAAGTGTGTGTTTTCGAAGGCTGAGTCATTTTTTGACCTTTTATGACAATCCAAGAAATCTCAAATATTCTACTTGTTGGCAAATCTTACCTACTGTATCATCGCAGACAAGCAGTTACTTTATCACAAGAATCTACGTTTCCTTAGTGAAAAAACAATCATGTTATTGTTAAACCAGACTGATGCAACACATCTACTCCAGGCAGGGGGAAAATTTGACACGGCTCTTCACTTTGTTAAAGTACAGTCCAGACCTTGCTGGTGAGAATCGAAGTCAGCATCTTAAATATTTTAAATAATAACTGTAATTTTTAATAAATATCAATAATATTTAAGTGAATCTCAATTTTTAAGAGGCAAAAAGAAAAGAAACCGTTTGACAGCTGTGTTTTAGCGATATAGATTTTCATTCAATGACAGCGAAGGTGGGAGTGCTGCCTGCCACACCCTGCTCCCAACACACACACACACACACACACACACACACCACATAACCACCTTCTACACAAATAATGACCCAAAAACACAAATTTAAGTGACCATTTTGCTTTAAACTCACCAAAGAGCAAATTAGAAAGACTTTTAATTCCTTTACAAGTTTCACTCCTACTTTCAACTCATTTAGGCTCCTTTCCAGGCTTGGACTCAGTGATGTGAAAACAAGAGTTTCTTTTTAGCTGTGGGAAAGTGGAAAAGGTACAAACACGGCAGCTGCTGAGAGTATAATATTCTCGTCATGAAGCATGTAGGTAAGCAAGTTGCAACAGGTTGCATCTGAACAAACTATTTCCTAGGTTTGCATCTACCTCACTAAAGCAGAAAAGCACCACACCACCACACAGCATCAATTTTAGCTCAGAGTTAGTTACCATGTGTTCTTGCCTGCTGCTGTTCTCTGGGACATCCAGCGGTAGAGACTCATAGATTGTAGCTCCTGTGCGCGCTCACTTGCCTTACAAGCAGGTCAGAGAAGCAACTCCCCACCCAGCAAACAAAATCGGGCATCAAATATCTGCAGCATTATTCAAATCTGTCAGGATTTGCTCCTCCTCCTCCACCTCCTTGAGACTGAGAACACTCCTAACTAGGCTGTATGTGGTGCAGCTGAGGTTTACTCTACATTAAAGTTAGCTTTCTTGATTAGCTCAGCTCCATTTGGATATGATAACTGACCTTGTAGTTTTGGCTTGTACCAGGAATCACCTGGACTTTTATTACAGATTTATTCTTAAATTAGCGCAGTATGTATGACACTTATTTCTGAGCTCCATCATATAAAAGTTGCATGTACTGGGAGAGTTTTGCACCTTACTGTGCAGCTTTTCAGATTATTAAACGGATTTGCAACAATGAACCATGTTTCATAGAACATTAAGATTGTGAACACTACTCATACATTTGGGTTTTGGTCTGGTGCCCTACCCAATGAGGTTTAAATAAGTACAGACTATCAATGCGTCAATAATTTGTACTTTTTATTTGTACATTTTAGCCTTTAACCTGTATTCCTTTGACCTGTTTTTTTGTTTTAGAGTATTAAAGTGTCTGTACGGGTAATTTTATGCATTTTTCCTGAATGGCAGTGCTATGATTTATTAAATATAACTGGTGGTTTTGTGAACATATGGTTTTGTGAACATATTGTTATTTAATGTATGAAATCACTGTGGCTTAAAACATCGTAAGAAAAGCAACGCTTTTATAAATATGTCAGAGAATTATTTGACAAAAAGTGAACTCATTTTGTCAGGAAACCCCACCAGCACGTATTAATAATGAAAAGATCTTCATTTGTAGTTACTATAAACATCTCTCCACCACTATCGACACGGGCCAGATGAGTCAAATATTTGTCAGTGCTATATCTGAATTACAGGGGATGTTTGTGTGTGGTGCTTAGCAACAGCCACAGTAACCCCTAGCAACCACAACTGTTTACAAAGAAACGTAAAGGACACATTTCCTTGTCACTGAAGAAGTAACAAAAACAAAAAACAAAGCAAAGAAAGAAAAAAGAAAAGAAATACTTTCACATGTACATTCTTGCAAGAGTTGCTTAAATTATCCACATTTCATTTCCTCACTGGAAGGCAGTGGTGTTACAGACGGGCAAACTGTTTTTTTCTCAGCACATGACTGATAAAAAAAAATTTTTTAAAACTTATTTAAAATGTACCGAATGTTCAAATACAATTTTTTTTTTTTTTTTTTTTGGTCCTTTCCGTTTATCCTGTGAGTTCAGGGTCGCAGCAGCGGATCGTTGTCCGCATGTTGATTTGGCACAGTTTTTACGCAGGATGACCCTCCTAACGCAACCCTCCCCAATTTGTACTGGGCTTGGACCAGCACTGCACAGCTGGGGAGGGGAATGGGCTGTTAGGGGTTCAGTCGACAAAGAAGTGATTATTTTCCATTATTAAAAAGCTGGTTTATTCTTCAGTGTTGCAAACAGGGAAAATGAGAAAAAGGAAATACCAACATGTTTTTTTTTTTATTAAGGTGCTGGGCTACCACATGCTGCCAGAACTGCTCCAGTGCACCTTGGCTCTCTGGAACTCTACTGGAGGGATGGCACAGCACATTTCCAAAACACATTTTCTCACTTGGTGTTTTAGTGCTGGACAGTGCTAATCCTCCAAAGTACTTCATAATGTGGGTATTCGATTGATGTTGAGGTGACGGTGAAGAGCGCAGCATGTGAGTCAAACCATTTTTTAATAAAACATTTAACAACCATCCCAGTGGCCTTAGGGATGAGGGCATTGTCATTCAATCACGATAGAATGGAATGAATCAATGGATAGAATCACTCAGAACAACTTTGTGCTGTTTTGCATTGACCCTTCTCTCTAACTCGATTAGTTGCTTTTCCTTTTCATCTGGCACCTGGGCCCTTAAATTATCTAAGAGGGATGTTGGTTAGGCTCTGTCACAGTATAAAGCCCGCAGATGGCGCTGTTGACTTGCGTTTTACTGGAAAATGTGATAGACTGATAAAGTCATACAGGAAAAAAGCAAAAGTTTGGATGATAATAAGCAACTGAATTCCAAAAGTTTATACTTGCTTAAGGGAATCCTGCAGAATTGCAGCGTCCACGTGGGCTTCGCTCTCAAAATGATAGAACACTTTGTCATAAGGGCAAGATGACTCTGTTGGAGCAGAGTTCTTGTGCAATGTGAATTCCATGTTGCACTTGTCAGCAGATGCAGCTCTTTGTGGCTCTTTCAGATTTGAAGCATAGCTGCACAAAATGTGAAGGATGGTTTGGTGAGGAAGCATAATGTCAGCAAGTGGCAAACGGGAGGAGCAGAAACATAAACGGCGCAAAGGTCTGAAGGACACGAAGCGCCAAGTATCGACCATTTCTCAGAAATTAATGAAGCACACAACAGTTTCCAAGATCCCCCCTTTTTGATTTCTTTGGAGGTGCTTTGTTTTACGGCCTTTGTATTTATGTTCAGTCAACTATTTTAAATGAATCATTGCTTAAATGAAAGTACAGAAATGAGTGAAACAGAAACACCTGTCATCCCTTATCTGACTTCAAATGCAACGACACATTTCATTTCACTATGAGTCATCATTAAGATATTTTTAGATTTTGAAGATGTGCAAATCAAATTCATCTTAGATTACTGTCGTGTTTACTTTGTAATTTAAAAAATATTTGTAATTTTCAAAAGCATTTGATGTCTATTACTACCATGAATACTGCATATGAGGGTTTTGTAAATTTTTTTAGGTAAAATGAGAATTAGCCGGACATAGTTCTCCGGACTCCACCCAATGTGGCTGAAAATATTGAACTTCTAACACCACTATATTACTAGTTACCCATATTTTACAATATTTGCTATAGCACTTTTGAGGGTTTGTAAAATCTGAAAAAGACATGTACATTCACATTATCAACAGCATCAAATTTTCCTTGCGGAGTACTTGTACATTGGTACTTTACGTTTTAAAGCACGTACCGCTGTAATTTAACTTGAGCAAATATCTTTTTTCAAGAGTTTATATAATCCTGAAATTGTTTCCCAAAGTTCCTCTTTTATTGTCACAACGTCCATTTGGTTGCTATGGTACGTCACCGTGATGCAATGCAAACATAAATTGTTTATCTCATAACTCCCCAGCGAGTTTGACAGCGGCGCTTGAGTGTACTGGTGTACATCTGTAAACTACCTATGAAAAAGTACTACAGGAGACAGAACTAAAGACAAGTGCAGATAATTGCTTTTAATTCAACATGGAGCAACCTGGGAATAAATACTTGAATTGCTTTACAAGTTTGTAGAGAGATTATGCTTCAAATTATTAGCACTGTTAAAAAAAATAGCTGAAATACAATCAATAAGCTTAATCCAAAATGCGTTTGTCCTATATATATATATATATATATATATATATATATATATATATATATATATATATATATATATATATATATAAATAGATAAAAATCTCAACATGACAGCCCTTTACAGACATGGGATACAACACAATGCTGAGTAAATCAAGGCTTTCTTTCGATCAGATCAAGGTTGTCATTTCAAAAATGTCATTTCTTTCTTAGTGAGCTGAGCTTCTGAATAATGATTGTGATTGGTTGCAGCTTTCTTTACCAACTTCCTAGACTGCTGTGATTGTAGGACCACTGCAACAACACCTTACATCTACATCTTTTGCCAATCCACTACCATAACATAGAGATGTGCCATGATGACAGTTAAACATAAGTGTTGGTAGGTTCAATCTGGTATGATTGCCATCAAGCATTTTATCAAAAGCTGACAATGGGTAGTCTTTCAGACATTAAGTGAATGTTAGGGGTCTTTAGCACAATAAAATGGAGAACATTTTTGAAAGGGGTTTGAGGATAATGTGCTACAGTTTCGGGTTGAGATGGACCTTTGAGACCAACCATAGTAAGGATTAAAAAACAGAAACAAAAACAGTTTGTGAATTTATTTTTCACAAGTTGAGGAAAATGGCCAACACACCGAGTCCACATGTTTTCTATGGTACTTCATATTTTCTTCGCCTAATATTGTATTGGTCCCCCTCGTTCAGCCAAAACAGCTCTGACCCGTTGAGGCATGGACTCCACAAAACCTCTGAATGTGTCCTCTGGTATCTGACACCAAGATGTAAGCAGCATATCCCTAAAGTCCTGTAAGTTTTGAGGTGGAGCCTCCGAGGATTGGGCTTGTTTTTCCAGAAAATCCCACAGATGCTCGATGGGGTTGAGATCGGGAGACTTTGGAGGCCAAGGCAGCACCTGAAACTCTTGGTCATGTTCCTCAAACCATTCTTGAACAACTTTTGCACTGTGGCACGGAGCATTATCCTGCTGAAAGAGGCCACTCCTGTCAGAGAATACTGCCGTCATGAAGGGGTGCACATGGTCCGCAACGATGTTCAGGTAGGTGGTACCTGTCAAATTAACATCCACATGAACGCAAACACCCAGTGTTTCCCAGCAGAATATTGCCCACAGCGTCACACTGCCTCTGCTGCCTTGACTTCTTTCCATAGTACATTCTTGTGCCATTTCTTCCCCAGGTAGGCGAAGCACATGCACCCGGCCGTCTACGTGATGCAACAGAAATCGGGATTCGCCAGACCAGGCCACCTTCTTCCACTGCTCAATGGTCCAGTTTTGACGCTCACGTGCCCAGTGTAAACGTTCTTGGCGGTGGACGGGGGTCAGGATGCTGCAAAGCAGCATGTTTTCAGATTGCTGTTCATCAAATGCAGCATCTAAATTGTCAGCAATTTGCTTTGTAGTAGCTTTTCTGTGCGATCGCCCACTTTTGGCGACCTTTTTCTCGGCTCGTGCAGGAATGACTTCCGGGCGACCATGACCCTGCTGCCGGTTCAGTGGTTGTCCATCCTTGGACCACTTTTTGTAGATACTGACCACTGCAGACTGAGAACACCCCACAAGTTCTGCTGTTTGTGAGATGCTCTGACCCAGTTGTCTTGCCATCACAATCTGGCCTTTGTCAAAGTCACTAAGGTCCTCACTGTCCTCCATTTTTCCTGCTTCCAGCACTTTCCTATTACCTGGAAAAGAAAGTAGGTTCAATTTGTAAACAATTTCAGAGGGTTGTTAGATTTAACTTTCCGTTCACATTTGAGGTTATGGTGTGAGTAACATGCGTCACTGAATCGACCAAAGACTGATACTAAACTCACCTTATAAAAACATATGCAGACCAGACTGTAGAGACCTAAAAGAAAAAAAGGCAGCTTAGTATCAACTTGCCATTCGATCAACATCCTCACTACAATCTGTGTTGTCAAACCCATCAGTGCAGTGAAAGAATTATCATGAGGTTCAGGTGAAACACAGACTTAAATGCAACTCATCACTAAGGTTTGACTCAATTTAGTTTTTCTAGCTAAAATGTAGCAAAGAGCAAAATCCGGAATCTTCCCATTTGAAACGTGGACTAAGTAAAGGCAGAAAAACAAACATACCGAAGTAGGACACCTCAAAACGGTTTTAGGTACAATAAAGTATCATAAAATACCTTACAGAGTACATTAACTACATATTGTTACCCACTGAAAATAAACATAAAATTCAACACACCTTAAATTTTCATTAAGTTCGTTTTAAGTCAGTGTAATTCGGCTGAATTCTCTTCTGTCTCACGGATCTAATTTTTCCATGTTACTGATAATTTGTCGAATAACGCCTCTTCAGTACAAACCACGTGGGTGCAGCCACTGGAGCAGCGAGCTAACAAGCATCATCTGAGGGGAAACAAGCACAACAAGCAGCCGCACACAGACACACACACACTGCGACATCAGCAACACAATCCGATCCCACACACAAACACAGATCACACTGAGGCCGAACATGTACAGGTTTCTTGTCTTTCTGCAGAAACCGTCCGTCCTCCATCACCAAAATAACGAAGAGACACTGGCGCTTATTCTTCTTCTTCGTTTTTTTTTTTTTAGTTTGTTTTTGTGGCTGGTGGTCAACAGCATTTTTTGGCAAACACCGCCACCTTCTGTTCGGATTGTGTACCAGAGGTTTAGCCCTGTGTGGCGTAAATAAGAGAGAGATGTCTAATCTGCTTGACGTCCTCACAATTGTCTTTAAAATACAACTCCTGGGACTCAGCCCCGCTAAGTCCTTCTTCATATGCTGTTTTTCCATTTCATAATTACATGTTAATCACTCAACTCAACATCACTCAAACAATCCAGTTGGTTGGTTCCCTCTTGTCTGACTGTACTGTAAAGGTAGAATGGTGCAGTCTAAAAGTATCTTCCTCTTCCCTTAACCTAACTATGTTTCTACATATCAGACTATTAAACTACAAAGGAACTTCCTCAACATTACCAAATGCAAATTTTTTTATTTCTGCAATACAAAATAAAATAGTGACACAAAGGTTCCCAAGACCAAACCAACAATCAAAAAGAATCTGGTCCAAAACAGCACAGAAAGTGGAGAAGAACGTGTAAAACAGTGATGGAGAAGAATAGCACGAGAAAGAAACACCACCAAATGGCTTTTATTCATCTTTCTAAGGCCACTGTGACTGAAAAAGACAATTCAGCTGAGAGAATTTCCTTCAAAATGTAAGAACTAAGAACAGCTGCTGAATGTAATATTCATCCTATGAGGTGTGCAGAGAAGCAAAACAGATAATCAATTTTACTTGCACAGGCCACATTCCCCGTTTTATGCCAGCTATCATGTGTGTTTGTCTGCTGCACTTCTCTGTGACATCACAAGCAGGGAATTGCTAATTGCCTCCCTAGCAGCTCAGAGGAGCAACTCCCCGCCCCAGCAAACTAAATCAGGCATCAAATGTGTGCAGCGTTGCTCACATTTGTAGGAATTTTCTCTTCCTCCCTGGTGCAGCTGAGGTTTATACCTCAATAAAGTAAGATTTGTGAATTTCCTCAGATCTGCTCCAACAAAGAAATTCTGCCAACATTTGCAAAATGAGTGTGTGTAGGGCGAGAGCATTAACACACTCTACTACTGTATGGATCCCCTTCCACACATTATATTATTAGACATTTTACATGGCTGACTGCTTTGTAGGAAGTAGGCAAAACAATCAAATTGAAAGTTATGTTTTTATGAACATATCCCTGTTTGTGGATATAGTTGAATATTTTATAGAACACCTGAGATCATTGCATGGATATTGAGAATTAAGTTGCCTCGCTCTTCATTTATGGACTTTCATGGAAATTTTCATATGGAAATATGCTGTTTCAATGAAAAAAAAATGTAAAAAACATAACTTAAAATACAGAACTACACGACCCTTTGCATGCACTACCTTCACATCAGTTGCTCGCAATGTTTGACGACCTGAAGAACAGCAAAGAAGTCTGGAGGCAATAACCATGTCTTTTCATATTGATGGTCTGAGACTTGAACGCATGAGTCCTGTTCTTTTCTGTCCACCTTACAGGGGTCTAGATAATGTGCTACAGTTTCAGATTAAGATGGATGTTTAATAAAAAAAAATAAATACATATATAAAATACATTTGATAAATAAATAAATATAAAATAAAACAAATGTAAAACACAAAAAGAGGAAAATGGCCAACACACCGAGTCCACATGTTTTCTATGGTACTTCATATTTTCTTCGCCTAATATTGTATTGGTCCCCCTCGTTCAGCCAAAACAGCTCTGACCCGTTGAGGCATGGACTCCACAAAACCTCTGAATGTGTCCTCTGGTATCTGACACCAAGATGTAAGCAGCATATCCCTAAAGTCCTGTAAGTTTTGAGGTGGAGCCTCCGAGGATTGGGCTTGTTTTTCCAGAAAATCCCACAGATGCTCGATGGGGTTGAGATCGGGAGACTTTGGAGGCCAAGGCAGCACCTGAAACTCTTGGTCATGTTCCTCAAACCATTCTTGAACAACTTTTGCACTGTGGCACGGAGCATTATCCTGCTGAAAGAGGCCACTGCTGTCAGAGAATACTGCCGTCATGAAGGGGTGCACATGGTCCGCAACGATGTTCAGGTAGGTGGTACCTGTCAAATTAACATCCACATGAATGCAAGCACCCAGTGTTTCCCAGCAGAATATTGCCCACAGCGTCACACTGCCTCTGCTGCCTTGACTTCTTTCCATAGTACATTCTTGTGCCATTTCTTCCCCAGGTAGGCGAAGCACATGCACCCGGCCGTCTACGTGATGCAACAGAAATCGGGATTCGCCAGACCAGGCCACCTTCTTCCACTGCTCCATGGTCCAGTTTTGACGCTCATGCGCCCAGTGTAAACGTTCTTGGCAGTGGACGGGGGTCAGGATGCCACGAAGTAGCGCGTTTTCAGATTGCTGTTCATCAAATGAAGCATTTAAATTGTCAGCAATTTGCTTTGTAGTTGCTTTTCCATGCGATCGCCCACTTCTGGCGACCCTTTGCTCGGCACGTGCAGGAATGACTTCCAGGCGCCCATGACCCTGCTGCCGGTTCAGTGGTTGTCCATCCTTGGACCACTTTTTGTAGATACTGACCACTGCAGACTGAGAACACCCCACAAGTTCTGCTGTTTGTGAGATGCTCTGACCCAGTTGTCTTGCCATCACAATCTGGCCTTTGTCAAAGTCACTAAGGTCCTCACTGTCCTCCATTTTTCCTGCTTCCAAAGCATTAACGTTTAAGAACCCACTGTTCACTTGCTGCCCATTAGTTTAAATGACTTTCAGCTTTGTCCTTTGGGGATTAACCAGGAGTGGACTACTTCTTACAATGTTTTTTCCCCCCATTATCTGGAGAAATAAAAAGTCAATTCGTAAACTATTAGTCACAAAACTTTGTAATGTACTAATTAAATAATACTAAAAACTATAAAACAGTTTCAATTTAAAAACATCCATGAAAAGGTATGAATTGACTACAAAGACTGATACTGACCTCAACTTATAAAAACATATCCGGACCAGACTGTATAGACCTAAAAGAAAAAATGGCAGTTTAGTCTAAACTTGCCATTCAATCAACATCCTCACTACAATCTGTGTTGTCAAACCCATCAGTGCGGTGAAAGAACTATCATGAGGTTCAGATGAAACACGGACTCACATGCAACTCATCATTTAAGGTTTGACTATGTAAAAGTGATATTAACAGAAATGTGTCTTTTCAAAAGGTTTTCAATTAAAAGTGCGGTGAGAAATAGAGATATTTGAGGTCAAACTGTTTCACATTCACGTCAGTGCTCCAAAACCAGGGTGTGAGGTCAAGACTACATTCTTTTTCCTCTAACAGTGTTTGGTAAAAACATTATTTATGTGTTTATCACTGAATGAAGTTTGTTTCTATGCCGTTTTCTTCCACAGCAGGATCATAATGAAACAAAGTTTGGGATGCCATGGTATATGACACCAATTAATCTGTTCAATGTTTTATTATTAGTTGAATATACTGCAGATGTTAAGGTAATAATGGTTAATTGATGAACTATGTCAGAAGGGTGTTGGTTCAACTTAGTGTTTACTTCACAGCCTGCAGTTGATGCTGTGTGACTTGTGTTTTATCCACCTTGTACAAAATGACAAACTAGTCACAAACATCGGAAATGTACTAATTTTATAGCAGTGCAAACTACAGCCTCTAAACCTGCAACTTAAAAGAATCCATAAAAAGGTTATGACAGGCATGTGCCACACAATAAAATACTTCATGCATGAGTAAATTGACCACAAAGTTGATACTGACCTCACCTGACAAATCCACATGCAGACCAGACTGTAGAGACCTAAAAGAAAAAATGGCAGCTTAGTCTCAACTTGCCATTCAATCAACATCCTCACTAGAATCAGTGTTGTCAAACCCATCAGTGCAGTGAAAGAACTATCATGAGGTTCAGATGAAACACGGACTCACATGCAACTCATCATTTAAGTTTTGACTATGTAAAAGTGATCTTAACAGAAATGTGTCTTTTCAAAAGGTTTTCATCCACACATAAGCTGAGAGCTAGAGATAATTGAGGCCAAACTGTTTCACATTCACGTCAGTGCTCCAATACCAGTGTGTGAGGTCAGACTGATTTTTTTTCTCTAACAATGTTTGGTAAAAATTTTATTTATATGTTTATCACTGAATGAAGTTTGTTTCTATGCCGTTTTCTTCCACAGCAGGATCACTCTGAAACAAAGTTTGGGATGCCATGGTATATGACACCAATTATTTTGTTCATTGTTTTATTATTAGTTGAATATATTGCAGATGAAGGTAATAAAGGTGCATTAATAAACTATGTGTTGATTCAACTTACTGTTAAGTTCACAGCCTGCAGTTGATGCTGTGTGACTTGTGTTTTATCCACCTTGTAAAAAAAATGACAAACTAGTCACAAACATCTGAAATGTACTAATTTTATAGCAGAGCAAACTACAGCCTCTAAACCTGTAATTTAAAAGAATCCATAAAAAAAGAGTGATACTGACCTCAGCTGACAAATCCACATCCAGACCAGACTTTAGAGACTTAAAAGGAAATAAGACAGAGGTTAGTCTCACTTAACCATACATTCAACATCCTCACTACAATCTGTGTTGTCAAACCCATCAGTGCAGTGAAAAAATTATCATGAGGTTCAGGTGAAACACAGACTTAAATGCAACTCATCACTAAGGTTTGACTGAATTTAGTTTTCCTTGCAAAAATGTAGCAAAGAGCAGAATCGGGAATCTTCCCATTTGAAATGTGGACTAAGTAAAGGCAGAAAAATAAACATACTCAAGTAGGACACCTCAAAACGGTTTTAGGTACAATAAAGTATCATAAAATACCTTATAGAGTGCATTAAATACATATTGTTACCCACTGAAAATAAACACAAAATTCAACACACCTTAATTTTCATTTTCATACACTGGAGCACTGAGCTAACAATAATCAAACTGAACTCACCTTATAAAAACATATCCGGACCGGACTGTAGAGACCTAAAAGAAAAAAATGGCAGCTTAGTCTCAATTTGCCAATCAATCCACATCCTCGCTAAAATGTTTGTTGTCAAACCCATCAGTGCAGTGAAGAAAATACTATCATGAGGTTCAGATGAAACACGGACTCACATGCAACTCATCATTAAGGTTTGACTCTATTTTTCTTAATAACTTATTCTCAAAGTAGGCCATCATTCATAGTGAGTATTTCTCAAGTAAATTTTGACATTGTAATTGAGCACAGCTTAAATGGTTTGGTTTATAGTAGTTTGATTTGTTTTTTATTATACTAGTATTTCAACATTAAAACCTAAAACCTCTTAAGAGGTGGCAAAAGTACACAAGCTAAAATTACTCCTCTCCATGTAGAAGCGCCACTTCAAAATCTAGATCTATAAAACGTCTTAAAAAGTACAAGTAAGATTAGTAACGATAACATGGTCAAAATCTAGGCGAGATTCAGGAAATCTTAATCGTTCATGCTTTGTTAAATGCAGTCACTGTACTAAAAAAGAAATTCGTGTATTGTAAATTCACATTTAATTTTTTTTCTATTCAGAACTTGACACTTAGTTGGGGGCTACACGTGCACTGCAGTGAATTTTTGAAGTGCAGACCACAGACCCAAATGTCCATTATGTTAGGTACTAAATAAGTTTATGTCTAATTCATGCGAATTCTTTTCATTCTCTGATCTGTTTTCCCTTTTTCCATTTGACTGATTATTTGTCGAATAACTCCTCTTCAGTACAAACCACGTGGGTGCAGCCACTGGAGCAGCGAGCTAACAACGATCCTCTGAGCGGACACAACCACAACAAGCAGCCGCACACAGACACACAAACTGCGACATCAGCAACACAGTCCGATCCAACACACAAACACATACCGAAATGAGCCCGAACATGTGCCGGTTTTTGTCTCTCTGCAGGAACCGTGCGTCCTCCATCACCACAGCAAGAAAGAGACCGCGGGATGGGGGTGCGCGCGCCTTTCTTCTTCTTCTTCTTCTTCTTCTTCTTCGTTGGTTTATTTTTGATTTTTTTGTTTGTGGCGCATTACCGCCATCTTCTGCTTCAGTTTAGATCCTGCCCATTAGTCCTTATTGGCCTAAATAACAGACATTTCTACTTAATATGCTTGAGATTCTCAGAATTGTTTTTAAAATAAACTCCTGACACAGTGACGAAGGAAGACAGGAATATGGTGGAAACCCTGTGCCCCAACTGCCACCATCAAATCACTTATTTAAGTTTATAAGACCATGATAGCGATTAAATAAAAAAAAAAAAAACTGTGTTAAAAGTTTTTCTATTGTAAACTAATTTCCAAGCGAGGTGTAAAAATAAGTTTTGTTTGGTGTGAGAATTTCCTTCATCAGCATGTAAGAAATACAGACAGCTGCCGACTGGAATACTCATCCTATGAGGCCTGGAGGTAAGTGGGGTGCAACAAGTCTCCGATGAACAATTTCCTTCACACAAGCCACATTGGACCAGTTTTATGTCAGCGTTAGAAAGAGAATAGCATTCAATTAATTGCTAGCATTAATGTAAACAAACTATATATATAATTTTAAAAAAAGGAATGAAACAAGTAAAACAATAGATGCTTCATCCAAAGGTTTTTATTCTTCAATATTGGCACAAACAGTGTATCTCATTATCTCGTCTAGTATTAGATAACGTGGCACAGATTCAGGTTAAGTAGGACTCTTGAAGAGGGCTGCAAACAACAGTTCTGCCTAGTCCATTCTATTTAAAGTATTTAAAGGGCACTACACCATCATTTGTTTTTTCTACTGCACACATATAGACAGTAAAACTAATAATATTCGGTCACATTGATTCGTTTTTTGTAAGTTTGAATCTCAAGGATAAGTTCTAATGATTTTTCTGGACCCTCCTAAATCTTGACACCGACCTGATTAAGGAGCTATTAGCTGTGTGGTAGGGACTAACAGCTCTGAGGGAACCTAATGGCACTTTTGTTAGTTAATTGATCTCTAAATGGTCATTAATGCATAATTTCTCAAAATCAGTTGTAAAAATATTGTGACAACAAAAAACTCATGTGTACAGTAAAAAAGATATTTTGAGGTGTAGTCCTCTGAGCGACACAACTACTCATAGCAGTGTGTCAATGAATCAAAATGGTAAAATACCTCGTCAATTTTTGACAAGATGAGTTAAATAGCCTACATACCGAATCATGTACAAGTGTGGGAGTTTGCTGTGGTGGTACCAAATATCCAGAACATTAAAACCACCTGCCTAATATTGCAACTGCTCCTCTTCTGCTGCCAAGACCGCTCTGACCCGTTGAGGCATGGTTTCCACAAGACCTTTAAATGTGTCCTCTGGTATCTGGTACCAGAATGTCAGCAGTTTATCATTTAAATCCTGCAAGTTCTTAGGTACAGTCTCCATGGATTGAACCAGTTTTTCCAGCACATCCCACAGATGCTCGAAGGGATTAAGATCAGGGGCATTTGGAGGCCACGGTAATGGCTTGAACTCGTTTTCATGTTCCTCAAAAAATTCCTGACCAATTTTTGCCTTTTGGCAGGGCACATTATCCTGCTGAAAGAGGCCACTGCCATCAGGGAATAGCTTTGCCATGAAGGTGTGTACTTGGTCTGCAACCGTGTTTAGGTAGGTGGTACGTGGCAAAGTAGTATCCACATGAATGCAAGGACCAATTGTTTCCCAGCAGAATATTGCCCACAGTGTCACGCTGCCTCCGCCAGCTTGACCTTCCACAGTGCAGGCCTGTGCCATCTCTTCCCCAGTTAAACGATGGACACGCACCTGATTGTCTTTATGATGTAGGCGAAATTGTGATTCCCCAGACCAGGCCACCTTTTTCCATTGCTCAGTGGTCCAATGCTGATATTCATATGCCCACTGTAGGCTGTTTTGGTGGTAAAGAGGGGTCAGCCTAGGTACCCTGATCCTTCTGCGCCTACGCAGCCCCATACGCAGCAAGCTGCGATGCACTGTGTGTTCCGACACCTGTTGATCAAAGCCAGCATTAAACTGTTCGGCAATTTCTGCTACAGTAGCTTTTTTGTTGGACTGGACCAGATGGGCGACCCTTCGCTCAGCACGTGCATCGATAAGCCTCGGTCGTCCATGACCCTGTCGCCGATTTACTGGCTGACCTTCTTTTATCCACTTTTTATAGGTACTGACCACTGCACAGCGGGAACACCCCACCAGACCTGCTGTTTGGGAGATACTCTGACCAAGTCGCCTAGCCATCACAATTTGGCCTTTGTCAAAGTCACTCAGATCCTTGTTCCTGCCCATTTTTCTTGCTTACGACACATTAAATTTTAAGAACTGGCTGTTTAGTTGCTGCCTAATAGTTTAGCTATGTCCTTTGAAAATCAAACTTGAAACTGGAGTGATCCAGTGGTGAACTTACTCCACCTAGTGCTTTGTTTTTGTTACCTGTAAAAGAAAAAAACAAGTTAATGAATAAATTGTTTTAGAGGGTTGTTGGTCCAACATTATGGTTACTTTAAAATCGATGGTGCTGTTGACTTATTTTTTTCTGCCTGGTTTATAAGAGCTAGGACAATCTATTAAATAAATCAGTAATGCAGCAATTTAACAGTACTACACTCTAAAGGGGGCCTGGCGGCTGCTTAATAAGTGCTTTTATGTTAAGTTAATTTTGATAAGCTTATATTTATACTTTTTTTTGTATGCTACCAAATATAAATCAACCCCCAAGTGCATGAAAATGACCAGTGGTCGAAGAACGATTCAGATCCATGACAACCATGTAAACATACTCACTTGCATTTCTGCATTGAAAAGCTAGATTATTATTAATGTAAAGGATAATCAGAAAACTAACGTATTATTTCAGAATAATACACCCCCTGAGTATAGATAGATTGTTTAGAAATTCACACAATGATTGCCAATCTTTTCCGCTGGAGGTATGGTTAGTGTTAATACTTAATACACAGTTTAACAATCTAGTTCAGTGGCTCCAAAAGTAAAGGTCGTCATCTGCTTAAGGGCCCAAGTAGAGGGGTAGGATAATGGAAAAAAGGTCTGGTACATTAAATTGTGTTCATTTTCAAATGTTTCTGCAACAGCAGGTTAGGAACCACTGCTCTGATATTGAACAATACATCTGCAAAATACTGAGAAATACTTCAGTTGAGAAGTTCAGAATCAACTGCAATTATCAAGTAAATGTCAAGGTACATACTGTATCTTAAACGGTTCTCCACTGCAAGCAGGAGTAAGACTATTAATTCATCGACCAAGTTTGCACGCTCTACATTTTACTTTTAAAATATAGTATTTTAAACTGGTCTGTCTGTGCATCAACTTGACTGAGCTACTAATAAATTGGCTTTTTGGACAACTGAACCTGACGCTGTTGATGACCATGTACTTGCTGGTGCAGATGTGTTGCATGAGTCTCGTGAACACAGTTTCTGATAGATTCTAAAAGCCTCGGACCTCCAGGACTTCAATTAGGGCAATGCACAGATTGCAGGCAAGCAAGTGAGTTATAAACTCAACAGAGGCGGTAAAAGCAAATTAGTCACTCGTCTTGCCAACTTCTACAGGAAACAGGATGTATCGTGTTGCCATGGATACGGAGTCACACTGTGGACTGCAACTTGAACCTCGCTTTATAGCCCAAGGAGGGGGGGAACTAGAGTTTCGGGAAGTATTAAAAACTGTCGCTGAACTACTGGGATACAGACGACATCTTATTATGTCGAATCTATTATTCTAAGGCAGGTTCTCACATTTATAAAGATCCCCAAGTAATAACTACGAGACCCGTACCTTGTACATAGGATATCTGGAACTTATATAGACACTATCGCATTTACAATTATGAGAAACATGACTCGTAATTGGGGGATCCGGACCGCGTATTTACTTGGTTATGTCTCTCATGTTTTCCCCTTTGGTGAATGCAATGCGCCGCAGTACCAGCTACTGTAGCATGAAGCTCACGTGATAATCTGAGCGCTAACAACCTCAAGAAAAAAACAAACCAGACGTATATCGGAAGATAAACCACGTTATTAGCAATGCAAAACATTTACAATACCGTTAATTTGTATTTTTTCTGTCTCTTCTGTCTCTCACCCAAACACCAACCGATCTCCATCACCAACCAAAGAAAGGGGACTGGTTAAGGAAATATGGAGCTTCCGCTCCTGCTTCCTCTTTTTTTTTTTTCTTCCTCTTTTTTTTTTTGCTTCCTCTTTTTTTCTTCATCTCCTCCTCCTCGTCGTCCTCCTCGTCCTCCTGATTCTTCTTCTTTTACGGTTTTTGGCGGTGTAGACGGTACCAGGCATATTACTGACCTCCACTGGATATGAGTATATTCATTATTTCGCATAAAATGTGGTTATTTTTTTATTTGCTTGCGTGTTCATTTTGTGTAAAATGGTTTCACAGAAAAACATTTAAATACAAAAAGAAGTTTCCTCTGAGTTGAATACTTTCGAATACTTTCCTCGTACTTTCGTATAAGTTGTTTTCTTATAATGAGGAACCTTTAAACCTTGTTTCACAGAATATTTGACTTCCTGTTTAACAAATGTCTTCTTTTGATATGAGGTTGTAAAGCGAAATAATGTCTTCCACTTGTCCACTTTTTCCATTTTTTTTGCTATTCATTTTCCTTACCCCTTTAGGTTTTCTATACTCCACTCTCACGAAGGGAACATTACTGCCTTTATCCACTTTGTTTGGATTTTGCTAAAGACGATTTGGTTTTATTGTGGACAGGAATCCAGCATAACTTCCCCGGCATCTTTCCAAATTCTATACAAGACAGACATAATCATAATAAGGTCAGATCAAGGTTTTTATTCCCCCTAGGCCATCAGGGCTGCTGCCGAGTCAGAGCAAATAAGGACTTTTCCGATCTAGTGTCCCACAATGAGAGAATTTCTAACAGTTCTGCAGTATAAACAGACACTCAGTCTGTGATGCACTAATTGGTGACTCACAGATGTGCATGAGAAAATGAGTGTGAAATGTTGACTGTCTGTTTCAGTGTCAATGTGACTGACTCTCTGTGTTGGCCCTGAGATAGAATGGTGACCTGTCCAGGGTGTACTACACCTCTCGCCCAGTGACAGCTGGGATAGGCTTCTGCCCCCCTCGACCCAGAACCAGATCTCGCTAATGTATGTGTTTTAGAATTTGTGCAACAGTTATTGTTAGAAAATCAACTACAGAACATGAATGAACAACATGAATAAACCAGCTTCAAGGGGCTGTAAAACAGGGGCTGACTTACGCGATTCTCCACATTGAAACACATACATTTAAATGAATGTGAATAGATTAGTGCAAAGACAACTAGCTCCTTTAAAACAAAGAAACAAGTGAATAACATATGTCCAAACACACACACACACTCTCCCCAGTAAAAACTACAAAATGACGTACTTGCTGAAGTACGGGTCTCCTTCATGTCCAAAAAGCCCCAAACAAGTCACGGACATAACGCAGAGCTGTGCGGATGGAAACTTGCGGCGTAACCTTCAGCAACACTTAACCACTTAGTTGAGGGTCGGACAGTCATTTTGTGGACATGAGGGTCTTAATAGGTACGTACGTATTGTCAAGAAACCTATTTAGAAGTTTTACTGACAGTTCACCATGACATAACGCGTCCAGCAGCTAATAGCTAGCTGTCAGCTAACAAAGCTTTATAAATGGAGTTAATGTAGCAGCAAATCCAGAAAATTCTAAATCACTTTAAAAAAAAAAACGTAGTTTTATTTTTATTCATTGTTTCATTACTTTAGGTTTTGCACAAGATCCCTGTTTTGTAAGCATGTATCGTACGCATGCGCACAATAGTGGCACACACATATATGCTGGCAGCTGATCGCATAACCTCGCGTACACCTCCACAATCTAATTCAGTCCAATACAGCACCTCTGCCATGAGCCTTTATAAGATTAGGAAATGGTCCTAAAGTTTTGGCCCCCTACTAATAATGCTCTCCTAAACGACTCACTATGACCTCAATATAAACACATAATAGAATTAGTTTCGACCTAAACACTCATTTACAAGACTGTAGTCTTGTAAACATTGAATTTATTGCATTAGACTGTACAGGTGTGTATCGGGTTAATTATAATCAGGTGCAAGCATTTATGAGTGAAAATAAACCTTTCTGGGTTTATTGAACACTGCAAAATGTATTTTGTTCACAACACAATTTACAATGTGCTTCATTGGATAACTAAAAGGTGTTGGATGTCTGAGCCAAATATCTAGTCTTATACATTTTAGGATGTCATTTTGCATTATAGTAGTTTTTCTTTTTGTATTGTGTTATGTTTTGTGTAACATTGTTTGGTTTTTGTCTCTGTATTGTGTGTTTGTGTCTTTGCTGTTTCTTGGTGCTCATTATGTGTCTGTGTTCATTTTGTGTCACTTTTCACCCTTTGGCTTCTCTGCAGTACATATTTGTGTGTTTTACGATTTGTTTTTCTGTTCGGCTGCTAAAGTATTAAATTGCTTTCTATGAAATATTTAAAAAATGGTTTAGGGCATAATTATATTTTCTGTAACCCACATTTATTGTAAATGGTAAGTGATGGATTCTCTGTGACTCTTTTGTTGTTCTGTCTCTACATTCTCTCCTTTTTTTTTTTTGTAGGAGGGGGATCTGGCTTTGTGGGCCGTGAACTAACTCGCCTGCTCATTGAAAAGGGGCACAAGGTCACATTGATATCTCGCCAGCCTGGTCCTGGAAGGATAACTTGGGTATGATATCAGTGAAACTGTGAAGTTTCACTGAAAACAGGATCATGAACTGACTCTGAATGAATCACATTTAGTATTGATTAAAATAACCGTAGCTCTTCTACAGCTGCAGTTATACTTTGCTTTCCCTTTCAGCTACATTTCAGGTTAACGGTTATGCTCAGTTATGAACTGTAGTACATTTCTTCCTCTGTGCTCCTGCAGGATGAGTTGGAATCTCATGGCCTCCCGCCATGTGAAGGCGCTGTCAACTTGGCTGGAGAGAATCTCATGAACCCATTGCGATGGTGAGCAACTACTTAATAAGCTGGAGACTACAACTAAGAAATGTTCAACGATTAATCTGCAGATAATTTTCCTAGTGAATCCTAATTCTTGCCAAAAGAAATTGTGAAAAATATCCCTCAACACTAATTACATTAGTACACAGAGCGGAGGGGGTCATCACAATAGTGCTGTAAGTGACAAAGTATTTCCTCCTTCACCTCAGAAGCTGGAATCTGCCAAAATTGTTATGGAGAATTAGATATTGTTTGTGTTACACTAATGAACAAATAAACTGAACCTGAGTGACGACAACATAAATCTGCACTGCCTCATTATCTAATGGCGATCATAGCGTGGATTTCCCACTAAATTACACTAATGGCATATGAACTCTTGGCTAAAATTCAAATGAAGATAGTGGGCAATGACTGGGGAATTTCTGTCCAGAATAAGTAGGGACTGGTCGTCCCTGATGTGAGCTGGGTCTCTTCCTTCAAAGCCGTTTCATTTGTTGTTTCAGGTGGAACGAAAGCTATAAAAAGGACCTGTTCTCCAGTCGCATCGACACTACAAAAACTCTGGCTCGAGCCATTGCTGCTTCTCCTAAACCTCCTCATTCCTGGGTGTTGGTCTCGGGTGTAGGCAAGTTTCTGTCACACAGAACCAGATTGTTAAAACGAATATAAATTTGAATGTTTGGTAAATAATATACACTGCATTGCATTGAACTGCCACTTTTTCTTTTTCATCCAAAGCTTGTTACAAGATGAGTCTCACAGCTCAATATACAGAGGATAGTGAATGGACACCATTTGACCTCTTCTCCAACCTTGTGAAGGAGTGGGAGGCTTCAGCACGTCTGCCTGACAATGTGGCAAAAACCACTAAGCAAGTCATCATCAGGTCTGGTATGTGCAAATTCCATATTTCACTACGTTACAATAGACCATTTTTTCATTTAGAGTTGGAAAGTCCAACATTAATGTCCAAAAATTTATATTATACTCTTAGAAAGCTGCACACAGTATGTTTGCATTAACAAAAGTGGCTGGTTCGTGATGTTTTACATCAAAGGACAATAAAGATGGAGAACTTCAGAAGACAAAAAAAAAAGTTCTATGGATGAGCAACGTACTCGTTGCTGTTTTGTCCCTCAACTTTTAAGCCTCACTTTCATGTCCCTCCTCTAACTTCCCTGTTTTTGCAGTTTCCATCAAATGAAACAATAGCGTGCTCATTTAATGCTAATGATTGCAATCAACATAACTTTGTACTGCATGAAACAAAATACAGGTACAGGTGTCTGAATCAAAACATGTACTTCACTTTACCGTATCTCGAAGAATTAGGGAATCATTTTGCATTTCTTTCCGCTACCAGGGATTGTGCTGGGCCGTCACGGTGGTGCCATGAAACAAATGCTACTGCCTTTCTGGCTCGGCCTCGGGGGCACTCTGGGGTCTGGGACACAGCCGTTCCCCTGGATTCACGTCTCGGACCTGGCAGGAATTATCGCTCATGGCCTGGAGCCTCCAGCTAACACCCTCTCCTCTTCACCACAAGTCTTTAACGGAGTCGCACCTGGATTGAATACCAACTATGAGTTCACTAAAGAACTGGGCCGGATTCTGAGACGGCCCACCATTTTTCCTGTACCAGTTTTCGTCCTGAATACCCTGATGGGCTCTGAGAGGGCTGTGGTCCTCACCCAGGGCCAGAAAGTCATACCAAAGAGAACTCTAGAAGCTGGATATCTGTACAAGTACCCAGACCTGACCTCAGCACTGAAGGAGATTGTCGAGAGCTATTAGACTTCATAAGAATGTGTGTAATTTATAAATATACACAATCATGTCTATATATTTACTGTACTATATATGAGGACAATATGTACAGAAATAAGAACTGACCAAGAACTTGACATCTGTTAACTATGTGGGTTTCTTCTGGATTGTGTAAGTTAAAGTCCAGGATTACAGCAAACATTTTATAAGGCTGGTGCACAATAAAGTTGGGTAAAGAGCAAGAATATGAGATTTTATTGAAGTAATTCTGTTACTAGTTTTCCAATGAGTCAGAATTTTACTATTCCCAATGAGGAAAGCACGGTACTATTTAACCAACAGCTGATGTGTCTTTAGACAACAGTCCTATCTCAGTGTGAGTTCATGCTTCCACTGTGTAAAGACGACGACTCTGGCTGAATCATCCCTCTGAATCACCGTCCTCCTCGACCTTCTGAAACATCGGCATTTGATCTCCCCAGTCACTACTCCGGGCACAGCGGTACACATCTCTGGTTAAAGAAAGGGATGGAAGTTTCAAACAAATAGAGTATTGCATAAAGGTTCCACAGCAAAATTATTTTTACAAACTAGATCACATTCATATGAGGTTTGGCTTTTTTTCTTTTTTTAATCGAGTTAAACAATTTAGACCAATTTAAAACCACAAACTTGCGGGTTTTTTTCAGGATATTACTTGATTTTGTTAGAAAAAGTTCATGAACTACAATGTTTGTAGTGGTTGGCGCTGGTCTTGGCACTTGTACAAGGAAAAGAAAAAAAAATCAACTCAAATCAAACCCACACATTCAAAACTAAAAGCTACTACAGATGGGTTTGACAGTGTGTGAGATGACTTTTACCTGCTTTGTTTTCGAGCCGTCACCACCACATGTTGTAGTTGTCCATCAGAGCAGCACATCCGACAGTGGACGTGTCTCGTTCTGCGTTGCACCGGAGCGATCAGCCTGGCCCAGTCCACACCTTCTGTTTCTGGCCCCGCTGGTTCTGTCCGAGTCAGAATCAAGTAGCTGAACTTCTCTCTCTGACGATCATTGTGCTGGGGAAATGCTTATTTTTTTAAATTTAAGCTTTATTGTCATTATTGAGTACATATGCAGGTTATTTGTAATATTTGTTCTGTGTTTAACTCCTCGCCCTGTAGAAAGCAGTGGGCAGTCACAGGGACCAGGGAGCTTCTGTCTCATTCCAGGACACACCTGGTGGGTGAGCTGGTATGTGACGATGCAGACTTCTGCATCCCAGTCTGATGGTATGGGAAATCGAATCTATTGAATCTATAAATGCTTTTTGGATCATGTATTCATGGAATGCTGAATGGTCCAGTTATTTCCAAAAGGCACAAATAAGCTGATGAAATAATTTCTGACTCTTGGGTAATAATACATGGCTGTAACCAGACGTGTAATCAAGTCCAATCTTACCCCAGGCAGAGGCAAAGGATGGTAAAGTTGCTGAAAGTTGCAGGGTATGACTGGCTCACGGCCAAGTTTAGGACACGTCAGCTCGTGTGGACACTGGAAAGAAGACGTAATAAAGCTGTGACACTGTCTAAAGAAACTATGTGGTGATATTTTAAACCCAGCTAGGACATAAACATACTGGAGCAAACACTGATGCTGGTCTGGAGTCATGGACAATCTTCTCTTGTTTCTGGAGACAGAGAAACAAAAACCGTAGGCTGTTTCCATTAACTGCACCTATTTAAACTCCCACATGAGCATTTGGAATTTTTTAAAATATATTTATGTGTATAAATACATTTAATAAAGTGTCTCTGGCCTCCATAAGCATTTGATGACCTTCTTTTGTCCCATTTTCTACCAACACCTATAACAAAAGAAGAAAAAAAAACAAAGCTCTAGTGCAGTATGTTCACTAAAGATGCAAAGAAAATAGGATCTCACACACACTAACTATCCACAGACATATTAATTATCATTATTTCAACCCACCAGATATGAGCTTGTCTTCCTCCACAGCGTGAACACAGCATCTTCTCTGTCTTTCCCACTCGGAAGCTCCGACAGGGTGAAGGCTGCGACCACCAAGTCGAACTGCACCTGAGAGGAGAAACACTGCACCATCAGAGCTCCTTTATTTTCTACATCATCGACCTCATAAGTACTAAATCCCTGAACGCTAATCTAATTGTGAAAGACTTCGCACAATTTTAATTTGTTTCGCTGAAAGTGGGATCAAACCTTTATTTCTCATGATGAAGGTTTGAATTTCATTTCTCACTGTCAAGGAACTGAGGCAAACATAATTTATATAAGCTACCTTGTTTTCAAGTTTTTTTTAAAATAAAGAATAAAACAACAATTTAAAAAATTTGTTACAAATGTCAAAACTTAACCATGTCAGAGTGATCTGGTCCAAAAATGGTGATCACTGCATCATTTTTCAAAACACAACTGAACTTTTTTTTTTTTTTTTAATCACTGCAATTGCTATTATCAAAAACAGTGTATTAAAAACATGCAACGTTCTAATACTGACTGTAGAAAAATTACTAATGCACAATGCACACATTTTGTTGGCACTCAGGTTAATGCTAACTGAATTAAAACCAGACCGGATTTTACCTTTGGAGAGACAGGGAGGAACTGCCTAAAATAGACGTGTTTGATGTAAGGTTCAGCGCTTTCGTCATCACCTGCTCAACAAAAAAACAAAAATGCTTGTCTGAAGGTTGTCCGAGGGACTACTGGACTACAAGAAAAAAAAAAAGTGTTTGTGTGTGCACCTTTGAGAAGTCGTTCTGCCAGAATGTTCATCGGTCCAGAGCTGTCCACACACACCATCTCTTTCAAAGTGTCACCCCAGCATGAGTGCGACGCCCTGCAGAAAAAACAGACGGAGATTGAATTCAGGGGTCTGGTAATTTAGACACAAACTCTATAAATAATACAGCAATTTTTTTTAGACTAACCACACAACGGATCCCAGCCCTGAACCAAAATCCAGGAGAGACTGAGGGGCAAAAGAAGGATCCCGCTTCTTAATCTGGTATAGAAAAAAAATATCATTTATGAGGGATAAAGGTAAAAGTTTAATCCCTGATCCTATGCTGATGTCATAATTCTCAGTAATCAGTAAACGTATGTTGTCATTTCCCATGTTTTACCAGTATACATGTAAAGATATGTTTTCAGTGATCCCTGGTACCATGTGAGTTAGTTTCTAATCCTCACGACTTGCTCATACCTCATTCAAAGCTCTCCTCACCGCTGCATAGCCCCCAGCCAGCCGAGCTGCCATGTATACCACACCTAATTCTTCATCATACCTGAAACACAGAGTGACCTGTAAATAAACTCAGCTAAATCTTAGGCTTAACTGGGAGAGATACCAGTAGAAAGCCCCGAAACGTCACTCCACCTCTGGTTTTGTGCAAAGGTTGATTTACAGACAGTGCAATATTCTTATGTATGGAAATTCTTAACTTTGAACGTGTCAGTATGATATCTTCTGTGTGATCTTAAAGCTCCAAAGGTGGCACAAATTTTAAGTTGCATAAATAAGACTTGCTAGTAAAAGATGCTCTTTTTATCCAATTGGAAATTTGTGAAATTCACAGAGGACTTTTCTGAATGCATTCATGCTTCAATAAAATCCCATACTTTTATGCAAAGTATTCTTATATGAAAAAGTGTGTAGATAAAAAGTGAGTGTTACTTCATTGGAGTCCAGTGATAGGTTGTTCTTCTAAGCTCTGAAAACACTTTTTTCCTGATGCGATCTTCCAGTGCTTGCTCATCTACATCTGCGATATAAAAGGACATTTATTTTTCAGTTCAACTTTAAAAAAGAAATTTCGTTAACGCCATTGAATTGAGTGACATTTGTGCATATTTTAGAAAATGTCACTATGTTATAATGTCTTTAAGTCCTGTTACAGATAAAATTACAAGTCATTTGCAGAAATGTGGCAGGAAATGTGAAATTTGGTATTGGAAATGTAGATTGTTTAGTTTATAGCCTCTAAGTCACTGTGTGGAAAGGTTTCTAGAGTAGCTTTTCAGACAGTGACAATGGCTTATGACCAGAGTGAAGAGTGTGACAGAGAGTGCAGAAGCTTTTTAAGGACAAAAACAACTGTGACTGTTTTTAGTATAGAACTAGACTATGATGTGACTGCTACCCCCTAGACAACGGTCTGCTAAAGAGGCTGAGGTTTTAGTTAACGTTACAAGTCTGTCAAGTCTTAGAGAAAGCCCTCAGGTTTTAGGGAGGTGTCTTTAACCAATGCTTAGGTTTTAAAGGTATCTAAGGTCTTAGTGGGTTAAACAGTTTGAAATTGATGAGTAAATAAAAAAAATTACTTTAGATTAATTTCCATAGTTGCTGCATTATATAATTATATAATCATTTGTAGATTTTTGCACTATGCCACTCACCTCCTCTTTTTGCCATCGCTTTCTCCCAAAGTTCTTTCTCCAAGCTCACAGCTTTCTGCCTCAGAGTCACATCCTCAACTGGCCGTTTCCTGCTCCACAGGATGTTTGTGAGGCTGCGAATGCGGTCAGTCAGTCGAGCCACCTGAGCTCCTAGACGTGGAAGGATTCAAAACACAGCATTTATAGAAATGTATTTTGGGACCAGTGAAGCTAGTATATCAGTGCATAGTTCTAATCAGAAGTAAACTTACTGTGAATAATAGATTGTGCAGCCATCTGGAGTTCCTCAGGTAGGTGCAGTGTTTTCAGGTTCGTCACACCTGGGTGCTTCTTGTGTGGTTCTCCTTTAAGGAAATCTGCCTGTGAATGTGGGTGTGTGGCTACACTCATTCCCTGAGGATGACAGATACAATTGAATGTCTCCTTTATCACCTCTTTAAACAGTAGCTAAACAGTTTTAAAGTAATGGACAATTTTAAACCTAACAATCTCTCATTATAGCAATGAATTTTTGGACGTATTATCTAAAAGATTTTTCACTTTACATTCTTAAAATCATAATACTCTTGTTCACACATATAATAATTCAACTTGTATGTATATGAAATATCCAATTCTAGAACTGTACGCAAACAGTACCAACAGATTTCAAACACCAAAAACCTTATCACGAGAATTGTGCCTGTTGTAGTTGGTAAGTAACTTAACGCTGCTCATACATTTTCACAAGTTATTAATACAGAAATTTCCTGGTAGTAAAAAAAAAGAAAATGTACACAAATAACGTTACACACAGTCTATGGAAAGCAATGATTTTGCAGGTCATTAACATTTTGGCACAAAATAGAAAAATCTATGAACAATGATGACACGGCTAGCACACAAATGAAGAAAGATGACAAGAAATAAATATGAACATTTGCTGTTCATCTTTATTGTGAACACACAAATCAGTTGAACTGTTTTCTGTCTGACCTCCGAGATACAGAAGTTCCGTAGCAATGACACCTACCGACAGTACTCACCCTAAACAGCATCCTCACGACAGCCGCCCCCTGACAGAGGACACCGGCGCCGTAGCTCCGTGAAGCCATTTCTTTGGATTTTGAAATTTATTGTGTTAACTTAAAACATTGAACGAAACGGAGCACGTTAGACATTCATCCATCCTTCTGCAAAATAATTCCGACCCTCGAGTAAAGCGGAACGTTTGATTTCAATGTTTTGTTCCCATTCATAGTTGACAAAAGAGTGCTCACTCTGTTTTTTTATATTGCTTTTTCTTCACTGCAATTCAATGAATAATATACTTTGAACTCCACTACATTTCTGTGACAAGTTGTCCTAGTTAGCAGATGTGAGTTATTAACACAAATCCTAATTTATAAGGCTTTACCACCTGCATATTTACGTGTTATTACTTTGTTATACTTCACAAAGATGGTTGTTGGTAACAGAGATCGTAGGCTCTTATTTGTCATTTGTAGAAAATTGTATTTGCGATATATTTCATGTTTTAAAGTTCGTTTGTAGTGTGCAGCACACATGTTAAAGGAGGTCACAATTTATAATTCTTATTTCTAAAAATGTTCGTGTGTGTGGATTCTTTTCAGTTAATCGAAGAAAATCTGAATGGGAGAAATTAAATCAACATTAGGGAATGAAATTCTCAGAAATGTTAGGAGCCATTCACTCCTTAAATCAGTACATTAAACATATTTTAGAAGACATGACCATTTAAAAAACGGGTATGTTACTTCTTCTTGGCTAAAGTGAAGTACGCTTGCGTCAAGGTTACGCTGCGTTTTGTTTTAATCACGGAGTGATCCATCTTCACGATAAACGATCTCTGGTTGTACCGGCCAGGAAACGGCGGTGTAGTTAGGAGGTTTTCCCGCTGTTGTCACTGTTGTCCAATAGTTACCGCAACTACCTTATTGTTTTTCCCTTAAACCACCATGAGGCGAACAAGGGGTTCGGGAAAAAAAAGTCAGAATGCAACAGAAAGTAACAAAGTACCGTCCAAAACAGGTTGGTTTAATGCTGGAACGTGGAAATGATAAGCTAACGTTAGCTTACTTTACGTTAACGTAGAATTGGGAAGAGGACGACAGAGACAGAAAAAGTCATATGATTGAATGTGTAGCTAACATTATTTTTGCTTCATACTGGCTTTAATCTTGTTAAATGAGTTTCTAGGGAACGACTAACTTTCTGCTTCGTTTGATAGTTTCACTGCTGCCCCTCTTTATTAATACACGCCAAGTTGTAACGTTACTTTATTCACAGCCAGATTGCTAACTAAGGTAAGTAACTGCAAAGTAAAAGTACCTCAACGCAACACTCTAATAAACATGCGAGTTCGCCTAAGAAGGTAAATATAGAAGTACCCGTTTCAATTCTACATGCTTTAAACTTCAGATGGTTTCCTAATATTTTTTGGAACTGTGCATCTTTCAGTCTGCTGTGACATTTTAGGAGCGCTGTTTTTTTTTTGTTTTTTTTTGGGATCTCTACCTAAGAGTTCATCATCTCAATCATAAAAATCACAATCTTACAGACACCACAACCAAAGACAAGTCAGACTGAACTAATATGTTAGAATTATGAACAATGAATTTCGCAAGTAGAGTTATTTGGTGTGTGTGTGTGTGTGTGTGTATATATACACACACACACACACACACACACTGTTTTGGGTTTCATTCACAGAGCTGCTGAACTGTGGAACACTCACAGTAACACTGAACAAGGCAAACATGAAAAAGCCTACTTACAACAGCACCACTACTGAAAAACAATCCTGGGGGGAAAAGTGAAAAGCTTATTTGAATGTGTCATATTCCTTCTACTCAATTTGACCCTTTATGTAATATCAATGAAAACAAGCCAATTGGGTGCTGCACATCACTGAAGTGAAACATTTTAAAAGGAGAAAATGGGTATTGTGAACTCACCTCACATTTGTGCTATAAACTGGAAAGGAACTTAAAGTTATATATATATATATATATATATATATATATATATATATATATATATATATATATATATGACAACCTTTTACCTAATAGAAATATGGGCCATAAATCAGTAATTTGGTGTTAAAAATGCAGGATATTAACAAATGCCAGTTACAAATCTTGACATGTAAGTAAACAGAATGTTAAATCCTGTAGTGATAGACAGCCCCACTCTCTGTGTGTGATCAGTGTGGCAGTGGAAGGGGAATGAGGGGCAGTGGGAACCATATCCTCCTTCAGCCTGTACCTTGTTGGACTCAGCAGTGTCTGCAGGGAAAACGTCTGTCACTCTGACCTTTGGCTCTGGGACACCCTATGACGTCGACCTGAAGAAAATGTTCCAGATAAACCCTGTCACAAAGTATAAGAGGAAGATTCGCTGTCAGATAGTAAAACCAGGTGTGTGTTACTGTGTGTGTTGTGCTATGTCGGCTGCTATTTTGTCCTATAGACTGCTTGGATTTTTGCTATTGTGTGTTAGTTTGTATTTTAATACTGACGCCATGTTAATTTCTATTTAGGTCCTTTTAATCACCATATCCAAACATGTCAGAGGGCTACAAAAGCAGTTCAATTTCCTAATAATATATTTGTACATAGTACTATTACAACAACTTTTGCTTTTTTATATGTTCCATGGTTTAATTATTTTGTTTGATTTACTCGATGTTCTGTTAAGTGTTCAACAAATACAAAATATTAAGAGCTTATTAGTATTTTCTGTATTGATAAATATACAACTTACTGACACCATTAAAATTGTATTTCTGTTCTCTTCTTGTGTTTAGAAAGTTTAAGTGATGCAGACAACTCAGATGCTCACAATGAACGGCCAGTTCAAGTTAAAGAGGAAGACGAGGAGCCGGAAGAGAAACCTGCAGCTAAGAGGAGGAGAGGAAAAAGCAGGAGTCAGACGAAGACAGAAGAAATACCCAAAGAAGAAATAAAAAATGAAGGTAAATTGGGTCTAATTTTTCTCTGCATGTGATAACACTGGAAGAGAAGTAGGATTTTTTTTTTTTTAGATATAGAAACAGGTCTTAGTTGCTCTTAAAAATACCACTTTATTGAGGTTATCAGAACTTTACATGTGCGTAATGTTAGATGCAAGGTTTTCCTATTAATGTTTTGTTTTTGCATGGTGGACAGAATCTGTGAAGATAGTGGTCATGAAGGGCAAAGCTCCGGTGGACAATGAATGCAAAGCCAAACTTGGAAAGGTATCATTTCCATGTTGATATGAAACTTATGTATTGTTTGTCATTTAACACCTGTTAGAAGATTTATGCAATTCCTCAGTTTCATTTCATATATATTTAATTTGGCTGAACAAACAAAGTAGCTTCAGAATGTCATGTTGAGCTCTACACAATTAGTAGTTTCATCTTTATCTTGTAATTTCCTTGTTTTTTTCATCTTTGTAACATCAGGTACAGTAATCTTCATCCATATAGCTAATTGTTCCATCTCTCCCTTAGGCTCATGTTCACTGTGAAGGAAAAGATGTTTATGATGTTATGTTAAACCAGGTAATAATGTTAATGTTTTATTACAAGTTTGCATGAAATGCATTAAATTTTAAACTAATGTTAAAATGTTAGGGAGGCTTTTTCTTACACTCGAAGCTTAAAGAAAATTTTTACATTAAGAAGTGCTGACTGAGTAAAATAGTAATTCCGAATAGTAAACGATATTTGTATATTATTTGATATTCACACTGCAAAGTATATGTGTCAAATGGGATTTTTCTTATATGTAGCCCAGACTGAATACTAAAAACTAAATTGCAGGAAAGCCTTTAAAAATATCCAATAGATTGCATTTTCTTTCATTTAATTTAATTTTTAACCTAGTACCAAACACTTTCTGTCTTATTTGCAGACAAATCTTCAGTTTAACAACAACAAATACTACCTGATCCAGCTGCTGGAAGATGACAGCTCCAAGGTTTACAGCGTGTGGATGAGATGGGGCAGAGGTTCTTGTTCTTTGTGTATTTGACATATGAAAATCTCTGTATTTACACAGTAAATTACAAAAGCAGCTCCTTTCTAAGACACAAACTGACCAAAGACACTACTCAATTTAGTGATTCTATTGTTTATCTTGTTTTGTCAGTGGGCAAAGTGGGTCAAAACAGCCTTGTAGCCTGTGGTGGAGACCTGTTAAAAGCCAAAGATATCTTCAAGAAAAAGTGAGATTATCCATTTGAATATAAATCCGAGATGTCTCAAATGGAAGTAGATTAATGACATTTTTGGCCACAGATTCTTTGACAAGACCAAGAATGAGTGGGAACACCGGTCGAATTTTGAGAAAGTGGCTGGAAAATATGATATGGTGTTTATGGACTACAGCACAAATGAGAAGGTACATTTAAACATGAAGAAATAACGAGTTTGGTGTCTCCTCAGTATCTTTGTCTAATGGACTTAACAACTCGGACACAAGAGCTTCCGTTTCTACTCTTTTAGGAGGAGAATCGGACAACAGTGGATACTGCACCTAAACAGAGGACCTCCAAGCTGGATGTGAAGATCCAGTCTCTCCTGGAGCTCATTTGTGACCTCAAAGCCATGGAGGAGTGTGTGCTGGAAATGAAGTTTGACATTCGGAAAGCACCTCTTGGTGAGTTTGACAGTATCAAAAAAGAATATTAAATTGTTCCATTATGCTTACAACTTTATATTTATTTTCACTTAATACCCATAGAGAATTATATAAAGTATCTACAGATAGCTTTTAAAAATATTCAAGATGCTACAGTAAGTGCCAAGATCCAATAAAACAAGGGTCAGCATTTTATCTCCATATGAATATAACAGTAGATTAAACTGGTGACAAACAAGTGAAAAGTATTTCGAAACCTTTCTATTTTCAAGGCAAACTGACCTCAGAGCAGATTCGTGCAGGCTACACTGCACTGAAGAGAATTGAGCTGTGTTTGCAGAAGAAGGGCAGTAATCGAGAATTGGTGGAGGCCTGCAACCAATTCTACACCCGCATCCCACATGACTTTGGGTAGGAAGTATGCAACATACTTTAATGAATAGATAGCAGCAGTTTTACTCTGATCTCTATCTTAGTGTAACTAAAATATGTAACTCTCCAGGCTGAAAACTCCCCCAGTCATTCGCACAGAAGAAGAGCTCAAGGAGAAAATTGCACTACTAGAGGTGAAGTGCACTAGTTCTGTTTTTATCTCCACGCACTGTTCAACATCTACTTCTTGTAACGTTTGTGTTTTTGTCTTGCTCTCAGGCATTGAGTGACATCCAGATTGCAGTAAAAATGGTTCAGTCAAGCAAAGACAGTCATGAACACCCCCTAGACAGACAGTATCATTCCCTCCAGTGCAAACTGGAGCCTCTGGACTCCAGTAGCCATGAGTATAAGGTCTGTGTGTGGTTATTCATAATGGTGAAATTGGTAAATGTCTGGATTCACATTGCTGCTGTGTTCAAGGATACATCCTTAAATCTCCATCTGACTGATTGTGAAACTTTGGAAACCAGTTGTTATACTTGCAAATGAAAGATGTCACACATCTGTCATCTGCCATCAGATCTGTCCAATCATCCATCTTCTCCTGCTTATCCAGACACTGGGGATGGTAGCAACAGGTTCAGCTACATTTACCAATGCCTTTTGTAGGCTAGATGACTTAGAAATTCTCTGAAGATCTGGGTCTGGGTCATCAACTGATAGAAGACCCCAGTTATGTAGCCTCATTGATGTAAAGGGGATGGACAAAAAAACAGAAACCACTGTTATTAAAATGTGACACAGCTCAACAGCAGCACAAATAGCACCCTCCACAATGACTAGATTTAATTTTCTAAAACATGCTTGACATAAAGTGAAAATTATTTTCTTCATGAAGGGAGGATTTGTTGCACAATATTGTACAGGACTGCATTGATTTTGCATTAATGTGTCTGAAATACTTTGGGTTGTCCCTTTGTTAAACACTTCTCTCCTGTATCTGTGTTGAAGGTGATAGAAAAGTATCTGCAGTCCACTCACGCCACCACTCATAATGACTACACCATGACTATCCTTGACATCTTCTCAGTGGACAGAGACAGAGAGGGCAAGAACTTTCTCTCACAGTTACATAACCGGTATTACAGGTTTTTTGCTGTTACTGATTTCATTTTTTGTTGTGGGGTTCTGTTGAAACAAACACTTTGCAATCTGCTCTGTTCCTGTCAGTTCAATGTTTGCCAGGATAAAATGTGCAAATGTCAAAGAAAATGTTTTTTCTGCACAATTAACACCTTTTCAAGTAGAGCACAATGTTTGTCTGTCTGTGTACCAGAACTTTGCTGTGGCATGGTTCCCGATTGTCTAACTGGGTTGGTATCCTCAGTCAGGGGCTCAGAGTGGCCCCGCCTGAAGCTCCCATCACAGGCTACATGGTATGAACAGTAACATGGATAAGTAGATGGACACTGGATTGTCTTTTATGTTTGTCTTAAAATCAAAAAATGTTTTAAAACAAAAAAAGGAAATTAACTAGTTAATAGCATTTTTGAAAATAATTAGTTTGGTTGGCTCTGATAAGAACAATTGCTGATGGTTAATTAAGAAATGGTATCCAGAAAGGAGAACATTGCGATAACTGACGAGAAGTGTAGTGTGGAATAAAATGATGTATAAATTGTATGAAATCTGCGACCACAGCAATATCTTTCAATACAGAGTAATAACATCTCCGTTTCTTTCATCTGCTGTAGTTTGGTAAAGGCATCTACTTTGCTGACATGTCATCTAAGAGCGCCAACTACTGCTTTGCCAGCCAGCAGAATCACGTTGGACTGTTGCTGCTGTGTGAGGTAAGTGGATATGTGGTTTTACTGTCTTTACAGTGAATGTTCTGGCTGTTAAATGGCTGCTTCAGAAAATTCAAAATATATAAAATACTCTGCATCAGAGGATGTATGATTGCTCCAAGTATGATAAAGTTCTAAACTGAGAATCTTTGGTACTTTTTCCCATATATGTCATTTTCAAGTCCATGTCTACTGTTGATATTTGATGTAAAAAAACTGCCCTAGTAGTATTTAGTATTTTTTATGTGTCATTCACCAATTGAACTAATTTCTGTGGTTCTCTGAAGGGAAATGGTTTGGAACAGTGGAAAAATAACATGCAGTGTTTTGTTTTTCTTCAAAAATGTGTACCTGAATTATAGTACAAGTGCACAGCTCACCAAATGCAACGTGGTTTGAATAACGCATTACCAGGGTGGCCCAGATATGAGACAGCCCCGTGTCAGTGTCCATACAATCTCTGTGTGTGGTTGCAGGTAGCTCTGGGAGAGTGTAATGAGCTGGTGGACGCTGACTACGAGGCCAACAACCTGCCTCCTGGAAAACACAGTACCAAGGGCCTGGGACAGACTGGACCTGACCCACAAAATTCAGTGAATCTGTTAGTCTGCCTAATTTTACTGATACATCCTATAAAAGCTGGAAAGTCAAGTTATTCTGGAGGAAAAAATCTGAAATTAATTTTTTTTTTTTGTTTTTAATGGAGACTAATTGATTCATAACTTATGTTGAAAATAGTTACAAGTTAGTCTCTGCAAATTAATTTTCATTTTGTGCTGACATAAAGTCAAACTAGTAACTTTCTGAAAGCACAGAAATCAACCCAGAAAATTAGAACTTGAATTGTCATTTTGGAGTATTATAAATGTATATTTTAGTTTCTAAAACTGCCGGAATTTTTCTTAAATTATCGCAAATATTACTTTATATTGTTCTGTTTCTTGCTCAGGGATGGTGTCACAGTGCCAATGGGACCTGCGAAGAAGACAGGAGTGGGTAATAGCACCGGTTACTCCCTTCTATACAATGAGTACATCGTTTACAACCCGGCCCAGACTCGTATGAGATACCTGTTGCGAATCCAGTTCAACTACTCTTCACTGTGGTGAGGCTGCACAAAGACCACCGATTTAACGGGAATTGCTCTCAACAAAGCAGGGTATAAATATCACTGAAAGATTGTTCACTCTCGGTATCTTAAACCTGAACATATTTCTGTCTCTGGGTGGATAATAGTCATTATTCGAGGCAAATTACCAAATTTATCTTGTTCCAGCTGCTCAGATTCTTTTTTGTTTATAACTGAATCTCATGTTGAACTGTCAGTAACATAAAACAAACACAGCCATACAGTCATGTCCACAGTGGACATTTGACATATCTAAAGCTTGTACTGATGCATTCAATAGACACATGAGTAAATATATAGATTAATCAAAACCCAAACAAAATTTCTACTCATTTTTCTAAAGTGGGTTTTCTGTCAGACCTCATTCAAATTTTCATTCATAATTTCTGAACGCTTGATTAGAAGTAGAGGGGGACCACAGATCACCTGTAGTGCTGCTGGAGTTTGAGAAATGTGAACAGTATGAAAAAAGTTTTCCAATTTTTTTCCATGTTTTTGTAAATTGGTAAAAGCTGCACTGCATTGTATGTTACATATTACATTCTGTGCTGTGTGTAAAACTAATGGTCTTATAAATTTATTGGATTATCACCATCCATCTTTAATGACATAGCCTATATTTTTTAACTAGTTGAGGCAGGTTTGACATAAATTTATTCTGAATAAACCAGTTTCTTCAGGAATTTGCAATGTCGGGATCTCAACATTTTATTGAATACCTGGGAATTTTGTTCAACATTGCAATTTGAAGCACCGAAAAAAACAGAAAAGCTGTCACAAGTTCAGGCATTTTAAGTGGCAACAATTACAAAAAATGTCTGCAAAATCCTGGAGGGGTTGATAAATGCAAAATGAATGTATGAATGTTTTATTAGCAGGAGAAATCTAGACGTGAGATGTGTTTAGTTCAGTAAGCAAACAGAATTCAAATGAATCCAAAAGAAATCAATTCAATACAAATGGTTAATTAAAGACAGGTTTTTGTAAAAACAATGATGTCACATTATATACATAATAATAAAGTACATTTTTACACCTCGGAGTGTCTGTCTGTGTGTCCATATATTCTGTGTCTACTGTTTCACCTCCTCCCCAACAGGGCAATGAAAATGAAGACTATGTCCAGGTAGATCATGAGGGCAGCATAGATGTATTCCTCAGGATCCAGACGGTAACTCAGCATCCCCATTGTCATCTGGCAGTCGAATATCAGGTACTGAGACAGACAGGGAAGGAGAGAAGGAGAAGATGATTTAGGACAGGGTGAGAAGTTACCACCAACTACTAGTAAATTGAAAACACAAGATTTTGATGGTGAACCATTTCTGTGGCGGGAGTCAAATCAGGGCTCACGGAAGGCCACTACTGAATAGTCCAGTGGTGGGTTTAACTGTGTCCATATACGGTTGGAGGACAATTGACCTGTGACCATGCTGTTTTTATTTGTTGTATCATCTTAAATACTATGTTTAATCGATTTCATTGTTCTCGTTCTATTACGTTTGTCAGTTTAGGTCAGTTAATTCACAGAAAATTGTGGGTTCTACTTTTTAGTGGAAGGACGCCAGCCGTTTTGTCCATGTCTGCATACAAGAGTGCCTTTTTTCCCTTACCAGTGAAAACAGCAGTGCTCCCAGACATCCATAGACAATGTCAGTGAGGACAGAGTAGAAGAAGATGGAAAAGAACCCAAACATGATCAGGTCCACAGCCAAAGCCAGCGCGATTCCATAACAAAAGGTGAAATTATAGCGAGTCTGCAAATAACACAGAAACACATTTGTGATTAATTTCATTATCCAAGTATGTTTATAAATCAGCAGGACAAAAGCCTAATTAAAGTAAATCTCTGAGAGGATTTATAAAACATTATCAATATAAACAGTATATGCATTTTACATTTAGCACCTGCACCCAGTGTGCAGTTTAGCAAAAATATTACATATAATTCTTATCCCCTATTTTTCTTATTCTGTTTTTCATTCTTAGATTTTTTTATACTTTGTTTCACACTATTTGCTACTGCAGATAGTTCAAGAACATGCACCTTACATTGTAACATCAATAATAAATGAACATGGGACATAAACGTTGAATAACGCTGTTTTCACTTTGAATTGTGTACAGTTACTAGTAATTTTGTTATTTAGTTAATTTGTTAAGTATTTTGTTTATTTATTAACAATTAAAATGTCTCCTTTCCCAGAGACTTTCTCCCAGTGCAAAAGGTGATGTAATTATTGTCCCGCTTTGCTCCATTAATGATCCAAAAAAATCTGGAAATTACAAAGACAACAACAGTTTCCACAGACAGTTAATAACTAATTATTTTCAGTTGATACTATTTTCCAGCATCTCCAAAATGTATTGTTCTGAAGTCTGACACAGATTTTATTTGCAAGAACCGATGCTACAACTTGAGATTGCAGGTCCCTTCAATTAAAGCTCTTTGTCTCAGCTTCTTTATTTTACCTGTGCAGAGAAAGCAATGATTGCAAGAGAAATGGCCACCGTTGCTCCCATAGTGACAATCACAGCGGAGGTGTTGTGGAAGGAGGCGATGGTTCCCGCCACGTATGACAAGCTCAGAGTCACAACAGCCTGAATACACAAAAATCATAATTTCAGCTAAAAGGATTTTTCCTCACTGGTATGTTATAAACCCACTCATTTTGGTTTAATTATAAATAATTCATCTTTACGACAAAATACTGGAAATCGTGGGGGTTTGCAAGCTGAGGAAGCTGAGGTTTGTTAGGAAACAACAAAAATGTTTTTTTATGGAGAAGCATGTCGCACGTGTTCAGTATTTTCACTTCCCTTTTGTATTTTGCTATTTTACTTCTCTTTCTAGGATGAGACTCTATGTGAACTGATGGTGTTTCTCATGAAATATCCAGTCTTTGCTATGTAATGAGACTGAAATGCCTGTTAAATTGTTGGAGCTAAGTAAAGCTTTTGTCCCCAAGGAGCCATTTTGCTTACAGACAGCTGCTGAGAATAAAAATAAAATTCAGAAGGAATACAGTCATTGCAATAAATATTGGGTTATACTGATGTATATGTTAAAATGCATGATCTCTATTAGATATTTAAAGTTCTATGCTCCTGCATCGTTAACCCACCAGTCCAATAATGTTCCAGGGGTGACGACGACTGAAGGACTTGCAGAAGCTGAGGGCGATGGCGACCACAAGGAAGACGATGAAAGAGCTGAGGTAAGCCCACTGGTGTTTCTGCACTGCCTTTTTGACCACGCTGGAGAAGGTGAACACACACACCACACCAAAGGTGAACAACAGCTGGAGAGTCAGGATGCTGAAAACCTGCACAAGGAACAAGAAAAGATCAGTTTATTAAAAGGAGTTTTTTTATCAAATAAGCTGGACTGTAAAGAGCGTGAGGCAAAATTTAAGATCTCATAGTTACATAATGGCTCAATAAAGTTTTAGTTTTCATAGATTTCAAGAGGTAAACAGTATTGACTTACTAAGCTGATCGAACACATCCCAGCATGCAAAACACTCGTTTAATCTCCAGATGCCAATACCTCAGCTTTGGCTATCAGGGTAACCAAGTAGTGATCTGAGTAAACAGTTTTTGTCTGGCACTGAAAACTGACTTGTTTGCTGTCCGTCTCTATAAATCTGCACTCGCAAGAATCTGGAATGGTTACATTCACACATGAGCTTCATAAGGCCAGAATCAGCACAGATGGTTATCCTGCGTATTTATTCACGTTTGACTCTGTGCATGCCGTGCGTTGATATACTTTGCACAGTGCATTAGTGAGAAAAAGAGAGGGCAGCAGTGGCTCAGCTCGTAGAGTGGCCACCTACTGACCACAGGGTCGGGGGTTCGTGCCCCGCTCCTTCCGACCACATGTTGAAGTGACCCCGGGCAAGACACTGAACCCCCAAGCCCATCCCCATCCCCAGCTGTGCAGTGTCGTTTTTTAGTGAGAAAATAGTTTGTCTTCTGACCTCTCACCATCTCCAGCGTATGGTTATTATGGCCTTACAACTACACACTGATTCTCTTGTAGAGACAAGCAAGCATTACATGCTTGCTTAGTTAAATCAAGGGGATTTATATTTTTTATAATTTTAGTTTGACCCCTAAAAACTTAACAATATCTATTTTGAGCTTTTTTAGTTTAAAATCTGGCATTTGTCCATGAGTCATTTATTTTTGCTCTCAGATTTATTTATTTCAATAAGTTTTAAAGGCCCCGGGAGGGAAAAGCCATTAATATACAGCACCAAGAATAAAATGTGGCAAAGTCCCTACATGCATTTTTTGCTTTCTTAATTTTCTTGCAGCTCCTTAGGAGGGTTTCACCCCTGCATGGGAGATTCTGGTGCAGGGTAACGTTTAATAAAACAATATTCCTGTCAAGACATGAACACACTTGATACTGCTTACCAGTAAACCAAACATATTTCATCATTTGTCATCAGTAAAGTCGACGTGCATTTTAGATGAATGCAGATATTACTTACACTTGGTGGGACAAGAGTGAACCAACCTTTCTAATAAACCCTCTTCTCACAGCCAGGTCATCAAAAGAAGATGGGTCTGTTGTGGAAGTTGTCCGCAATGGGGCTTCTTGATTTATGCTGGCATAAGACTTACAACCAGTGCCAGGCTGAACGATGACTGTTGTCTCAGTTATGGGTGGAAAGTATGTTACTTGGGCTGCAGGGTAAGGTGGAAGTGGCTGTTCTTGATAGGAGTATGGTGGTGGTGGTGAGGACATATCAGAGCCGGGTGTGTGCTGTGTCTCTTTAGATGTGATCAGATGATCATGATCAGATGGACCTGACATTATGGAGGACACTGTGGACCAGAGAACAGTTTCAGTTAAAGCTCAGCTTATGCAAAAGGAAATGACACAGAACTTGGACTGCAAAGAACAATCATTTTTAATATATAGGTTTTTGTGATGTATAGATTTTTAGGAAGATTGCTTGTTTTGCCAGATCAACAGCCAAACAGCCAAAGAATGTTTTTTGAATACATATAATAATAAGAAACTCTTCAGTCAAAAAGCATATTTGGAGATTTGCCTAAAAGTTAATTTGACTATTCACAAAGTTATACATTTTCTGTTAATTTGTTTGTATGAGACAGAATGTGAAGAACAGTCAATCTGTTACCCTCAACAGTCAATTTCCTGTCTGTCAAAATGTTCATTTTGTGAAACACTGGCATTTTTCACAACCTGCCCATAGCAGCTACAGGTTTACTTTTTGTCACATGTAGATTGTTTAAGTCAACCACACTTGCTGCTGACTTGTTGCCCAAGAACAGCATAAACATTAGGAAGTAAAACCTGGGCCGTGGGGCCGCTTCTCCTAAATGAAGGTGGAATTTTCAACAATTGGAAACACAGCGATAAGTCAAAGTAATAAGAACAGCACGTCTTTCTCACAGCAGACTTTACCAGCAACACTGAACCTAAAGCAGCTAGTGAATTTCAGAAATTAATTTTATTGAAGAAGTCATCACACATTCATTTGGTTATTTACACATACAGCAACACATTTTTTGCGGCAAGATGTTACTGGCGTTATGTAGACATATTTAGTTTTAATAGAACATATTGGCTTTTGATCAAGAAGGATGCAAGGGTTTAGGGAGGTTGTGTGAAGACATATTACATCAGATAAAAGATATCATCCCTCTGCAACCTGCTTCTTTTTGTTTTTTTTTTAGAAAGTCAGTTTAAAATCTGATGCACCCATTTCAATGTGTGTTTTAATCTGGGCAAATGATTTGATGTCTCCCACATTGAGATTTTTTCGCTGCCAGAGATCTAAAAACTATAAAGCTAGAGTATCCACACTTATAGATAATAGTAGTGGTAAAAATATATATATTCCTTTGCGTTTTTAGTGAACAAATCTATTAGCACATATTAACATAATGTCTTGGTATGGAGGTATGTTATATAACAAAGAAGAGGGTGATCTTACCTTTTCTGCTGGATTATACCTGTGTCAGAAAACCTCAACGGTTACACCAAAAAAAGCACTGAGTGTGTGCAGATAGGTGTTATTTATTCTAATGGCCTGTGGCTTATTGTTTCACTTCCTGACCATTTCAAATGATGAAAAAAAATCCTGTTAGTGAAAAACCTGCATTGTGTGGAAATGTGGAAACTTCACTGTTGCTTCATAGGCGTTACGTCGTCACACTGGGGTCAGTGGAAGTCTGCTGTATTCGAAACAGAATCCGACTGTCCTGACCTGATTACGGTGAAGCCATGATATACTGTATGTTATATTAACTGCACATATACTGTGGATGTAACCGACATTATCATTTAGTTGTTGCATAGATTGAAGAAAAAAATCCGTGTGCCTTTGGTGCCAAGCAGCAATTATATAATTAAAATACGAGTGTGCAGCCTGTTTCCAGACAGCTCAGTCTTTTCCCACATCTCAGATGTTGTGTCAAGCGAAAGTGGCAGGTCATTGTTATTCTCTTACAAAACAGATCTTGATATTACTAATATGTCCTGATAAAGTGTAGCTAATACATTGTTCTTTACATGATTAGGTGCTTAGGAGTAATGCATTGAAGTAGTAATCATTATACACTCAGTTACCGGCATATTAGGAACATCAGTTAAACCAAATCAGTCCCCCCATGGGCCTGTGCCATAAAAGAAATCTCAATATTAATGACAGCAATATAATTTTTAGTTATTCCCCAATAACAATTGTTTTGTTATAAACAAATGAATTTGTGAAAATAGGCCAAATTGCACATCAACCTTTACACTTTACAAAAGATTTTGGTATTAATAAAGGTAAAGGAGCAAAAAATGCATATCACCTTTTACCGAGTAAAATAAAAAAAGTTAGGATGATGTTTGTAATTAACCAGATAATCTCATTGAGCTCAAAATTTATTTTGCAAGAGACCTGAGAATAGGGTATATTTTGTTTGAAAAGTTGTCTTTCAAATATCACCCATGTTTCAAATCATGAACTGTCACAGCAGCCCTGACATCCGGGTGGACATTCTGTAAAATATAAATATTATGTTTTCATCATTTATATCTACTCCCATATGGAACAACCCTGATTATGTCATCGATAAAAAAAAAACCCACTCCACTAGTGCAGTTGGGCAGAAAAGGGAATTACACATTCCAAACCTCTTTGAAAGTAACAGTATGATCCCATCCCCCAAATTGGTCCAACTAATCACTTAACCATCACAAAAAGGGGAAAAGAGATTTATATACTACTCACAATGCCAACTTCTGTATTAAAATTTCCAAAAATATCTTATCAATGACCAAAAATGCTGACAACACATCATATAATTCTACTCAAAATACTCTGGATAACTATGTTCATGCTGTGACATTGCACATCCATGAGTAGTTTTTGGGAAGACATTACTCAATCCGTCTGCCTGGGCTGCCATATCCTCGCCCACTCTGCTTAGTAGACTTAATCAACCCTCTGTCTGAAGAATAAAAACCGTGATTTACCCGTAGTCACTCTAAAGCCTAGAAAACCAGCCTCTGGGACTGGAGCTCATAAAACTCCATACATATTTCCTCAATGAAGAAAATTTATAGATTATCGCTCTGGAAAATGTATCCACTCCCAGTCACAACAGACACAGAAAGCCTGATTGAGTCTTGACTCATAATATCTTTTCATCATTGTTGTTACTATTGTTATGAATGTATAATTTTTTTTTTAACCAAGTTATGCACAAAATGCCTATGAACACACACACTTTCAAACCTTTTGTGTCCATCATACAAAACTGTTTGCTTATTGAAATGTCACTTTGTTTGTCCTGCTCTGTACCTAGCATAAAATAAAAATAATAAAAATAAAACAAAAGAACTGTACAAACCCAAAATGCATTATGGAGACGTGAAAACACAAAATGGACCTTCACAAAACATCTCTCACACATATTTATTGTAAAAAATACATATAAAAACAATTTCTGAGACATACAAAAGATTGGAGCTTAGAAACAGTATATTGAACAGACAAAGACCAAGCCATTTTTTTGAATTTCATTACATATTTACAATTTAATAAATAAAAATCAATTAGGTTTTTTTTTTTAAACCAGAGTAAAGGCAGATTGTCCATATCTTGGGGATGCAGATACCGCTGTGGTGTCTCTTTGAAAAACATTCTCATTGAACACATCGGTCTCCAAGCACAGAGCACACAGAGAATTGCTGCTCTGCGATTCAAGTCATTTATACAAAATACCATCCTTGGTTGGAGAAGCTACTTTACACGCACGTGTTTAGTTAGCATTGGTAAAAATTGAGGTATTGCACCACACAGCTTTGAGGGGGTTAGAAAGTAAATGAGGCCAATGGTGGGTTTCAGATTGTCTTATTTTTTTTTTATTTGACAACCAACCACCACTATTACCTGCTCCCCTCAAACACCCCACCCTCCCAGCCAAAGTATACAATATCATAATTTATCACCACGACAAATGTAACACCTAAGGATCAATGCACCTCGTCTTCCGCACTCTCACACAATGCCCCCAATGCGCAGACGGACTTTTGGCATTAGTTTTCTATTCTCCAATACAGAACAATGACAAACATGCACAGGGCTGCCCTCTAGTGGAGAAACATGTTGTAGCACCTCAGACTGCAGAACAACAGGGATCAGAGGAGAAACAAGAGACTGGAGTGAACAAACTAGCCAGTAAGAAACTTTTGCACAGGTCTTGCTTCTACGCTGTTCCGTAACACTGCAGGAAGGACAAGGTAACGCATGGAACAGATTTGCCTTTAGTAAAGGCAGCAAAAGCAATCCATTCATGTTTTTGTTCTTTTGCAGTTTCCCCTGGCCTGTGAACAACCTGTATCAGACAGCATCTGTTGAGCAGCCTTACTATTGGGCTATAACCTCAGTTCTGCCATAAAAACACCACAAAATATCCGCTTGCACGACAACCCCTTCACCAGGCAAAGGCAATCAACACACAAAAAAGGCAAAGGAAAGCCATTTAACACATTTAGCAATACTGTGGATTATAATGTGATGATATAGCATCTAACACTTTTTTTTTTAAAGGGCAAAAGGTTCAGGGCTTGCCATATAATAACTAACCATTAGAACCATTGGCTGTCCATAGCCCCCAGTGATGGGGAAGAAAGGCAGATGCCACATGGTGTAAACATGCCCCCAATATACATCCCTTGCTCCGTGGGTCCCTTTATCCCCTCCCTGACTGGGGATTAATGCCACCAGATGGCAAAACTGTAACTTGGGGTTTGGTCCAAAAAAAGTCCGGATGACACCCCAGCGAATGTTTAACAGTGAGGAGGGGGACAAAAATCCAAACCGCATTTAAAGTGGGACCAATAGGAAGAAGTGCGCCGTGATGCTGCGTACCAATGCCACAGGATGTCTGCCAGCATGACTGTAGATAGAGAACAGTTTCTTGGATGTACAGCCATTTCCAGGAAATTTCCTGTCTCTTGTCATCACCAGAACATACAAACACACACACACACACACACACACAACGTCTGGGATAACTTTGTGTGTGTGTGTGTGTGTGTGTGTGTGTGTGGGTGGGGGGGAGAATCTGCCGCAAGGGAAGAAAAGTGCTGAAATTTGTGCCAACACCCACGCTCTTTTGGCCCTAAACACTACCAACTTTTTTCCTCAACACTCACCAAGTAGCAGCACATTTAACTCGGCATTAACCAACCACCTACCATAAACTGACCTACTCAGAAAAAGAAAATGAAAATAAAAAAAATCCCCCCTTAAAATTCCCCCTGAAATGTGTACAGGTAATAGAAAACAGACAACACCTAGTAACGGCAGCCCCCATTCACCAAAAACAGGCCTCAACCTCCAGCTAGTTAAAAATAAAGCAATGTAACAGTTCGCGCTTTCAGTGTGAGGTTGGTTCATTTGGGTTAAGCCGAGGAAAGAAAACATTCATCCAATGTATGACTTGGAACAATACTTTTTGCAAAATACTTGATAAAATGATCAATCCCATTTGGAGGGAAAAAAAAAATACACAGGAGAGGTTTCGGAGTGACTTTTCCTCCACATTCCTTCCCAAGTTCAGGATCCCTCTGGGGCGAGTTCCATCGTTTTGGGGTGATAATTATTATTTGACATTTTTGAATGTTGTGCAGATGCAAGCCAAGTCTGTAAAAAGACAGAAAACAGCTCCGCTTCTGTTCCAACACGGGTTTCGACCACAGATTAGATTTTTGTTTGAGTTTGGCTTGAAAAGGTCTAGAACAAGCCCAGATTGACTGATCCAAACTGAGGGTAGTGGGTGACACCAACTGTAGCTTCCTCTTAGGGTCGTCCACTCAAATACAGGCTTGCATCTGAGAGCGACAGTGAGATTTTGTTTGTTGAGTTACACATTTTTATTGGGATTTTATTGGGATTCAGTGTAGTCTCCTGTAAGGGTGGAAAAAGAATTGTTATTAGACAAAGTAATGCACACTGTAACAACTGTACTAAAGTCTGCAACATGCCTGAGCAGTATGGATAAAATTGATTAACAAATGAAAATTCAGTGTATAAATACATCTAAATGTCTGATAGACAGGGGATGCATATATGCTTCAGTGTATATACAGTGCCCCTCATGAAAATAAGAATAAGTGAAAACAGATAACATTTAGCAGATCCAACAATGCCCATCCAAGCTAAATGTGTATTGTTATGATTTAAAGTTTGCACCCCCCCCCTCCATTTAAATGGCTTCGAAGGGTATTCAAACTTTACCCTAAACCCAACATAACAATGCATATTCAGCTAGTTCAAATGTTCTTTTTTTTTCATCATCATCAGTAGTAAAAAAAACAATTGTGTAAAAATTAGATATGGGAACACATTTAAATTAGTTACTTAACTCACTTTGAGCATGATTTAAAAGTGGCAACTTCCAATAGGAAAGTAAAAACTTTTATAGACATTGAACAGTATCCATCTGCATTTGAAGATTATTTAAAATTTTGTTCCCTGCATACAGTTTCTGTGCGGACTTAAAAGTATTATTTCAAACAGGGACTGTTAATTTAGATGAGAGGTATATAAGATAACACAACATCTTGGTATCTGCATGTATCGTCGATTCAAAGCTGACAAGCACCACAGATATAAGTCTGCTGGGTTTGTTATGGAAAAATTGAGCACTATTGACAATGAGCTACTGAACTGACACTGTGCCATATTCTAATTTAACTCAGCTTCATCTTATTAGTAGCACTGCTGTGGCCAGTGTTGGAACTGAAACTGCATATCCTGGTCATTTGGTAAAGTCTTACACATACACACCTGAGTCGGTTTGGTCACTGTGACCCGTTTGTCAGTTGAAGGGATGTTCAGGGCAGCAGGGCTTTACCTTGGACCAAGAATCAATGCAGCTACAGGGAGAACAAACATAGTGGTGAGGATGCAAAAATATTACATTTAGTTAAAATGTAGTGTAGGTTTTTTAGATATTCCATAATTTGTTTTGGAAAACTGGGCATTTTATTTCAAAGACAGAATGACAGCCAACACCATTTACTCTCATGTTTTAACCATAGTTACTAAGTTGCAGTGTCTCAACTGTGAACATCTGCTACTATTTCTCTCCCTTTTGTGATATAGCACGGCTGGATTTTTGAATCATTGATCAAACAAAAGAAGCTATGTGAATCTGTCACATTGAGCTTTGGGAAACTGTGATAATAATACAGGGTACAAAGAATAGAGATACTTGTAGTTCTAGATTTTTATTTTGCCTTTAAAAGTTTGGGACTTTTTTTCTTGCCAAGTCTCAGCTCAACTGGGTGGATTAAATGTTAATTTAATTTGTTAGACAACAACCACACCTACAACCTATGGAGCAAAACTGAAAGCCTTCAAGATCAAAATGAAAGACAGACACACAGTTGACTGACTGCTGACTAAACCCAAAATAATGACAAAAGGTAGTCATTAAAAATAGCAGGCAGGATCTTGACTATAACTGACGCACTTATCTTTGTCAGTTTCAAGTCTCTGCAAGTTAATTACAGTAAACCAAAGCTGCATGGAAGTTGGAGAAACAAAAACCCTAAACGTGGCGTGAAAACATTTGGAGATTACAGCATGCTCTTAAAATGAGAAATGACTGGCACATGATCGGTAGTAAATGGGCTGAAACACACACAAACACTGGTGGCACTTTAACACCTTCATTCCCTTGCAAATATATCCTTTCAAAAAGACCAGTAGATCGGCAACTATGTGCAATTACAATATAAATGCAACTGTTTTTACAGTTGTGAAACTTCATTTAGCAAAATAAAGTGTTACAAGGTCAGAAATACAATACTATTGTTCTTTTGATAGGTAATCAACTGGCTCACTGACTGGCGCTGTGACTCTTTAATCACAGGTTTAGGATAATGATTCTTAATTACAATGCCTCAGGCAAACAGTTATGAACATTTCATTGGAATAAACAACAAGTTTTGTTTCCTTATTTTCTGAAACCTTTTTCATGTCTGGAAATTGGAAAATACGAATTTTTTTTTAAATACACATTTTTCACTCATCTTAACTTTTCAATATTCCAGTATTTTATTAAAATGCAAATACATCAACTGAAGTGTTTCACCTCTTATGGTAGACACAGAGGCAAGCCAGCCTCGCAATGGTCTCTCCTTGTACCAGATCCTCCAAACAGATGGAGCATTCTCCGCTGTCTTTACTGAGCACGTCCGCTGTAAACACAAACACCGAACAACCACAAGCTTTTACAGCCTATTCAAAACTCAACCGCCGGGGCTTTTCTGTTATATGACACTTACTATTGTAAGGTAGGGGAGGAGATGTGAGGCAGCTCAACAGGTGATCCTCAATCCGACCCCCAGGGAAAGGCTTTGAGCAGAAAGGACAGCGGATATCTGTACAGAGCAGAGATTGCACTGTTGTGTAAGAGATATAAATAAAAGATAAATGTTCACATCACAATGAGCACAAATACCATGTATGGATATTTAGATTGCACGCTCAAGACCAGAACGAAACCCACTCTGTCAGCATAAAGGCTAATGATTGACGTTACCTTAGGTTTAATTGACTCCCGAGTAGTTTGAAGCTTTATCTGGCTTTTATGCACAATGCAAAACAGCAACTCCAGTCTGACTCTTTCATGGATGGGGACAGAAAACAGTGCCACGCTGCCCTAAATTCTCCTCATTCTATGAGCGGCTGCCAACAGATAGCAGGCATGTGGAGTTGTGACCCATTTCCCCACACTTGCTAGAGGGCTGGCCTGGGAAAGCCACCACACTTGTGTTTTGGCTGTGTGTAAATCTAATTTGTTATGCAGTGCACGGATTATGCATTTTCACTTCCCATTTGCACTTCTACCAACAGTGCGAAAAGGTGGTTGGTTGCTTAAGGCTTTTAACTTGCACGCTGCAGGATCTACCATTGACAGCGGCTGTAAACATTCATTGGGACATGACAGAGCCTACATGTCACCACTTCTAGTTTTACACCATAGGTCTGCGTCATACAATAGGGTCTCTGATGATTTTAGTCAGCATGCAAGCACGAGAATGGGGATCATCTGTTCAGGAATGCGAATTCCTCAAATAATCCATTTTAATTTCGGACTAATAGACTGAGGGTTGCATTGGGAGAAATGAGGCAAAATTCACGTTGTGATGAAAGACTTAATGCCTGAACACCTTCCCGAGCCGTAAGGCTTAGTTCACTTCAATGCTTTATAGATTTATTTTACTATCATGGTGACCATCAGTAAGACAGTGCTGCTTTTTCACCCTTGGGTTAAACATCAGCTGACTTATTAAAATATAAAGTCATTCCCCGAATTTCGTAACAGTTCGATGTTGAGGTATTGCGTAATGCAATTGTGCAGACATGGCCCAGCTCTAGCACCATGACTTTCATGCAACTTGTTATAAATGACATTCCCGTACATGAGCCGACGTCTAAAACCAAGCAGACCACAAACCAAAGATGCAGACGTGTGTCACACGGTTATTTCTGTACCACCAATAATGGCAGTGACATGTGTGATAAATGCTGCTGCGCTGTATGGTAACTTACTGGCATGGCGGTTATTGACACGGTAGAGGCCGATCCAAGCTTCTGACACCGGCCGCTGGTGTGTGCCTCGGACCCGGGCGGATCTTGCGCCAACGCTGCGGGCGGAAGAGTGTCGATTCCCGGGCAGCCGCTCGGAAAAAGTGCGGTGTGGTGTGCGGCCCGTCTCCTCTCCCGGCTGATGTTCAGCGTCAGCGGTAGCCCCCGGGCTAATATTCCCGTCTTCCTCGGGTTTCCCCTCGCTGTTGTTGTCGTCCGCAGGGGAAGCTTGGCTACTGCCAGAGGGCATGCTGTGGTGGTCAGCGGGGGTACCGTCGGCGCTCGCCCCGTGCTGCCCCAGGTCCGAGTCGCTTCCCTCCTCGGATCTGCTCCTGTTGGCCTCCGTGTCCTCGAAGCTCCCCGAGAAGTCGACCATGAGACTGGTGGGCCTGGTACAGCGGGTTCGCCGATAGGAATCCCGCTTTGTGCCCTCTTTTCCAAAAGCAGAGGGCACCGGGTCTTCCTGTAGGCGGCTTGCTCTCGTCCCCATCTCTAGCAGGAGCTAATCCAGCTGGCTAACCGAGCTGCTGCTTCCTCAATGCGAACCACCAGAGAACAAGGGGACGAGATACGCTCCGAAACGCGTGTTAAACAGACAGATATTCGGCTGTGAACTCCAATTAACAACAGCTGTCCGGAAACGGGCTTCGCCGAAGATAATATGTCGTTCAATGGTCTTTCTCCGTCCTCAAACTGTAATTTCGATGCACATTTTCCTTCCCTTTTCAACGCACCCGTTCTCGTTGCTGCAGCGGAAGTGAAGCATTTTAGCTTCCTCTTTTGAGCCGTACACAAACAGTTACGGTAACGTCACTCTGCCGGTTTTTTTTTTCATTTAAAATTAAACTCTTAAAATAAAGATATTCCAATAAAACAACACTTATTTCCGCAGTAGTTTTACAGATAATATTTTATTGATTAGAAAACGCTGTAGAAGAACTCATGCTAATTTCTTAAATAAAAGTGCAGTACTTGTGCAAAAGCCTGCTTCAGTTCCAATTCTGTGCTTACTAAGTACATGCTTTAAATTTCCAATAAGTGCATAAGTACTCTGTTAGGAAAACCGATTTCTCCCGGTGGACATCAATGTGACTGGATTACTTATCAAAAATTTATTTATTTGATAAATTATTGAACTTGGTGTGGGTGATAAAACAAATGTACACGTTTAGACAATATTTGTTTTACATGCGATTTAAATACTTAACAAGCCAAGGCAGTTAAATGTCCTAATATATTTTTTCATTATATTAATTATTATTATCATTATTGGTACGTTAATTATTATAATATGCTTGCAGTACTTATGCATGCAAAGCAGGGAAGTGGCAATAACGAAAATAAAGAAAAATTTCAGCCTCACCCAGGCGCCCGTATGTGTTATATTACGGCGAAAAGTACAAACGTATTGACCAATCAGAGCGCTCCAGTCTGAGGCCAAGTTGTTGTATGAGGAAGTAAAAACTGAAGTGAATCCACACTTGGCTCAACAGAGCTTTCAAAACAGAAGCTAAATTGAAAGGTAACGTTTTCCATCAGAGAGCAAGCTCATTTAGAGTCAGTGCTTTGCCTGTGGAGTTTTTTGTTGTGGGCTTTGCGTTGACGCTGGCTCGTAGTCAGTGGGGTAGGAAACTTCTTGTGAGTTCAGTAACTGCAGTAAAATGCACTGGTTGTCTAAAACGTCTATACTCCAAGAGTATATGAATAAATGTAATGTAGTAATTTACAAACTACTGAAGGAGTAATAGCAGTAAAGTAAAACAGTAGCTCTGAACCTTCTTAAAATTAACAGCATTAGGGTTGCAGGTAATGATAGTGTTAGTTGTAATATTTTATCCTCTTCCAACATTTTAAACTTGTCAGTAGTTTTGTCTAAAACATGTCACTAATAGCAGCAAATACCTATCATAATTTCTCGGTCTGCTGATATTCATTCAGACATTCACAGGCTCCTGTCCAAATATTTGTGGAGCATTTTTCTGCGTAAAGAGTGAATAAAATGTACAACCAAATCCATGATAAGTTTTCTGTTGCTGAGTCAACGTAGTTCATATATTTATTTAGGCCTTTGTCTAGAGTCTGGTTATTGGTTTGCAGCAAGCTCGTCCTCATAGCTGACTCTTTTGTCCAGCCAGCACTTTAATGAATTATACGCTGTATCTGGAATTTGTGATTTTCATTTTCATGAAATCCCGAATGGCTCTTTGATGTTGTCATGACAGTTCCCAGACTTTGCTCCTTTTTTACGTTGCTTTCAGTTGAGAAACACACCCTTCACCATAAAACAATGCTTGTTCAAACAGTTGACATAAAAGTGCTGAGCTGCTTATCTCAATAGTTGATGTTGTCATGGATGGGGAAGATTTTTGATTGAGAGGAAAGGTTCACATTTGCAGTAGACATGAGACTTGCTGTTTTCTTAAAATGTGTAAATAAATGTGTTTTCTTTTAAAGTGTTTGTGTTATTACTTGAGTGTCTATGTACAGCACTTTGGTCAGTTGTAGTTGTGTTAAAGTGCTCCATAAATAAATATAATTTGAGTTGAACTACTACAAATGGTTTAAAATATTTAAATAGCTCAGTTTTCGATGCCTCTTATTTGACTGTATGACCATTTTAATAACATTTCTTGATCCATGATCAGCATTCTGAGGAAATTGATGTTCTGACTTTAGAGGAGAAGGAGGTCGATGATGCTGATTCAACAATGGCATTACCTGTTTTGGAACCTGTGTTGGGAAACCAAGAAGTACAACAAACAATGCTAATGAGACAGCTGGAGTTTGCTGCGTTTGTTAAAGGAAAAGAAAATATTGGAGAGGAGCTGAGGGATACAAAGGTAGAAGCATTGACAATTTATCTATCAAAGCTAACAAATGATACTTGTGTTCATTTTATATGCCACTTAAAGCAACTATAACTTCTCTGTGAACAACTACATCTTTGTGTTCCTGTCTGTCCTCCAGTATCTCCTGCTAAATGAGGTATATTGCTCCCTTGTCAATACGAACACAGCTCCAGGTGAAGCGGACTGGGACTCGGGGGACAGCATTTGGACCAGGATTATAAAACTGGCAAAGGACATTTCTGTCTCTGACCCACATTTTCTACTCAAGGTGCGTACGCCTAATTGGACTGTAGCCTCCAAGGTGCAGTAGTAAACTGTTCTTCAAGGTGCTCGGCAGGTAGGTGGTTCCAAGCAGAAGACGGCTCCAACAGAACCAGGCTCAGGGAGGGTGGCAACAAGAAGCAACGGATGATGTTGAGATCAGTGCAGGGGGACGAACCATGTATTGCAGGTTTTAGTTGTGTTTGAGGTTGAGTTGCCTTGCTGTAGAATTAATTTAGAATTTATCAGACACCACTGTGATGACTCTATATGATGAATAAGAATCTAAACCTTTAAATTGGCAAAAACCTTTGCACAGTACTATATACAGTATATTATATACTGTTATATAAGTTATCCAGCCATCCATCATGTATTTTAACTGTTTATTCTGTTATGAGTCACAAGAGGTGCCAATCCCAGTTGTCAATGAGTGGACTACAGGGTACACTCTGGACAGGTCACCACTCTGTCTCAGGGTTGACCATTCACACCTACAGGTGAACAAAGTGTCAACATAGTACCTAACATGAAAAAGACTTGGAGGAAGCACAGGGAGAAAAATGCAAACTTCATACAGAAAGGAGTTTCAAACCAGAGATCTAGCTGTGAGCCAGCAGCATTAACCCGTCCGCCACCACGCTGCCCACGTTTGAGTTATACTATATTCAGATAGTTGAGTTACTTGTTTTGCTCGTTTTCTTTTAAAACCATGGATTGTTACATCAGTATCTTTTTTTGAAAGATGTCAGTGGCTTTTGTTTTCACGTCAAGTATTCTGACATGTAACTGATTTAGGCTGGGAAAGTAAGCTAAGACGGCAAAGAGTAAGTAAGGTCATATAAGCTGTATATCTTCCTATTTTCCACTCCAGGTCGCAGTGTACAGTCGACAGGATTTAAACGTTTGTATCACAGCAAGCTTTTTATTGGCTCTGGCTGCCAGTCAGCCAACCACCAAGCCTCATGTCCGCAGATACTTCTGTTCTGCTGTCCAGCTGCCCTCTGATTGGCTGGAAGTAGCCAGAATCTATAGCACAGTAAGTTTCAGTGAGCGTCTGCTGTGGATTTAATCTCGATGTGCCCATTCGGTCTAAACATTACGATTGTCTGATTCCAGTGCTTCAGCCGCTCCCTGCCGACATGCCTGAAGGTGGCAATGGCTGACAAGTTCAAGCAGTTCAGCAAAAATCAACTGGCAGAAGACTACACACGTGTACAGCAGTGTAAATACAGAAGAAAGGGCAAGGTATAGTCATTTTTGTCTGTCTCTTATAACTCCCAAGTTCATAAGTACATCATGATTTATGTGTTTAAGTGTTTTAAGTGTTTTTTTTTAGTCTTCCCTTTGTCAGGGTGATTTCTGAGGCAATTTCCTTTATATGATACCTTGATCTATCATATTTCTGATATATTATGATCACAGACCATATATACAAATTTTTATCATGATACTTCATCACCCATTTTTTTTTAATTTCAACCACTGGTAAAAGGATTGGTTATCCATTTCCACAGAAAAGACTCAGACTTCAATACAAGTAAAATCTTTATTTTAAACCCCATTAAGAATACGCTTTGAATGTTCAGTGTTTCAAATGAGCTCAAATCGTAAGATAAAAAAAAAAATAAGTGCAAACACCATCTGAATTTTAACTTGACATATCCATCAAGCACTGTGTTTCCGGTAGCTGCTAAATAAATCTTAATCCCGTAGACTTAAGGCACTGAAATGGCTTCAGGTCGAATTCTTCATTTCCCAAGTGTCTAGTGCAGATTTAGAGCCCAGAACAAAGTCTGGTAAATCAAAGAACGGTTGTGGAATGTTTTACATTGGTTGCTCACACCTGTCTGGACCTTCATGTTTGCATTCTCAAAGTTAGAAACTAGTACATTTAAAGCAGATAATAATATTACACCGCTTTTATGTTATGAAAATATAAATTAATAGGTGTCACAAATGTTTGGTTCTGCAAACATTATCTTTGATTTCCAGAAACCAAATGATCAGCAGCTGAAAAAGTGGGCAGACTTGGTCAGAGCAGATGTATGTGTTCTGAAGAATTTTGTAAGTGTACTTTTTTGTTATGTCTTGAAAATAAGGTTTGGAATTACTTATAAATTGTAAGCAATTTTTTGTTTATCAATTAATGGTGCTTTTGCTGTGTTTGCAATTCTTAATGTGGTTTAATTAAGAATTAAAAACTAATAAAATAGAAATTCTATACCTTTCTTTGTGTTGGGCAAATTTAGATTTCTTCCATGTCGTCGTAGATGCGGTATCATTATCGAACAGATTGGGAGCATTGGTTTTTGTATGTTTGCAGATGCAGGTAAAAGACAGTGAAGAGGTGGTGGAAAAAAAGAAGAGTGATTTCAGTATGAAGACGATGATCAAGAGACTCCACATTAAAGAACCAGCCGAACATGTTATGGCCATTCTGGGAAAAAAGTAAGATACTGAACCACATTGAACCAAATTGTTTTCCTCTGTTAATTTTTATTGGACTGTGAGGTCTGGACACTGACCCAGATCTGCATTGAAAATGTCTTAATGGTTTGTAGACACTATTGTTAAAGAAATGTGATCAGTGGTTTGTCACTTACGGGCAAAAAGATGTGTAAAGGGATGTGAACATAGTCTTTACTCTTTAGATAGCAGGATTATAGAAAAACAGCCAAATGAATATGGAGGAAAAAGAGGTTGGGTTGGATTCAGTCTCAGAGCACTAGTTCCAGTGCTTCAATTTTAAAATGGAGTGTGGTTGGGTTTATTGCAGGTATCCTGCTGACCAGGAGACATTCACCCACAGTGGACTGAAGGGTGTGTGGGACAGGGAACGAGCCGGACAGAGAATGAAGGTCAAGGAGCCAGAGACATGGTATCGACTGCTTAGTCTGGAGGGCAACAAGGCTGCCACCTGGGAGAAACTCATAGGTGTGAGGTCCCAAAGTGTTGCCTTTAATTTATCCAGTAACATATGACTGAACACCAGTATTTGCCTACGCTGTTTTTCATCAGTTTTTAATATTTAAAAATCAAATTCAGATCACGGGTTCTTGCCAGAGTAGTATAAGTGCTGTACCACCAAGTCTGAGTGCATGACACTGGAGAGTCAGTCCAACGTTTTGAAGTCAAAATTTCTCAATACTTAATTCCAATACTTAGGTGAATATAACACTTAAAATTCTTATGCACATCAAGTTCCACACACGTGTTATACAAGCCCAGAAGAGCATGCGTGCATTATAAACTTCAAATATACATATACTCAAAGGCAAACGATTTCCATGATGATTTAATGCCTCTAATGTGCAGACAGAGAGTCTCTTCCATTCATGGTCATGCTGAGGAATCTGAGGAACATGATCACTAAAGGAGTCAGTGAGGCTCATCACAAGAAGGTCCTCGGCAGACTGACCAATGAGGTGAGTTTCCTTATTTATTAAATTATTACTTAAAAATGACAAACAGAAGAAGAGATGGCAGACAGAAGAAAATACACTGTTCAAATATGTCATATTTTGTGCCATTAAAAAACAAAGTCATATTTGTATTTTGTAGTCTCTTACAGCAGAATTTATTAAGTTCTCCGTGACGGCCTGGTTGTTGTGTTCTTACAGAAAGAAGTTATTCAGAGTCGACAGCTTCCCTTCAGATTCCTCGCTGCCTACAAAGTCATCATGGAGCTTCAAGATGCATGTACAGTACTGTGCAAAAGCTTAATTCATTATTACATACGTGATTATGTTTTATCAATCATTCTCAGTTTTTAAGATTTCAGGGTAGATTGTTCTAAGCATTTGGAGGAATTTGTGGCTGTCTCAGTGTTTTCTGTGTCTTCATATAATGCCTGACGGTCTTTAAGATGTTGAGATGGGGACCATACCATTTTGCTGCCATTGAATATCGTTGGGTATAGCTCTGGGTTTGGGGTTGTTTTCATGCTGCAGAACAAGTTTTTGATTAATCAGGTTCATCACAAACTACTGTATGTATAATCACTACAGTACATAACACCAATATGCATAAAGTGGCACTAAAAACACTACCTGGAATTTGTATTAATAAACTTCAGCTTGGTAGCCAGTTTTTCAGCAGGGATAAGAGTGTTTCATGCAAACCTTGAACGAAGTGAACATTTTAGAAATGGGGCAACTGGGACCCTGCAGTGAAGTCCAGCATTCTCTATGGCCAATAACAGATGAGTATAAAGCTCTGGGGTGAAAGCAGGCCCTTCAAAATCTGAGAACATGGTACCTTAATGAAAATTGATGGAATGCTTCCCTCAGATTGGCAGTGAGTTACTGCCCTAAGTAAAGAAGTATCATGTGGCTCCTGTTCAAAAGTGAGAGTAGATTGGAGTGTGACTTGACAGGTGGATTGGTGCAAATGCAGCTGCCATCCACTATCAGTGAAAAGCCAGCTTTGCTACCCTGTAGCCCTCACAGAGCCAATCTGGATCACTGGAAACCAAAGGGTGTAATGACAGTTGATGAGCTGATTGTCATGTCTTTAAACACATTATGCAACATCAAGTACCAGGACAGAAAAAAAAAACTAATTGTAAAAACAAATCTGTGTGTTTGTGTCTCTACACTACCTCACCCAATACTACAATGTCTTCAGGGCCCAGCTGCCACCAAAACCTGTACCCGTATACGTGAATGCATTCTTATAGTAAACAGGGGGCTTTCAGTTTACTCGTCATTCTTTGTGGTAAACCTTAACACTAGCCATGGGCTTTGGCTAATACACCTTTCCTTAAATTAGCAAATATTCTAATAGTTTTTAGACAGATATCATAAGATCATGTCAAAGTATGTCAGGTAATTGACTTTTAATTTTTTGTCAGTGTACAACAGAACACATACTGTATAGCACCTCCTTTTTTTCTTGTCTCTTAGTGTCTGCAACAAAGCAGGAAATCCCGTCTGTTAAAGAGCTTCTGAAGGGCATTCTGAAGAAGGTTCCTAAGGGCCGACGCTTTCGTCGTGTGCAATGGGAGACGACCAAAAGGAGGAGGGTGAGGGTGACCCTTGGAGTGCCGTTTATCTATCGAGCGTACCAAATGAAGAAGGCAAAGCTCCAAAAGGCCAGGTAAGAGTGTATTTATACAGTGTGTTTCAAAGAAAATCTTTCTGGCGCAGTGCTGTTATGTTATGAGCAGCACAGCAGTTGTGCAGTGATGTATAGGTAGAAAAGAAGCGATCAAATTGTGTGTAACCGTTTCTGTGTCCGTACAACCAGTAAACGGCCGTACACAGATGATCTACTGGACCATTACCGTAAAGCTCTGGAGACAGCGGTTCAGATCTCCTCTCGGCACAACGTGCCCCGACTGCCTGGAAGCACCGTTATCATGTTCTATGCTCCAATGAGGACCAAGTGCACAAAATCAGACTTTTGCCTCCCACCAGACCCTGAAGAAGATAACAAGAAGGATGAGGAAGAAGAAAAGGATGAGGAGAGCAGAAAGAATAAAAGGGAAAAGCTTATTCCTTATGTAAGGGCCTGTGTTTTTCTGATTAGCATTAACACAAGGAAGGCGGAATCAGGTCCAAAAACAATCAACCAAGCTTATTTATGGAGCCATTTTTATATTTTCTCAGATGACAGAAGTGGCCGTTTTGCTTTCCCTGATGATTGCCAGTCGAGCTGAGGATTGTCAGCTCTGTGTAAATCGTTGGCATGATGTTGAAGAAATCAAGCCGAAGTCTGACAACCTTTTGGAAAATGTCAGATGTGTTGTGAAAGACATTATGGTGAGTTTTTTTAAACAGCATTTTTTTGTCTTCTAACACAAAGTGCGTTTAATTCTTTTTTTGTTAGTTGATGCATTTGTATTCAGCCCCACTTTACTCTGAAACCCCTAACTCAAACTCAGTGGAACGAATTGCTTTCAGAAGTCACCTAATTAGTAAACCGAGTCCACCTGTGTGTAATTTAATCTCAGTATAAATACAGCTGTTCTGTGAAGCCGTCAGAGGTTTGTTAGAGAACATCAGTGAACAAACAGCATGAAATCCAAGGAAAACAGCAGACAGGTCAGAAATAAAGTTGTGGGAAAGTTTAAAGCAGGATTAGGTTATAAAAAAATATCCCAAGCGTTGAACATCTCATGGAGCACGGTACAATCTTTCATCTGAAAAAGGAAAGAGTGCGGCACAACTGCAAACCTACAAAGACATGGTCGTCCACTTAAACCGACACGCTTGGGGACGGACAGCTTTAATCAGAGAAGCAGCAAAGAGGCCCATGGTAACTCTGAAGGAGAGTTTGTTCACAGGACAACTATTAGTTGTGCACTCCACAAATCTGGCCTTTATGGAAGAGTGGCAAGAGCAAAGCCCTTGTAGTAAGAAAGTCAGAAGAAGACCCCATAAGCCATGTGGGGGACACAACAATCATGTAGAAGAAGGTGCTCTGGTGAGATGAAGCCAAAATTAAACTTTTTGTCCTAAATACAAAACGTTGTGTGGCTGAAACCTAACACTGCACGTCACCCTGAACATACACTATCCCCATGGTGGAGCCAAATACAGGACAATCTTAGAAAAAAGCTTGTTTTAGACTGGGGAGGAGATTCACCTTCCAGCAGGAGAACAACCATAAACTTGCAGCCAGAGCTACAATAGAATGGTTTAGATCAAAGCATACTCATGTGTTAGAATGGCCCAGTCAAAGTCCAGACCTAAATACAATTTAGAATCTGTGGCAAGACTTAAAAATTGCTGTTCACAGACACTGTCCATCCAGTCTGACTGAGCTGGAGCTATTTTGCAAAGAAGAATGGGCAAAAACTTCACTCTCTAGATGTACAAAGCTGATAGAGACATACCCCAAAAAGACTTGCTGTAATTGAAGCAAAATGTGGTTCTACAAAGTATTGACTCAGGGGGGCTGAATACAAATGCACACCACACTATTCAGATATTTATTTGTAAAAAGAATTAAAAAACATTTCTCATTTTCCTTTCAATTCACAATTACGCACCACTTTGTGTTGGTCTATCATGTAAATCCTAATAAAATAAATTTCCATTTGTGGTTGTAACGTGACAGAATGTGGAAAATCTCACGGGGTGTGAATACTTTTGAGAGGCACTGTAACTACACTGCACAGTGACAATGTGCTAAGGAGGGACACAACAATATTATAACTTAAAAATCAGATGAGATTTCTATTCTGTTGCTCACTGAATTTATATTAATGAATGTTTCTCTTTAACAGGCATATTCAAAGACATCAGATGAATATGATCACACCAAATCCTTGTTCAGAATATTGACCAGGAAAAACAAGGTTTGTTTATGTGTATAGTTTTTACACCGTTTTCTTCCTTAAGATTCAAGATTCAAAAAATTTTATTGGTACCATAGGGAAATTGTGTTGCCCTGTTACAGCTGCTCTTCACGTGAAAAGTAGAAAACAAAGGAAAAAACTTCTACCAAACCAGGACAATAAACAAGTACAAATACAAACTACTGTTAAATTAAGTAAGAAAAAAACCCATCTAGAAGAGTAAATGTAAATTAAATAAAAACAAATTCTATTTGTCCATCTGGTCCCCCTTTTTACAGAAGGGGAATGAGTTGAACAGTTTAATGGCCACTGGGAGAAAGCATCTCCTGTGTTGTTCTGTGAAGCACTTGACTGTGATCAGTCTCTGGCTGAAGTCTCAGGTCTGCAGTCGCTGGGGACACTGGGGCGGGCCACTTTCGGTACTGGCACCTGGCGTGATGTTTTCCATCCCACAGGCACCCTCTCCAGCTGCAGGCTCAGTTTGAAGGTGTGCTTAAGGATCCCACATAGCTGTAGGGCACAGACTTTCAGTAGTCTGGGGCTGACTCTATCAGGACCTGCAGCGTTTGTGGTGCGAAGCCTGCATAGCTCTCTCTGAGCTCTATTTTATTTTTTACCATTCAGCTACTCTAGTCCTAATAAAGGGACCAAAAACCAACCAATCAGTAGAAGCTCGGTATAAGCAATGGGTATATCTAGGTAAATGAAGGCACAAAGAACCTGTATGTAATCACCTGGAAACACTTTTTTTTTCTGTATTATAACCGTGACTGAGAACTGTATAAATTAAAACTACAGATGACTACCTAATTTTATCGTAATATCTGTTTACATCACTATTAACGTAACCCTTTTATAATGTTATTGCAAAAAAGATTAAACCTATTACTTGTTATTACCAATGTCTTCCCCTACTATTATGTTGCTGTTACCAAGCAATAAATTGCTGCCATAAAATGTAAGTGGACTTATTATCTGTCTTTGACAGTTTTTGGAAGCAGGTTAACAAATTTTAACTGTATAATGACAGATGTCAGGAAGTTGCTTTTTCTTTTTCAAGAACTTTTTTTTTATTCGTGGTTTCTTTTTTTTTGATTGTTGATCTTTTGGATCTTAGGTAGACAACATCATTGTGATCACTGAAGGATTCATAGTTCGAGACGTAAAGTGGGCCATCGACAGCTATGTGAGAGAAGTTAACAACAAAGCCCTTGTAATGCAGCTTTTCTTGGCAGATTCCTGGTAATGTTTTAATTGTATTTGTTATTATGAATAGCAGACAGTATTGAGAAACTTGATAGAAGAAAGTTGATAATGTGATGGTGACATTTTACTCCATTGTAAATCTATTTTAAAATTGTAAAATTATCAAGTTTTCAATCGATCTACATACTACAACTCATAACAATGTAAAATATATTTTTTAAATTACAAACGAACTTAAAAATTAAAACTGAAACCTCTCATTTACATTAGTATTCAGACCCTTAATTCAATACTTTGTAGAACCCATTCAACCTTTAGATTATTTTGGGTAGGTCTCTACAGGCATTTCAAACCTGGACTTTGGCAGTTTATCCCATTCTTCCTGATTGATTCTCTCTTCAGTCACATAAGAAGTGCCATTCCTAGACATTCTATGGGGTTTAAGTCTGGGATTTGGTTGGGTCACTTAATAACAGTCAGAGACACATCATCTCCATGTTGTCATTGCTGTTTGCTTTGTATAATTGTTGTGCTCAAAGATTAACCATAACCCCAGTTTCAGGTCTCATTGACTCTGAAGCAGGGTTTTCTCTGTATTTGGTACAGTCATTTGGTACAGTCATTCTCTAAATTCTGACCAGTCTCCCTGTCCCTGCTTATTACAAGCCCACCCATAGCATGATACTGCCAGCACTATGCTTCACCGTAGGGATGGTATTAGCGGGTGATTTCCATTGTTTAATGCTGTTTAGCAAAGATGAAGCTTCAATTAATCCCCTCTACCATAAGGACATGTTAGGTAAGATGTGACTGAGATGTTCATCCTTTGGCCAGATTATCCCATCTCTGCAGAGAACTTCTGAAGTTCTGTAAGAGTTCCTGGTAAGCTCCCTGACCAAGGTCTTTCTTGTCCGGTCAACACTAGGAAGGGTCCTGCGGGTTTTAGACCTCTTTGATTTCACAATCGCTGTGCTCCTGGGGACACTCTGAGCTTTAGAAATGATTTTCTACCCTCGTCTTTATCTCTGCCTCACCAGAAAATGTTATTTTGGGGGTCTACACTGAGTTCCTTGGTCTTTGCGGCTTGTTTTTTTTTTTGGTTAAATGTAGTGTGAATTATAGGATCCTATATACACAGGTTTATCCCTTTTTAAGCTATGTCCAATGCTTTCAGGTGGCCACAGGTGGACTCCGGTCTAGTTTTAGCCTAATATCAAGAAAAAAGTAATGTAAACAAAATGCATCTCACCACAATTTAGACTGCAGCAGCAAAGGGTCTGAATACTTTTATGAGTGAAGGATTTAAAGCATTTGTCTTTGTTTAATTGATTAGGGTTTTTTTTTTAAATTGGTGCCTTTATCTTTATATTTTATAGTTTGTAATTTTGATGCTGAAAGTGAAAGGATCTGAATTTTTTTTTATATAAACCTTCCGCCTGTACTCTTGTGTTGACTTGTTATAGTGACCCCAATTACTCCTCTGAAAGAAACTGTGTGATTCTGACAGGCTTCAGTGAACAAATGCTGAGGTAAAATGTCTCATTGCTTATTTTTACCAAAAGATGCCTCAAATCATGTGTATAAATGTAGTCTTTATGGCTATAGTAACTTTTTATTTATTGTTATAAGTAATAATTTGGCATTTCATCTACCTTTTACTGTAAGTCTGTCTTTATGCTAAGCTAACTTGCTGCTGGTTCTAGCCATCATATTTATCTTATGGATGTGAAAGGGGTTATCTCATTTAACTCTAGGTATAAAAATAATTAGGCCAAAGAATTTTAACTTTCTTAATTATCTGATTAGGGTTGTGGCAGAACGGGCATCTCCCAGGCTGCTGGACCATGTGGAAGTTTTGGACCGAGTGTACAACATCCCACCACCAGCGTCGGCTAAATGCCCTCAATCAACTAATGATGTTGTCCCAATACCAGCCAGCCTAACATTAAGGTAATTTTTACAATAAACCTTTGAAAACATCAATGTTCAAATTCTAATCACAAGTAATCTTTTTAACATTAAATGTTAACAATAAAACTATAGTGAAACTATCAGTGGCATTTGAAAGTTTGTAGAATTTTATTTTCAGTGTTTCTGCATTAATATAACTTAGAATGGGATCAGATGGTCACAAAGACCTAAAACTAGATATAGGGAACCTGGTAAACAAAGTTCTATTGAAGGTCATACTTATGCAGAAATGGGGAAAGTTTTGAAGGATTTATTTATTTATATAATTTAGTTGAAGGATAAAGTCCAGTGTTTTTTGTTGCTTTCAGTTTTTACCTTGTATTAATTTTGACACTAAAAAAACTCCTATTACTTACTTATTCTGCTTCATCAGATTTTCTTCTCAGTTAGTTGATAGGGAGAACAAAGAAATACTGAAATCTCACATATAATAGATATGCTGATATGTTGATGCCAGATCCCATCAGTCATGATATCACGCTTTTTTAATTACTTTTAATGGGAAACAATATGACCAAAGCGAATAGAAGAGAATAAAGCCAGTGGGTAAAGTTTCAATTTGGTCACATATACACAAAAATGACAGTTACTTCTCTAGTTTGTTTATAGAAAATATTCAGTCTAAAACATTGTTTTTGCCTTTTCCTCACTAACACCAGGTGGCAAACTGTGCGAGTCTTCATCTCCTCCACCTTCAGAGACATGCACGCAGAACGTGACATGTTGGTGCGGAGCGTCTTCCCAGAGCTTCGCCGTCGTGCTGCACCTCACTGCATCTACCTGCAGGAAGTGGAGCTGCACTGGGGTGTGACGGAGGAGGAGCTGGGTGGAGCCACTGAGCTGTGCCTGTCAGAGGTTTGTCGCAGCAACATGATGGTAGGAATCCTGGGGGAGAGGTATGGCCTGGTGCCCCCCAGACCTGTTCTCCCTGACCTGCCACATCACAGCTGGGTATGAGTATAAAATTAAAATACTGTTGATTAGTTGTTTGAGTAAATGGTAAAACAATTATTGTGAAAAAAGTAGAAAGTGGTTTTCTTAAGAAATTTTCTTAAGATTATTTAAAGCTACAGTATGTACTTTTTAAAAAAATTATTTTTGTATAAATATGCTCCACAACTTACAGTATCATAATGTCGAAGCTTCCTATAACCCAGATTCAGAAAACAGTACCTGCCGCAGTTCAGGAATCTTTGCTTCTGAATGTTTTTATCAGTGAGGGAATTTCAATGATTTCTGCTTAATTCTGAGTTTTTATAGAAATCTTGTTTATTTTCATGTTGTTTTCATGCCACTAGTAACTAAAGTTACATGTTGTAGCTTTAAATGTAGATAGTTTGAACTGGTGAAGTAACTATTAAGTTCAAATCAAACTTATAATAATACTTCAGGTTCAATAGAATGGTCTGTTTTTAAAGGTGTTAAAAAAATCATAATAGTAGTTTTCTTCTTTGTGTGTAGCTGGCGTCGGCTCCACCGGGTCTGTCGATCTCAGAGATGGAGATCCGTCAGTTTGAGGCTCTCTATCCTGACACAGCACACCAACGCATGTTCTGCTACTTCAGAGATCCAAACGTCAGCAAGTATGTTGTCCAGGGCTGTATTCACTCATCACAATTTCTATGGTGTCTACTCTTTAGAGTATGCATTTTGTTTGAAATTTATTTAAGTGTTTCATGTTTAAATTAAATTTTTCACTGTTTTTTTCTCAGATCAGTTCCAGCGTCATGGAAATCAGACTTTGTTGCTGAATCGCAGGAGGCTGAGTCAAAAATGGCCTCTCTGAAAAGCAGGATCCGGGCCAGCGATGTTAAACTCACTGAGATGTGAGTTACAGTAGTAGCAGTAAAGCTGTAGTGTCAAAACATTATTCACGAATTACAGCTAAATCCAGACACTTACAGATGTATTTAAAAATTGGATGTTGATTCAATATATAGGAATCTGAAACCCCAAAAAATTAAAACACTTTTCCTGTTAATATAAATGTCTGTTTGTTTGTTTGTTTGTTTGTTTTTTTTAGCTACCCGTGTGAGTGGGGAGGTGTTGTGGATGGGAAGCCATATCTGATAAACCTGGAGGTCTTTGCTAAGGCTGTGCTGGAAGATCTTTGGACGGCTGTTGTGAACCAGTTTGTGGAAGTTAGTTTCTTTTATGGTTGTTAATTTCATTTCCACCTCCAATTATCAAATTTCAATTCAGTAAATGTCAGTATTTTATGTCTGTTCCGTTAGTTTTGGCTAGATTACAGTCACCTCATTTATTATTCTCCATCTGGCAGGTTGATGATAAGGCTAAGGCTGTAGCAGAGGTCACTGAGCAGGAGGTTCACCAGGGGACGCTGCAGAGACAGTTCTTTGGCCGGACAAAGCTGCTTTCTGGAGCTGTGGAGATAGTACAGCAGCTCCAGACCGAAGGAGGGATGATGGTGGTGGAGGGAGGACCTGGAGAGGGCAAAACGGTTTTCATGGTAAATGATCCATTTAAAATGCATGAGCCTTAGAAATTCTACATGCAGAGGATTCATACAGATGGGTGGGTGTTGTGATCATAGTCAGCAATTCTGTGGGTGCTTGGGACCTTTGGCGCCATTGAGAAATGGTGAGCACTTACGAGGAATCAGTTGTTTTGATCTCACATGACGTATGTGCTTATAACAACCAGGTGCAAATGACAAATGAATGCAATAACATAACCACACATACCTTTACACAGAACCCTACAGGAGACTCATTGGTTGAAAGCAGCATTTTACCTGTGAGAGATTTTGGATTTCAGTTGTTCATTAATTCTCTGTGTCCTGACCTTATCTCAGTCTGTCTTGACATTTTATCAGTGGCTCACGTTTTACTCTTGAAATGACTTACAGTGCAAATGCCGCTGTAGGACATTGCCATAGAGATGTGATACAATAGGACAAGAAAACAAGCATCTGATGATATAACCTAAACAGCCTGAACTCATTATTTATGTGACTACTACCCTCCAATTATGCTAAGAAGAAGATAAATCCGCCCCTGTCATTGCGATTATGTCTTTTGAACAAAGTGTATTGTGTTTCAATTTGCGTGGTTTCCATACACGTCAGGCTTCCTTGGTGTAGTGGAGCCTTTCCTCCTCTTGCAGTAAGGTACATAACATGGTTGACTTTGAAACACGAAAGTTACCCAGCTTTTAGTTCATACTAACGTCCAGCTTCAGACTTTTAAAACGGTGATACAACACAAAAATAATGGGTGACTAAAAATGTAACTCATAATAATACTGAAATTTATCTCTATTCACACAGGCTGCTTTGGCAGATGCCCTCAGAACTGGAGACAAGTCAAATGAAAGCCTGGTCTGTGATGTCATCTCATACTCTACGGCTGCCAGCCAGTCAGCTCGCTCCGTGGAAAACTTTCTTCGCTGCGTTGTTCAGTGGTTCACGAAGATGAAAGATACTGAACAAGAATCCTCACTTCCCCTCTCTTACAAGTGATTAGATTTTCAGATTAACGTCCGAGTAGTTCAGATTTATTCATATGTAACTGTCTGTGCACTAACAACACATTTGTTTTGTTATCTCAGATACTTACTGTCAGAATTTCAATCCAGATTGAATGACACGAAAGACAAACCTCTGGTTCTGGTAGTTGACGGAGGGGATCTTGTTCGAGATTGTCAAGGTCAGCCCAGCTCTGACTGGATACCACAGGAGCTTCCACAGGTCAGTCCCATAGAAACAAGACTGAGATCACTGGACTTCCTTGAACTGTTTACACAGACTGACAAAATTCTGGTCTGTCCATCTAATTTTAAGAAGTTATTTTATAACCTGATAGTCAGCAGGTGTCTGGAGGCCAGATTGAGGTGGTTTGGACATGTTCAGAGGAGAGACTGTGAAAATATCGCTAGGAAGATGCTGCCAGAATGCTGCCAGGCAGCAGGTCTAGAGGAAGACCAAATAGGATATTTCTGGATGTAGTGAGAGAGGACATGAAGTTAGTTGGTGTGAGAGAAGAGGATGCAGAGGACAGGGTTAGATGGAGGTATATGATTCGCTGTGGTGACCCCTGAAAGGGAATAGCCGTAAGGAAAAGAAGAAGAAGAAGAAGTCAGCAGGTGTTCGACACGTCTACAGTGTCAGAAATACACATTCTGATATTTCAAAGTTCATTTTCACAGTTATTAAGATCACTGTGCTCCTGGAAAAAGTTTAGGAGCCCTCTTTTTTTTGATTATCTGTTAACCCTAGTGAAGTCCCAGAAGATCAGTAGTTTCTGAAATATCCGTACCTGTCTGGCATCAACAACCACGGCACCTTCATAGTAATTTAAGTTACCTTTCTTCCCTATTCAGATGTTCCATTCAAACTTCATTAGATCATTTTGACCATGTCTACATGCCTAAATGTTTTGAGCTGCTGCCTTTTGATTGGCTGATTAGATATTTGCATTATTGAGTAGTTGAACAGGTGTAGCTAATTAAGTGGCTGTGAGTGTAATGTTGTGTATGTCTCCAGAGAGCTATATTATCTTGATGCCTGATTTTTGTCCTGACGTGATGTGTGACTTTTTACATTACATATACAGGTGTCTGTCCAGTAAACTCATTTGCCAATTTCTTGGACTCCAGTCAACACAAATCAAGAAAAATTAAAGCAGCACCTGCATCTCTTTATTATGAGTTGTTTATGTATAGATTGGTAAGCACAAAAACAAATCCATTAAAATATGCAGTAAAATGTGCAACAAGGGAAATGATCTCAACACCTTCTCAAGCGACTGTATATTGATGGGATCAGAATTAGCATACATGCTAAGGTGTATTGTTTTAGACATTTCTCTGCTACAGAAAAAACTCAAATCCTCTTTTTATTTGTTTTTAGGGTGTGTGTTTGGTTGTGAGCATCACATCTAAAACAGCTCTCTTACAAACCCTGGCCAAGAAGAGAGGAACTGTCGTGTTTACCCTGGGACAGCTTACCGTGCCGGACCGGGAGGAGATTGTTCAAAAGGAGCTGGACACCTTCACGAAGAAACTAAGTGGCTCTGCATTCAACAACCAGGTTCTTCATATATGTTTTGCACATCATTGCCCTCTCTTTTTTTTTTTTTTTTTTGCAGCCCCGGTTGTTGAGAAGAGTTGAGATATTTTACTCTGCTGGTGTATAATCCTCTTAACACAGTTTGTTCCAGATTCTTTGATGTTCACTCAATGTGTGTTTCTTACTTTCTTTACTAAATCGATGCTGTGTTTGTCCAGCTCCAAGCACTGATAATGAAGAACGGAGCAGTCAGTCCTCTCTACCTGCACCTGGCCTGTGAAAACCTAAAGAACTTTACTTCATTTGACAAGGTCAGAAGTGACTATTTATAGCCACCTTTATAAAAGTATTACTGGTTGTATTGCCAGCGCTGATTGTGGTGATACTGTTACTCATTGGGTGAAAAGTTATATGAAGGTTTTTCACAACAATGTAACTGCAGGAGTAGCAACAAAGCTTGGATAAATTTTGAGGTCACTGTTAAAAGCAAGATTCAGCTCTAAGCACCTTGCTAATTTTTCTGATTTTGTTTTTTGTTTTTGTTTTTCAGTTGAATGAGACACTTCAGAGTTTGCCTCAGTCTCTGAGCCAGTTGGTGCAGCACAGCCTGGACAGACTCTGCTCACAGTACAAGGACATGCCGGGACTCCGCTGGGCCCTGGCAGTGCTCACTGTCAGCCCCACTGGTAAGTTTTATCAAATATGAGACACCATGTTATGTTGTAGTAGAGAAAAACAGTAGCTGTATCTAATATTTAGAAGCGATATTAAACTTAAAATTGAATTTAAAGTTGAGGGATGGGAGGATGTGGAGAATCATTGGCTGAGGTGAAAACCTTTGTATTGGGATTTCAACATCACAAACTCTTAGACAACCAAACACAGATACTGGTTTTGTTTGTCCAATATATATACAGATACTAATGCGGATATTTGTTTTTTTTATCATGGTTTTCCCTAAAATTATTTTGCACAAAGGTGCTGAACTGACAGTAGCTGCCTCAACATTTTCTCCTCTTGTTCAACAGGCCTGATGGAGAGAGACTTGTACTCTGTACTGAACACATGCAATGAACTGTCGTTACGAGATGACCAACTGTCATGGCAGGAAGCGCTGCACTTCTCCAGGAAGCCTGAAAGACGTATTCCCATGGCAACTTTCATCTGTATAGTTCAGAGTTTAAAAAGGTGAATGCCGTTAATTCCAAGTGGTAGGAATGTTAGCAGGAATCCTCATGTTTGGATTTGACTTTGGTTTCATATTCAAATTTATTCTGATTTGTATTAATCCTTGTCAAAGTATGCCAGAAAGAGTTTTTTGTTTTTGATTTTTACTCCTTTATATTTTGTAGTATCCCTTTATTTCTCTTTTCACCCTTTTGTCTTAGCAGTCAATGTTTCATATTCAATTGAAACATTGCCTTTTACCTTCTTATTCTTAGGTTTGCTTCTTTGTCACGTAAGACAAATCATAGGATTTTATAGTGATTGTGTGTTAGTTTTTAGAGGTTTAATACACATTTTAGCAAAGTCTGTTTTGATGCAGTATTATGAGAACACACATGAACATTAAACCTGCTTGAACTCTTTTTTGCAGTCTGCTTGGTTCATCTCACTGCCACAACACTGATGACCTGCTGGCTCTAACCAATCCAGAGGTAAAAAAGGCCTTTGAAGATTTTCTTCTGGCAGCAGAAAGTGACCGAACCAGAGCTCACCTCATACTGGCATGTATGTACACAAGCCTGGTCTGTTTTATACTAAAGAAAAAGTCAATTCAGTCCTCTCCATATTGTGTTTTTAAAATCCTTTTTAATTGGTTTTTAGAAAGCAGATCTGAGAAATCATGCACATTTGATTATAAAACCAAACTAGAAACTGTTTTGCCAAAAGTCTTGTCTAAATGTGTTTATAACTTTAATGCATCCTTTTGCATTTGCCCTAAGTTGTTAAATAAATGTCACCTTCTCCATCACATCTGTCCACAGCTCATCTGTGGGCACTGGCCGACCCCCAGGGAAGAGACACTTTCCTTTACTGTGAAGCCAACTCTGTTATGCAACTGCCCTGCAGCCTGGTTAGTAATTATCCATCATAACTGATGTCTATACTGTCCATTAGAAACAAATCAAATGAAACATTTTTTTTCTTCAATTGCAAATTTTGGGTCTCATGGTTTTCAAAATGTATTGTATTTTTTTTGGACAATAAAATCAAATATAAATAAGTTTTCGAAAAGTGTTCATTATAAGACAAAATGCTCATTTTGGAAAATTTGCTTCTAGATAGAAAAAAAATCCAGTGAATAAATCCGGTGAAAAAAATTAACTGAAGATATTGTAGATTTTAACTACTTTCTGCCTTTTGGGTAGATTTTAAGTGGTCAGCTGGAGGCTCTTCATTCCCTGCTTTCCAGCTATTATTTCCTGTATGCTAACGTGCACCACGGCCTCCTGCACCACCTCCTTGAGACCTACAGCTTGTACGGTGCGTATGCATGGTGATAACATAAGTAATGGTAATAACTTATAATAGTTTAGGGGATTTTTCAAATGATTGTTCTGTAATTTGGTTTGCTCGTGCAATATTTGAATTTAAAATGTATGCAGAGGCAGGTTCACGTGGCAAAATGCCCCCTTGATTACTTGTGAATAAATAAATTCTGTATCCATTTTGTAACTTTTTGCCTTTTCCTGCAGATGAGAAGCACAAATCTGCATCCTTAAGTAAGTGCTTTAAAAAATGAACCCACAAAATCCTCACAAGTTTTGTTATATACATATTTCTATAATAAAGAGGTTTATTAAGGTTCTTTTTGCCCACACAGTTCTCTTCCAGGACAGACTGGAGGACTGTCGTGTTTTCCTGCAGAATCAAGCCCCCCTGCTCTCCTCCTGGCCGGCTCTTTTCATCCATCAGGCCCTCAATGAGCTTCCAGAGACGTCTGCTCACAAGTGGGCACAAGGTTTGGTGAAAAATGGAGAGGTCCGAGTAGTTGAGTGGCTAAACCGTGAATGTCGGACTGTTCAAGAGGCCAGGTGAGGGGGTTAAAATAAAATTTAAGTGTTTTCCAAATATCCAGTCTAAATCCCTAAATGCCACTTTGTTTCATTTAGATGTAACAGATGTAACGTGTATCATTAGGCCTTTTCGATCTTTGCTGAAGTCTTAATATATAAATAAATCCATTTATGTTTTTGAATGTTTTTTCACAGTGAAGTTGTGTCGACTTTCTCCTCTAAACCAACCTGTTTGAATTTGAGCTCTGATGGAGAGCTGCTGGTGGTTGGTACTGGACAGGGAACGCTGCATTTCATCAACACACAGACAGGACAGGTAAGAATCCACTTTAACTCCATTAGTTGGGAGCTATAATTGTCTTTATTTGTCATTATTTGGGAATAAAAATATACTTTTTTTTGGAAATGAGTTGCAATCCTGACTAGACTTCACATGTTTACACAACATTCATTTTCAGTTCACATTCACTGCACTACTCTGACTTTATCTTTTAGTTTGTCCTGACACTTTCCTTCAGGAGTAAAATAGACGCATGGTTACAGGTTACAATAAGTCTTATGTCTGCAAGACAAATCTAGCTAAACCTCTACCACTGATTGCAAATACCGGGTTCCATTGTTTCATCTTGTTTTAGTGCATATAAACACACTAACGATGTTGAGAGAACAGACTTTTTAGGTGTCACACATGATGGAAAAAAGCTAAAAAAAAAAATTTAAAAATGTAAAAAAAAAAAGAAAAGCTAAAACAATTCATACCAATTTTCTCCTGACTGCGAACAGGAAGTAAAGTTCCTTGTGAGCAGTTGTGACGGCATCTCAAGCTGTGTCTTTCTGAATGATGAACGTCTTGCTACCACCTCCTTTGATGGACGAATAGAGATCTGGGACATCAAGAACGGCTGCAGGTGAAAGAAGTGTTTCAAGGAGAATTTGAGATTGTAACCTAATTGAATTTGTGGGGAGGATTTCTATAGCACTGGTCATTTGAAGTCGCTATCTTGTGTTTTGTTTTGTTGCAGGACTGTTCTTATTGATGGCCACAGTCATGAGATAACAGCAAGTGATGTCACTGCAAACCAAACGCACTTTGCGACCGTTTCCCTTGATCTCATGCTGAAAGTTGGTCTCAAATAAATTACAATAAACTTTTTTTAGTTTTTATTCTCAGCGGTTTGATTTTATTATTTGGCATTTCATTTGCAAAGTCTAATACTTTTCCCCAATTATTTCAGGTCTGGTCCTCTTCCAATGGTCAGGAAGTAGCAGCGTTGCCCAGCTCAAGCCCATTGAACTGCGTGAACTTTGACCCTAAGGGTCATCTGCTGGCTGCTGGCTGCTGGGATGGAAATGTGATCGTGTGGAACTGGCTCCAGAATAAAACTCCGACAGTGAGTTACAGTGGAGACAAGGAAGAATTAGAATTCGAATTAAAGTTTTGAAGGGGAACTACAACAACGATTTGTGGCACAAACATCCACTTGGACTCGTGCATAAACATGTTAGAAAATTAGTCAGAACAGACATGCATCCAAAATGCATTATTTTAGGGGCTTTTCCTGCTTTTAATTGACAGTAAGAGTTTAGAGAGACTAATAACCAGGTTAAAGTGAGAGGGGTATGACATGTAACAAAGGTTCTCCGAGCTTGGACTTGAACGATGAATGTTGCGGTTACGTGGTACATGTCTCAATCGCTTAAGTAGCAGATGCACCATTAAAACTGCAAATTGACTGGTTTGTGGAGGCATAAAGTAACAATGCTTCTAGTTTTATATCTACAAATCTTTTGTTTCATTAACTACTTTAAAAGCATAGTTAAGAAAGACGGAAACAAAGGGTTTAGAACGGATGTGCATTTAATGTGACAAAGTTCCTTGTCCAGATTCCATAAGGATGTTGTGGATACACAGTCACATTTTTGTTCCTTTTATTACAACTATTATTTCTATTCTGTCTTTTCCCTCAGTCTCTACGTGGTCACCGGCGCTCAGTGCGCAGTCTCTGCTTCTCTTCCTCCTCCTCCTCCATGCTCTGCTCTGGCTCTGTGTCTGGAGAGGTCAGGATGTGGTCAGTGCCCACCTCCACCTGTGTGGCATGTTTCCAGGCTCACTGTGGAGCTACAGAAGCCCTCACCTTCCTGGATGATGGAGCCATGCTGCTCAGCGCTGGATCTGATCACAGGGTGAGACGTGACTGCCTGCACACAATGGATCAGAGAAGCTAAACCTAACTTCACTTTTTCATGGGATTTACTGTTGATTCAAAAACTATCTACAAATATGGAAATTTTTTGTACAGTTGGTAAAGGCAGTCGTCCACGGACCACAGGGTCAGTGGTTCGATCCCCGGTCCCGGCTATATGTTGAAGTGTCTCTGGGCAAGACACTGAACCCCTAACACCCCATTCCCCTCCCCAGCTGTGCATTGCTGGTCCCAAGTCCGGTAGAAATTGGGGAGGGTTCTGTCAGGAAGGGCATCTGGAATGCTGCAAACACATTGCAGAGTTTTTTCTTTTTTTTTCAGGGAGAATAACCAACTGAAATTCACTGTATGTCTTCTGTTATGAATCTTTTTTTTTTGTTTGTTTATTTGGTTTTGTTTTTAAATTGCTTTGTTTAATCTTTCTTCTTGTTTTCTGTAAAATAGCTCCATCTCTGGTCAGGAAGACCTGGACATTCAGTCACTGTATTAAAAAGCAATAAAGTAAGCTCCTTAATTATCTTTTCCACACTGATGTAACAGAGAGATTTTTAAAGCCTTTTTTTAGTGGCCTGTCATTCACCTGTATATTCTAAAATACACCTTCACTGGTTTTGAACTTGCTTCTTATGGTTCAGGTTTGGGTAGTGCATGTACATAAATGCCATTAAACGTCCCTATATTCAAATATCTCTCTACTTCAAGATGAAAAATGGACCCCTGGGTGACATCATCTGAACTCCCGATGATGAAAACCTCCGAGTGATGTTATCGGGAGCAGTTTTTCAGCTAGAAGCATAGAAATGTTTTAATATGGGGAAGTCAAAGAGAAGTTTCAAGGCATTAATGTACATTCTATGGCTAAACTAAAGCCATAGAAAGCAAGTTAAAAATTTGTGAGGTTGCCCTTTGATTCTGCGTTAAGTCCTTGCAACGAAATCTTGTTCTATACACTTGTTTACTGAATGACAATAAAGTCTAAGTCGTCAGGTCAAAACGACAACCTGCAACAAACACTAAAGCTTATATATTTTAAAGGATAGTTAAAACTGGCTAGTTCAGCTACTGCACTTCTCACTAAAATCAATATAAAGTGTGAAATTTCACTTCAGATTTCTCTGTTGTGTTGGTGCTTTTTAGTGTGAACAGGAGCCTCCTCAGAAGAAACTGAAGTCTGTAAACCCTGGGCCTGCAGCGCTTTGCGTGGCTGTGAATGGAGACTATGCTGCTGTGGGGTATCGTGGTAAAGGCATAAGACTCTTCAGTCTTGATGCAGGTGTGTATGTGGTACTGCAAAATCAGATTTATAAAATAAGAATAGTTACAATGTGCAGATATCATGTGGAGAAGGAGAGCGTCTGGCTTCAAATTCACTACAGGAGATTATCCATATAATTATTCTGCATAAAAAGCAGCATAAGAAATTCACCAGGACCAGTTGTAATTGAGCTGTAACATTTCGGATACTTTCTTAAATATTCTTTATAGTGTCTGTATGCTTTGACTTAATTAAGTCTTTTACTGTTAAGTAATGTACCTATAGAGAAAACTAGTATTACATGCAGTATCTTAAGATATGTAAATACTGCTGTAACCTGCTGTATACAACATGTTAAATTTGAGATTTTGTTTTCAGCCTATAGCACTGTTGTTTTTTTTCTTACCTTAGGTGAGAAGATTTGGGCGTCCAGTGACCTGGACGTGTCCACACCGTGTCTGCTGTGGGTTGTGTTGGATGCAGAGCAGACTGAACCTGATCTGCTGGTGTCTGGAGGAAGTGACAAATATCTGAGGGTCTGGAAGAGAAAAGGGGGAGAAGAGGGAAAGATGGGGGGTCTAGAAATGCTGAGAATGTTTGGTGTGCAACTAGAAACCATCCTGGCACTGGCACAAAACTCCACTTACCTGGCTACAGCTTCAGGTATGTGTTGCTAATAAAATAAAAACATGATGTGGTGTTTAATAAAAATTGATTTTCAAGACAACATAAAATATTTCCCAGGTACAAGAAGGTTTCTTAGTCCTAATACTTTTTTATTAATTAAACCTCTGTATTTCCCTTTGATTCAGATGACTTCACTATTGCTTTGTGGTTGTTGAGCGATCTGGCCCTCGACACCCCAATTGAGCCACATGCGTTGCTGAGGGGTCACAGTGGAGGAGTCACCTGTCTGGCTTTCAGCCCTGATGGTGGACAGTTACTGTCTGGTGGAAAAGATCAGGTGGGATTATGTCTATGTATTAAGTAAATTAGACAACTTTAGTCTTTGGTACCGATACAGGGGATGTAGACTGTATAGCCAGAATAAATATTCACTGACAAAAAAATTATCTAAAAACATAAAAAACTACCCTTGCTTCTAAAAGTAGGATTGTTTCCTGTGTACAACAGTTGCTGGCTGTGTTGTGATCATAAGAACATGTTTGTTTCAGGCCCTGATTCTGTGGGATGTGAGCTCTTCTCCTGCTGTTCTTTCTAAATCGCTGCATCACTCACACAGAGCCCGGATCACCGGCTGTGTTTGGACTCCAGACTGTGTCGTGAGTGTTTGATATATTTTTCACAACTGTCATAAATGAATCTAGTAACTATCCTGAGTTACAGGGCTGGCCCCAAGTAGTGCTGCCTCCAGGATCTTCCTCAGCCCCCTTTTTTTCTTTCAGATTAGTTCTTCAAACAGTGGAAGACTTTGTTTATGGGACCTGCAGACAGGCCAACATCTCAGGGAAATCTCCTGGAAGAGTCCTCTTACCTCAGTCTGCTGCCTGGTGAGCTGTATATCTGTAAAAATACTGTATATCTTCATTAAAAGCTTGTAATCAGCTAATTGTTCTATTGGTGGAGTAAATGAGTTCCTTGAGATGGTCACTAACCACTTGAGTGATTAGTGTTTCTGTTGTTGTTTCTGTGTGCAGGGACAGTATGTGGTGGCTGGCTGTGCAGAGGGAGCACTACATGTGTGGAACTGGGAAACCTCCATAGAAATCTGTCACATCACCGCCCACAAGCAGCGGATACACCACTGCTGTCTCCACCCAAACACAGGTACAGAAAAGGAATCATGTGCTCACATTTTCGTTTGACATATTGTACAATCTAATGGGTCACCAAGCCTTATTTTAATATCAACATTACATTTTTCTTTTTCTGATGTTAAGACAAGAAAAAAGAAGTCAACCCAGAAGAAATGACTGTTTTTACTGCATCTGATGACGGCACAGTGCAGCTTTGGAAACCACTACAGGTCTGTTTGTTTTTTGTTTTTTAATTGTTTAGTTTTCTCTATATACATGATTTTTTTTTTTCCTTTTTCAGACTTACAGCTCAATTAAAGTGTGAGCAAGATTAGTTCGCCATAATGCTTCTGCCGAAATCGCCATTTTTATTTTAGTCCTGTTTTTCTCTAATATGTGAGCTTGAGTTCTAGATGTATATGGGCCGAGCAAAAAATGAAGTGTGGACACCGTCATTTATTTTTCTACTTTTGTCTTGTTTCTCCCATCCTGTATCTTTACATGCAGGTGGAGCACTTCAACACCTTCCAGGGTCACAGTGGTGCAATTCATGGAGTTATTCGCAAAAGAGGAGTCCCAGAATTTCTCACTGTTTCGGAAGACTGCTCTTTGCGATGCTGGACGTGGACGACTGGTAAAACTGTATATTCAGTTTCTCTGTAATTGTCATTATAATAATATTTATGAAATTCCTCACAGTTATTAATGGGGTTGAGTTTTTTTTTTATCTATAAGTACAAAGAAAATTGAATACAGTACATAGTTTTATGTCTTTATATTCTATAATAGGAAATCTGGCTCCTGTGCAGCTTTATGTGGTGTAATATTGTTAAAGTCAGCTCTTCAGCAGTTCTGTCTTTCTCTGTGCAGGGAGTCCTCCGACCCTGAGAGGCCCCATCACCGCTCTGTGCTTCTCTCAGAAAGACGGTTTAGTTCTTACTGGATACGAGTCGGGTTTACTCGAATTGTGGTTGAACAACAGAGTGGTTGGTCACAAGCAGGTGACGAAATGCACAGAAATTTGGTTTAAACTGAACACGTGTGTGTTTATGTTCGTGTAATCCCATGGTGTGTCTGTCTGTGCGTGTCAGGCTGCAGACAGCCCCGTCACAGCGATCTGCTCCATGCCTGACGGCCAGTTTGCTGTCAGCTACATGCAGTGGGCCGTTGATGTGTGGAAGCTGGTGTGGAATCACCAATGCAGCAGTGCAAGGTGAACAACAGGGCAGTCACACTGCTGAATCCCTTCATTCCCACTGGGGTTTTAATTCCCAACCCTGGTCCTCAAAACAATACATACATGTTCTTAAATGTATACTGTATTAACTTAAGAGTAAATGTTAAAGGATTTGAAAAGAAATGAGTTAAGCTCAAAGGTTTCCGCAGTGAAACACAACCTGGTACCTGTATGACTTGTTATAGCTCCCAGCAGCATCTCAGAGTCATTATTCTTAAAAACTGAGCTGGTTTGGGATTTCTAGTGAGAAAAGTGTGCAATGAGTTGCAGTTTGCACACTAACGAACGCTGTTCTTTCTGTGTTACAGCCTGGTAAAGGAAACCACATACACATTACCAAAACAAGTGGTCCGCCTCGCCTACTGCTCTCTCCTGATCGGTGTCTCTGAAACCGGTGAAATGTTTGCCGTTGGAATAAATGATAAAGGAACTGGCTACTTCACAGTGCATAGGTACCACGACATGCTCTCCAGCACGTTCCAAAGCATTTTTAGATTTAAAATTTTGGACACCTCTCACTTTGTCCTAAAATGAATTTAGTTTCATCATTATGTGATTGACTTTGGCTTGTTGAGTTAGGCCAGGTCAAAGTGTATTTTAATCAAACATTACATTGCCACTAAATTAACTAGTGAGCTGAAACTGGCAACTGTTGATTTAGTGCAGTAGTTTACTTTGAATATTTACAGTGCTTGTCTTGCAGTTGGGAAGAAAGCGTCCGAGTTTTGGAGATGATCCACAACGACAAGAAAAGCTTGTGGGTGGTGGGGGATGATGAAGGAGACATTCGTATTGGTTTTATTGTGAGTCTTACACAATCTACAACCTTTTGAAAGTTATTTATTTATTCATTAATACATTGTTTTATTTAAGGGAACATTTATTAAACATTTATTCATTATTGACCACATGTCTAAAAACGGGGTCATTAGGAAATTGTTTCTTACTGCTGGGAAGTACTGAAAAAATATGGTGTAATACTAAATAAATTTCCCTAACAGTTTTTTTTTTTGCCAGTATGTTTGTAAAACATTAAGTCATATTAAATTGCATGTGGTGAACATTGATACCCAGAAGAAGAAGAGGAACTTTTTGCTTCTTTGTTCTTAGTGGATGGCAAATGATGCCCCTGTCGTTTTTTTCTTCAGTTTGCCATGGGCCCAAAAAATATTTTAGAGTCTGCTTTCAGCTCAGTTACTCTGCCAAGTACTGAGGAGATGAAGAGCAGCCTGATCACAGCCGGAACTCTTGACAAAGGTACAAACTGTTGTAACAATTAATCACTACTTCAAGCATAATCCTAATCCCCAGAACATCAGATAACTCTTTTCATGCCAGTTTTTTAATCCAATGTATTTTTTGTTTCAGAGTTTGTGGTGTGTGGAGATACAAAGGGCAACTTGTGGTTCAGTCAGCCAACAAAGCTTTCGCAGTGGAGCAGAAAACCAGTAAGAAATTACTGACTAGTGAATTAGTTTTATTTATTAGTGTGTAATTTCACTCATGGACGAAAATTGTCATGGTTCCTGCAGTAATGGATAGCAGTTGTTTTTTTTACATTACAGCTCATGATCATTATTATTATGGATTAATAATTTGGTCTATAAAATGTGACAAAGGTCAAAATAGAAAAATCTGAATTTCCAAGGATCCAAGATGATACAAGTATTCAATTTACAGTAGTATACAGTCACTACAGAAAGCTTTCAGATCCTTCTTTTTTATTTAATTTCTCCAGTATAACTGGAATTTGAAACTTGTTGCCCATTAGTCTATATTGAGTGACCCAGTGTAAGAAAATGAAAACATAATAAACCAATTTTTCACACTGAATACATTTCAAAACCTCAGCAATGTCTGTGTCTTTTGGATCATAAAGGTGAACTGTAGCCCCAGTGTCAGGTCCTGCAAATGCTAAATGGCCGCTGATGTCACAATGTCACGTGCACCAGACAGCAGGTTTTGTTCTCTCTATTTGTTTCCATTCGTCCTTGTTTTAAAGCGTGATGCTGCCACCGTGCCCGGTGTTTATCAGACATAGTGTTCAGACTCCTGGTGGCTTCTAACGTCTTCCATGATGCAGTTGTTCCTGGGCAACGTTTAAAACTCAATTTGTATAAAACATGGAGGGGTCTGAAAGGGTCCTGAAACAGCTGTAATCACAGCTACTTCGAAGCACAGCTGTATGTTGGACTGACAATGATTTATCCTCAGGCTCACAGTGACAGGATCAGTGTCCTGAAACTCACTGACAGCACCATCATCTCAGCCTCCTACGACAGGACAGTGAAGCTGTGGGACAGAAACACAAAGAAACAGGTAATAAAGAAACCAAAACCAAATGTGTCCTAAATAGAAAGTGAGTTTTCAAAGCTTCATTATAGCTTCATTATAGGTCATTATTCTGGACCATACTGCCTCACAGAGTCCAAAGGGCATAATTTACATATTTGATCAAATTAAGACTAGAATCTATCTTGACACCTTACCATAGAAATTATTATACTATTGAATGTTTCATATTGATTTATGAACAAAATGAAAATTCGTTAGCTACAAAGCAGTGGCAGGAACCAAAATGCAGTTATGGTGTTAGGGTGAAGTGCTGAGATAACTTTGGGTAAAAATCCACTTTTTTCTCTCTCTCTCTCCCCCCCCCTCCTTCAGGTGGGCATGTTTGTTTGTGGAGGCCCTGTTCTGGTTTTGGAGCTGAATCCTGAAAAATCCAACGAGTTGGTTTGTGGTGACGGACAGGGAAGAATCTACTTTCTCTCCTTGAAGTAATGATCCTCTAAATCTTTAGGAATAATTCAGGAAAATTACTCAGCCCTGACACTAACCAAAGATTTTCATTGTTTTGCTTCTGCTTTGCAACATGCACTAAATGCAAAATAATTTCATACATTTACGAACAGGGATCCCTGTATAGTCGTGGCAATGCACTTCTCATGTTTTCATGTGCCTTAATTTCGATGAAGAAACTTGCAAATGTGTCAAGCAAGTATAAAAATGTTATGTTGCATTAAATGCTCTTTTTTGTTTTGAAAGTTGCAGTAGAAAATAAATAGGAATTTGAATAACTTGAAGTAGGATGAGTTCATATACAATAAATGAAGTGCAATTGACAGCGCTTTGGTTTAATATTTTTGGCTACTGCCCCCTGAGAGCTGTCTGTTCATGATTGGTTCATGTGCTGAACAATGATGGATCTTAGCGTTTCCTCTGCAGATGAAGGCAGAAAGTGTGTGTGTGTGTGTGTGTGTGTGTGTGCGTGAATGTGACATAAGCAGCATTAGTCAGTGTGAGGGCAGAGAGAACCAGGTCCCAGCCTATAAACGTGCCCTGTGTGGGGAACCTGGCAACCAGACCGAAGCTCACAGGTGAGATGAGAATGAGATACAGCGAGAATTCAGTGAAAGTGAACTCTAATGAAGAATTGATACTATTTTTCCTAATAGGTTCCAATAAGACCAAACTCTCCTGAACCTGAATCCAGCTGTTTGACCATGAACCGACACACTCTACTTTCTTTGGAGAACTTCCCTCCCTGGTGCCAGGATCAGCTGATCGGATGTACAGGTAAATCGTTCCATCAACTCGTGTTGTAACTGCTGTTGTTTGTCAAGCATCAATGTTCATGTGAGTGTTTTTCTTTTTGTGTAATTCTCACAGCTGGAAACTCTTCGGTCCATGTGTATCACCTCTGTAGACCTGTGCACAGCCTATATTCAGTAATTTTAGCAAAAGATCGAAAAGAGAAGGATTCCGTTTTTAATGCTTTTGTACTAAACTAGATAATGTAATATGATATAAAACAGAAAAAAACATTTTTGCTTAAGAAAAATCCCAGACTAAAAGTTTATTTTCTTCATGAAACAAGATCATCCTAACTGCAAACATGCATTAGTCATAATATAACTCTTAAAATACGATTTCGAAGTTGGAACCCAACAAAAGGGGGACAGAGAAGTGTTTTCTCATAATTATTTAATCACACATACATTTACATCATGCAGTCAATCCAAAACTGTGATCTCATTACTTCCCATCCCTGTCCATATCAGAGCCCTGTTATTTGTGCCCCAGTTCTCCAGGAATTATCCAGTACCTTGGTTACTGATCTTCAAACCCCTTTAAAAATCAACCAACTATTACACAGTAATAAAAAAAGGATTCACTTTATTTAAATTTAGAATTAATGCAGTAAACACCACAAGTATCTTTGCTGTTTTTGCAATTTTTCTCCATTTTTATAAGCTGTTTTGGTGGGAGGTCAAAGGATAAACATTTTGAGGTCCATAATACAAAATCTGAATGTAGAATATGACACAAAGGGAATAAACCATCTCGATAGACACCAAACACTGTCCTGTCATAGATACATGGGAGCCACTACTCCTGGAGCTTGAAGAAAGTTGCTTTTGCTTTTAGTTACACCCACCGAAATCTAAACAGCCACATGGAGTGTTTTTCTGTAAATAAGTGCTATTAATGATATCTTACAAGAGAAACCCATTAATCTGTTTTGTTTTCCTTGCAGTAGAGGTTTCTTCAATTCCTCAAAAAAGCTCAAACTTGATACATAGTCCTCTAATTGAAACATCAACCCCTGTACAGTACAGTTAGTTACATTATCTGTGAATTTTTGCAGAAAAACCTTCAATGTTTAAGCTTTTCAGAAAGCATCTCTGAGAAAAAAACAAAACAAACAAAAAAAAACACTAAAACCAAAGCTAACAGAAGAGGGGCAGGGTTACTGCTGCTTGGACACCTGTCACTCGGCTGACTTACAGTGTATTTTACAGTATATTGCACTTGCAAAAGACGTTAGTGTTTTTATGCTGGGGTTTCAATCACAACAAGCTCTTTGCCAATGCACTGGGGCTTCACAGGGTCAAACACAACACAATCTGTGATGGGAATTAAAATGAAAAAACACCAGAAAATCAAAGACAATAAAACGACGACTCCAACACCCCTGACTACATTGAAACAAACCCTTCCTCCAGATGATGACAGAAGATCGTTGTACAATTGTAGACCCTGCTCTCCTGACTGGCTGATCAGGGACAAGGCTCTGACCGCCAACAGCTAGCCTTCAGTATGCACCGACGCAAACTGAGGAAAAAATTAATAAACTGGGGAGAACAAAAAAAAAAAAAGTACAGTACATAAAAACCCAGCAAAACACATTACTTCCTGCAAATTTACAACCACATGGGGCTTGTACAGTTACAGGTTCTAAATCTAGAAAAAGAGGAAGCGAGGCACCCTTGAAAAGAAAAACACGGCAGGGGATTGTACAAAAAAACAAAAATCCTGAATATCTGAGTGAGGGGAGATGAGCGACAGCAACCCAGCTAGGACAGGACAAGCATCACGTGCCATCTCAGTCTATGTGCACAGAGATAAATAACTTTCATTAACGCAGCATTACTGACCACTGAGAGGAGCACAAACAGTACAAGTAGCTACTTAGCATTGGCTATGCTAACAGGTGGAAGTTTGTTAACAGGATCGTTCTCTTCCTCTCTACCTTCCTTCTACATTCTTTGCACCCTTCTCATGAAGTCACCAACAACGAGTATAGGTTTTCTTTTAACTTAATGATAAAAACTAATGGCCTCCACAGGTGTTTTAGTTAAATACATCTACAATACACTGTCGCACGTCCTGGCTCTTTGTTTCTTTTTTATTCTTTTTAGCCGTTCCCCGATTTCCATTCCGCTTTCTGGGCAGGGAGGCCTGTGCAGTAGTGCCAATTTTACATCTGTACAACAAGACCGGACAGAACAGCAGTGCTCGACGCCATCTAGTCAATTCAAAACAGTTTTATTTATTTCTTTTTTGTAGTTTTTTTTCCTTAAAGAAGCGTGTAAAATCTATTCAGAGAAAAAGTTTGGTTAACAACCAATAATAATGATGAAATGTACAGAGGTTAGCCTATAGGTTCAAGCTATTTCTTGTGAAGGGGGGGGTCTCAATTTTTTTTTGTATTTGTTTTTCGGCTCTTGCTATCAGTACATTCAGCTTGGCACAGTGCAGAACTACTCGCACGACGACGACAGATGACAACAGACTGTGCAAATGAAAATCGAAACCTTGAGCTACACATTGGAGTAGTGTGTGGTTTCGTGTGCTGAGCCTGTGTTTGGTTCAGTGGATAATATTTTGCCTTTTGTACATTAAATTTGTAGGTTTTTTTTGTTTTGTTTTTTAAATCATATCCAGTAAGAGAAAAAGTTGAGAATTGGGGAAGTGGGAGTTAAGTGGAGGTGGTCAGGGGACTGGAGCTGTACAGACCAGGAATATTTATATATATATATTTATAACTCAAACTCCTTCGTGGCTCCTAAGCAGCGACGAGGAGCCCGTTTGCCGTAATGGAATGACAGGTTCTTGAGGGGTGATATTGGCTTCTTCTGTGGTGTTTGCCTTCCAGCCCGCTGCTCCTCAGCTGCAGACAGAAACAACGCTGTTAGTTTCTGGGGTTTGTTGTGTTTTTCCAATCTAGTTAGCTAAGACAGAACCAACCAAGAACAGTAATTTTTCATTTTTGAAAAGTCTTCATCATTTTACAGTATATCGAGGAGGAAATGCAGCAGAGTATTTACTGTCACTGTGCCCTTTGCATACATACATATACATACAATACATATTTTCGCTCGTCTTGTTAGCTCTCTGAAAACAAACAGGTCTGTCGACTTACTTCTTCTCCGGCTTGCTGCTGCCTCCGCCCCTGATCGACACGGTCTGGCTGTTCTGATAGAAGCCTCCTCCACTGCGGTTGATGTTGGGGTGAGTGGGAGATGCCACTGGCTGCTGCCCAGGCCGGATGGGTTTGGCTGAGGGTAGAATCAGTGAATTAGAAAGTGAATTATTATGGTCATTTTGACTAATATCAATGTTTGGACCAAGACAAGTAAAGCTGTGGGAATTTGGAAGTTCATGAGGAAGCCCCCCCTTGTAGATACCCTCTTAAATCCTTCAGAAATACAGAACATACACAAAGAAGTGGGTTAGCAATGATGCAGAAACCACTGCCAGTGTCTGTGTATGTACGGGCAAATACCAAGTCCATGTCGGCCCTTAAAAATCTGCATTCATTTCAGTCAGTATCTGCTATGAATAAAAAGTTTGCATTTAGGAAGAGACACCTGCTCATACAAACCTTTTTAGTTTGCAGATTTCTAATTAGTTATATCTATGTGTCTATGAAAACCCCAGTATCTAAATTCTTTGCTTAGTGTCCTACATTTTAGAGAATTTCAGGACATTACTAAATGTGAATGTTTGTTACAGATTGTTCCATCTTACACCCAGTTTAAAAACTTATGCCTTGCATCAGTTTGTACTTGAGATAAAAGGTAGATCACACACAAAACTACATTTAGATAAAACTGTGAACATGGCAAAGGAAATATGGAATCTACAAACCAGTCTGGTCAACATGTGTGCGTGTTTGTCATCTGTCTCCACTAACCAATCTGAGCCGAGTGTCCCCTCCTGGCCATGTTCTTGGCCCTGACGGCCTCCTTGATGCGGTCCACCTCCTGCTGGTAGCGCTTGCGGTCACGGGCCGCATTCTCCTTGGCTTCCTTCAGAGCAGATTCCAGGGCTTTGACCCGCTCAGCCGTAGCACGAAGACGCTTTTCCAGTTTAGGAAGCTCACAGCGCAGGTCTGCATTATCACGCACCAGCTGCAGGGCAGTTTGGATAGTTTAAAATCATTTCTTTCTTCATTTCAACTCACACAGGGAGAAAGGGGCAGCAAGAGCCAAACAAAGGTAATAGTAGGAACAAGAACATGGTTGGTAGCATAATATAGGAAAAGGTTTAAACAAACACAAAAACCTGAAATGTACAAAGTGTTAAGTGATGGTAGCAAAGATGAGATCCGACACAATTGTGATTGTATATTATCATATAAAATCCTACCTGTTTGTGAACTTTGGTGAGCTGCTCAAGATTGTTCTCAAGAAAGGAAATTTTCTGTTTCTGTGCAGCGCTTCCTCCTGTGTCATCAGAGTCCATCTCAGCGCTCTGCTCGAGAAGCACAACACAAATAACCAAAAAGGCAGGAGGACTTATGATCACATCTCAGTATACAGTCGTACAATCTGTGATTTCATCCTCGACATTGTATCTAAAGTCTGCGTTGGAAGACAGTTTAATTTTCTACCAGACCATTAGCATCTGCTGAATTCAAATGCGGTTTACCTTTTTCACTCTGGTTGCCAGGTCCTGAACAAAGAGTTTCCTGAGGTTGTGCAGAGTCTGCAGCTCCTTGGCCTGGAAAGAACAGGTTGATTTTAAACATACCATTGTATTTAAAAGGGGATTCTGTAACAAAGGAGAGTAACCCTACAAGACATTATCCAAAAATTAGTGCCCGCGTCATTTGTGGTTCTGTTAGTCTGTGTTTTTATATTACAAGTTAATTTAGATCAACTTACCACAGTCTCCTCCAGACCCTTCAAATCCTGCCTGGCCTGCTCCCTTCTGTCCTGCATCACGCTGAAAAGCACCAAAAACAAAGAAAAAACATTGGCATAATACTGTTATCACAAGTTCAGTTTCTGCTACGCAAATGTTACACAGTGATAAATTTCTGCATATTTATGGCCTCTGGTCATACTAGGGACCAGTGGACAAAACCTTTAGAAATCTGTGTGAAACGTACGTCAGCTCGTGCAGCTTGCGGCTCTTCTCCTGATCCGTGGATTTGAGTTTCTCGTGCTCTACTCGGAGCCTCTCCTGCTCGAGCATAATCTTCTGGTTCAGACTGGAGCAAACAAAATAACATGTTTAAATTAACCTCATGACAGAATCTGAGTGTTATTTTATTACCTAGTTTAAACAAGCTAAACATGGTCCTTTGCACCTAGCTATGATTCTACATCATTCATTTCTTCTTATTGACTTTTATGCACAAAGCACATTTCAGCTTCCCAGATCTCATCAGTTCCTCACTTATGCCATTTAAACTTAACAGTGGATCCACGTTAAGCGAAGAGGCTACAAATCTATCCCTGCTGCTTTCTACCAAGACGAACAAGTTTCAGGTCTTACTCCTGCAGCTCAGTGATGAGTTTCTCCTTGTTATCCAGTTCATCTCGCAAGCTGCTGATCTGCTTCTGGTGAGCTTCACGGTGGGAGTGGATCTGCTTCTCCACTGCTTCCTGCAACACACACACACACACACACAGACTTTACAGACTGCTCTTTTGACAAGATACTGGAATTTAGGGTTTGTCTTAGTATTAGATTAAAGCAAAGCTGTTCTTTACGACACAAATTCACAATTTCCTGAGTCAGTGGTTCATGATAAAGTGAAATACATCAATGTCATATTTTAAATGAATTTTCTTCTCCCTTCCTCCTATAGCTTTTGTGTCTTTTGTTTAATGGGCCTATGGAACATACCTTCACTTCGTTAGCAGTCTGGATCTCATTCTCTTTCTCCATAGCATGGACTTTCTCTGTAAAATAGAAACATATTATTCACTGTCACGAGACTGGAATAGAGGAAACAACAAGCCATTAACATAGTGAGGGGGAAAAAAGTGAAAGAAATAATCAAATTGACTCTTTGCTGATTCTGAGTTTTGTGGACTTTGCTTGCAGCAGCATTTAGACACTGTTAAGCACTTGCTCTGATCTTCCTAATTCAATCAGTTACTTTAGTATCATGAATCAATCTCTGGAATTCACATCCTAATCAATCACCTGGTCTCCTGAACCAGAATCAAAACGACACCATTTCTTGAAGCACACCCGTTGCATGGTGTCATACTGAATCAATATTTCGAGAGTACCGTGCAATATTATCCACCAGAGCTGTTGTTATTGACTTCTTCATAAGAAGTTATTAGGTTGACTTGAAGTGGTCTTACTGCTGTGTCTCTTGCTCAGTCTTAAAGAAACTTACCTTGAGCGCTGAGCTTGACAAGTTCTTCATTAAGAGAGTCCACGTTCTCCTCCAGCTGCCTCTTCTTCTGCTCCACGTTCTGCAGGTACTCAGTCAGGGACTTGATTTTAGCTTCATGCTGCAGACAGAGGACGTAATATAGATGGTTATGCATAGAGTACAGTCAAAGTTGATTTGTATGATGACAGATTTTTGGCTGTTGCAACTTGTACGAAAGCAATGTGTGTTTTTTTTTTGGATACCTGGGAGATGCGCAGCTGGCAAGCAGCCAGCTCCTTCTCATTTTCATCCATCTTCTTGTTGCTCTCCGATTGGGTGCTCTCCAGCTGCTTACAGCGTTTTGCCATGCTCTTCACCTCAGACTTCAACTTGCTGATGTACAGACGGGCAACTGTGAACTCCTCGTCTATCAAACCACTGCCGCTATCATGTTGCTGTAAGGAGCACAGAAATAAAAACGTTACATGACGACATAAAGCAGAGAAAAAATTAAAAATTTATTATTAAGTATTTGCGCTCAGTGCCTGTACTGTAAAGTATACAAAGTCCGTACCTTGATGTCATTGCTGCCCACTGCAATGCCAATCTCTGCTAAATCTTTGAGCAGTGATGACATCATCTCAGTTACTCTCTTCCTCTGGTGGTTGGACATTTCCTTCAGCTTCTGGAGCTCAGAGTCCAATGAAGACAGGATGGACTGCAGGAAAAGAGAGCATTCTGTATTTGTATGCATATGTTCTTCTATTACAAGTGAAAGACCCATGACTGAAACTGCGTCACAATGACTTTGAGCGTGCTGATTTCTCACACCGGCTCACCGATTTCTGGCTGAGCTCCTCGCTGATGGATTCAAACTCCTTGTTCTTGTCCTCCACCTCCTGACTCTTTTGGTCATAGTTGACAGCCAGCTCCTCCAGAGCCTGTAACACTTCCTTCACCTCCTCCTTGGAGGCCTCGTTCTCTGCCTGCAGACGGTTCAGCTCTGCCTGGAGGTTCTCGTGATCACGGCGTGAGGAGGCTAGAAGCTGCAAGCAAGGAAGAAATGAGTAATCACGCTATATGCATTCAAACTGTTAAAGCGTGCAGCAATTATTTTGTATGTTTATGAATAAAAGGGACAATTTTCATTTATATTTAATTCTGTTATTTAACACTTTGCTGAGTTTCTTTGGTAGTTTATAACTGATCGATGCATGTAACAGTTATAATATTAATGTGGCGTCAACAGGGCATCATAACAGTAATGAGATGATGGAGCTGGAGGAATAAACATTTTGACAACAAAAGATCGAAAGTTTATGCTACCGTCCTCTAGTTGGACTTCCAGTACTAACCTCCTCCTGGTCCAGCATCTGCTGTTTCAGCTTCTCTGCCAGCTGACTCTGCTGGTTGATCTCCTCATCCTGTAAAGTGCAAACACAACAGAGTAAATTCCTGGAAAAATAAATCGTTGACTTTTTTTTTTTTTTAAAAAAAAAAAACAAAAAAGACTTCATCTGTCCAAGTCAATTATTGAAGATCCTAATTTAGTGTGGGAATATGTTCACTTTTGTATTAATACCATCTTAACAAACAGTGATTAACATTAAGATTCATGTCCTGTTTGGTCCCTCACCTTATCATCCAACTGCTTGTAAAGCTTGGCCAGCTCAGCCTCACACTTGTCCTTCTCCACGTCTGTGAGGCGAACACCGGGCACATTGGGTGTGGAGGCTGGCTTGTCATTAAGTATGTTGTCTAGGGCCAGCACCTCAGCGTTAGCCTTCTCTTTATCAAACTGCTCCTCCACTGGCACACTCTCACCTGAAGCCAGACATTAAATACATTCAGTATTTGCAGATGTTTAATCTAAGAGATAACTATGTGTTAGCGAAAAGGAGGCTGTGTTTGCAGACAACTGTATCTGTGAAACAGAACAAAGTGTATAACACAGGCTAAGACACAGTCTCCTTACCGTTCCTCCATCTGTTGAGCTCATTCTCCAACCAGGTGACGGTGTTCCTCAGGGTCTTATTCTTCTCCTTCTCCCTCTCATACTTCTGCTTCCACTGTTCTGCCGTCAGCTCTATGTTCACTGTCACAGTATTCTTGATGGTCTTTGCTCTGACAGAGATAAAAACAAGGTTTTATTCCTCTGAAATTCCTGTGTATTTATACACAGAGCAGTATAATTTGTCCTGCTTCTGTCCTACCAACCTTTGTCCGAACATGAGAGTGGATTTGGTTTCGGCCTCATTAAAGGAAGAAGGAGAGCAGCAGATAACAATGGTGGTTCTACAGTTACCACCCAGCGAGTCCTGCAGGATACGGGTCATCTTGCTGTCTCGGTAGGGGATGTAAGCCTGGTGAAGGCAATACATTTATTAGCAACAATACTTAATTGTGACATTGTAACAATGGGCTCTGTGATAAAAGAATTTAGTAAATACTTATGATTTTCTATATTGATTATGGAAATTCTTGTAATGTAGTTAATGTAACCTTTATTTATATAGCACTTGACAACTATCAGGGATTGACATCAGCACTTTACAAAAACTTAAAATGTTAAAAACAGAACAATAACATTGAATTTTCAATAAAATCAATGAAAATGTAAAATCACCACAAAAACCAATTCTAAAACTAATTAGGCAAAATGCACTTTAACTTGCTGCTGTCAGGAAATTGAAGAGGCCTGTGTAACTGTACTTAACCAATAAAATGTAATGGCTCTGTTAAGACCTTAGTAAAGTCAGGTTCCACTTAAGTGAGAACTTGATACCTCAATATATTACTATAACTGGCACAAGCGGCTGATCTATTCCAAACTGCTAAACAATAGCCTACTTGTTTTTAGAGTATCACAAATATCAGCAGCTGTCTGCTGCAGGTTATCTACAGAGCGAAGGGGCATTAGAACAAACCAATCTTTGATAACGGTGAGAAGTGTGAAATCTGTATGAAATGGCTTAAGCAAAACGTTGCTCGGAGGAAAGTTCTTATTTGCCAAAGTTGTTTCTGCAGCATGTGCAGATGGTTGACAATGGTACATTTACAGTGAGATTGCTGAAAGACATTCTGTTTTCAACATTTCCAGCGAGCGCTGGACTGCACCACTGGTGAACAGTGCAGATTTTTCTTCAGTAACACAGCACTGTGCCATTTCAAAATCCTATCAAAACATCAACTGAGGTTAAACCAGATCTACCTCTTGAGCTGCAAAACAAGATTACGTTAAAACTAAATTTGGATTCATTAAATTCTGTAGTACATGTTAAAAGCTTGACTGGCTGATAATACACTTACAGAACAAAGTAAAGGAGCAAAACCCACAGAATAATGCCACATCGTTTTGATAGCAAATGGATCTCAGCTAGATCGATAATGTTGGAGCAGGAAATCCCTTCACTTCACTTTGTACAATTTAAGCAGCGTTACTGACCGTTCCTTCAGCCAGCGCAGAGATGACGTTTCCCAGTGATGACAGAGATTTGTTGATGTTCTTGGCTTCGTCCAGCACAGCTCCCTCTGCTCCTGTCTTACTGACCTGAAAATCACAAAGATGATAATCTCAGCAAGACTTTGAGCAGCCCAAAGTGTAAACCCAATCTGAGCCTGGGCAAAGATAACGGATCTACAACAATACCACAAAATAATTCTTACGCAAATTTGAAAACTTACAAACACATTTAAAAGAGGGTCTAGCTTTTCTCTAATTCTCTGTACCTTTTCACTACCAGCCAGATCCACCAAGTATAGTTTGCCGCTGAGCTTCTGCTCTGTCTGAGTGTTCTCCTGCTTGACGTTTATCAGGAAGATACTGTGACTCCTGGAGCTATGCTCGTTCATGTCTACAGAAGAAATAACATACATTTGGTCAAAAAGCATCAACTTCAAATGGAAACACAGTTTATGACCAGCAGGACAAGAACATGATAATATCTTACTTGTAACTGCTACATGTCTGTTAGATTTGCCTTCATCAATTGTATCCATGACCTCGTCTGGGCTGCAGACAAATCTCTCAGTGCAGCCCTTTAGAGAAGAAGAAGAGAAGCATAACATGAGGTAAGATTATTGGCCTAGTGCAGCAGATTTGACCAAATCTCTGACACTTGACAGTGGATAAGGTCTCACCTTGACATAGGGTACTCTGTTTTTGTCTTCATGCACTGACAAATTGGTCTTTGAAACTGCAGACAGGGGAACAAAAGATCAGGGCAATTTTCACTACAAATGCATCGTATGATAGATTTAATGCTTCTAAACTTTAACAATGCTGCAAAACTATTTTTGGATGTGAAAATTCTAATATTTAATTCTGCCTTCGGTACTATTTCTACTGCATGCTTTAAACAATCCCTGCTCAACAAACCTCCACTCTGAATAGTTTTAACGGGAATGGACAAGTTATTTAATCACATTCATTTACTAAATTTTGATTTAACAAATGTTAGTTGCAAAACAACTTTTCTGAACCAAGGTAACAGCAATAACAACAAAGTCAGTGTCTTTATTAACATCTCTTCGCACTGGGCTCCTGACACAGATACGTATTGCTTTTCTGCATGTTTCAAAGGCTTTTAGCAGCTGGTTATGTCACCGTCTGGTACAATTAGCAGAGAAGAGACTGTCAGTGTTGACTTCACCCACCCTAAAGTCACTTACCATCCAAGAGGTCCCTGATCTTGTCTAGGTAAATTTCAAAATATGAAACCTGTGAACAAACAGAGAAAGCAGCTCATAAGTCAGCAATCCAGCTAGTGACCAGTATAGAAAAATCTGCACGTGCTCTCTCTCACACATACACACAGTTCATTAGTTTACAGCTACTCTTTTTAGCTTCACTTTTATCTGCTAAATAACAAAAAAGCAGCATTGTAGACACACATACCAGTTCCAAAGTTTTACAGACAGACAGAAAAATCTCCATTTAAAACAAAGAAAAGAAATACATGATGTAAATACGTTATGAACCCCAAGTTGCTGTAGAGGTACGTAATGGAACTTGGGGCCAGTGTCTTGCATGACAGCTCTGCCACTGTTTTTGTGAGTGTAACTCAACTGCAAGTCATTCGGAACAAGCAAGCATCTGCCAAATAGTTTTACATTTGATTATGTCCCTTGCAACAACAAACATGATGCACAGGAAATATGACACAGCAACCAATTAACAAGTTACTTACAAGACTCCCTCCCTCCCTTATACAGTCTAAGTAAAAAAAAAAAATGCTACGTAACAGCAGAAAAGGAAGTATGTGACTCATTGCCAGCTGCCACATTTTCTGTTTGAAACAGTGTTAAATCAGCCATAAATATCAGTTTTTAGACACATCCAATGCATTTGTGGGCCACAATTGTAGCTGTCCATTGTGCACAGCTCAGGAACTAGCAAGCTGTAACTACTTACTTTGATATGAAACTCCAGGTTTTCATCCATGGAATAGATATAGTTGAAGATGTCTTGCACTATCCTGGGGATGATGCCCATTGCATCTGTGTCATGGAGATTCCCCTGTAAGATTTGAGTAGATATAAATACAATGTAATTCTATTAACAATATACACGTAATTAAAAAAAGGTTGTCCTTACTTCCATGGTGTGTGTTTTGCCAGATGATGTCTGTCCATAGGCAAAAATTGTTCCATTGTATCCCTCCAGAACATCTAAGACACCATTAGAAACTTGTTGAAGCAACGATAGCAATGGGCTTTGTATTTGAGGTTTTTAAGCTTTCATTTACATTTATAGTGCACGTCCCTACACGTTAAGGTTAAGATGCTGATAAAGGTGAGACCTTACCTTTTACAATCTTCTGGGCACAGGCGTTGTACACTTGTTCCTGTGTTGTACTTGACTGAAACACTCTGTCAAACATGTACGGTTTGCCCTGGAATTGACAGAAAAACAGCAGCGGCTCATCAGTATAATAATCATCATCGTCATGACCTACAAGTTCTCTAAACAGATCTGTATTTACTTTTTTAACCAACTAGTTGCTTGAGCAAGCTTGAGCACCCACCACCTCACAGGTGCTTACTGAGAACTGACTGGCAGAGACAATGTTAGGCCATCTACCTGTTTGTATTTAATACATACTATAAATAGCCAAGGCCACAATGACGATACATATACCAACAGTTCTTTTCTTCAAAAGTGCAATAGCGCTACAACAAACCATTATTTTTAATCGGGCATTAACCTGCTGAGTCATTGGTTATAAAATGTCAAAAGGTGACGTCATTGCTTTGTTTAACCTGAAGTTAAAAGTCAAATATTCAGTATAGTATCATATAGAGCCGACTTACTTAATTGATAGGCAGATAAACTATTAACCCTTCAAAATTACCAACCCAGACCATAACCAGATCTTCAAACCAAATGAACTTCCTTGCTTGAAAGAAAGCAACTGCTACTGGCTGCACTTTAGTTAACCTCTGAAAGTTAGTGTCCCTGTCCAGATAAAACTTCTCTTATCTCATTTAAACTTCTCTCAAACAAACAATCTTAGCACAGCATTTAAAATCAACTTAACTAGACCTGTCTCAGGAGCCATTCTACTCCAAACAGACAAAGTGTAGGTTAATTGTAGACTAATACACCATGGGCTCAGCTAAACTTCAAAGCACAATTGCAGTAAACTAGTAATAGCGATGACAAGAGCAAAAGCTGGACAGGCAACCACATGGAAAGGAAAGTGTTGCTACAAACAGTTCTGAAGTTCAACTGAGATGGCATCCTGTCTCTGAGAGTCTGAAGTCCCAAGTGATTCATCACGTCTAGTGTGACGGGTGGAATTCTTGCTCCTCCAAATTAACATTTTAAGAACAAGAAAACTCTAATTGTGTGTGACACAAGCGGCTGCAAAACACACAACATGCCTTAGTGGCAGCAGACTTAGTAACTGTCGGGCTGAATGCTGATGAACAGCTGGCGACACCTTGAAGACATCACAATTACAACATACTCGTTTAGGACCAGTTGTAAATGTGAACCCATTCATCACTAAAAGCTGGCTCTGTGGTACATCCAGCCTCTTTACCAGGACGGGAATTATTTACACTACTACAGCTACTACAGATGTCCTCAATGTAAAGCCCAGCTCATAATCCCACCTAACAGACGGTCACATCTGAAGCACAGCTCGGTGAAACACACATCAGCAGCATCTTAAGACAACGATAATTTACTCCAGCTCCCCACATCCTAGCAAATAACCCTGCCAGGAAGGAAAGCGCTGTGGCACTATCAGGCCAGCAAACAACAGCGGAGCCAAGTACAAAGTCCTCATTGTTTACTGCTGCTACCGGCCCTGTTACTTATACTTTAGTCAAATTGGTTTCCTGGCTGAAAATGGAATTACAGTAAAAAGCATTGTTACAGTATTCAGAGCTTCTCTGTCACACACCTGCTTCCTGGTGGCTTCATTATGACAGTGACCTGTGTAGGACATTCAGCAAAGACAGTAACACACAATCCAAGGTTATTCTACAGCATGTTGTGTGCTGCTTGACATCTTATTGGATGTGTGTTAATAGGTTTCCTCAGAGTTTAGGTTGGCTTTTTGGCACAAAATAGGACAGGACTTCATTGCTTCTATTGCTTGTTTACACTTTTTCTTAGGATCTTTGTATCCCCCTCCCTTATTCCTGTTTATCCCCCACATGCTTCCATGTACTTTATATATTATTGAGGAGGTCAGTCCTTTTGAGAAATCATAAATGTGCACATATAGGACATGTGACACAAAACCATAGGCAAAGACATAATCTTTTATGTGCACAATTGACAGGGAAGTAATGGATGCATGAATAATTCACCTGCTGCACACTCACACCAACGCTGGCAAAGCTAGCAAACTGAGCCAGTACACCCCTACCACCTCATCTGGAAAATTCATATCTCTCGCTTTCCAGCAAAACACTGGCAAGACTGAATGAGCCACATCAAATTGCAGGAACATACACAAAAAAAGAAATAAAAAATCTCTGGCATAACGGCCCTCCGGTCACTGGTGCCGAGGGTCAGCCCTAATAGGGTCCACACCCTAGATTGTTTCGAAATGGATAAAAATGTGAGGTAAGCGAGTCAGTCACCCTGGATAACTGAATCTGCAAAACAAAGTACATCACCAGAATAATTACCCTTCCACCGCCCCACCCAACCCACCCTGAGAGATCAAGCAGCGCACAGCCAACTGCCTGCTCTGATTGGTCCAACAGCTGGTAACCAGGAGAGAAAGCACAGAGGGATTACCCAGGAGGGCTGAGCTGCTGCTTATGGGCACCATAAGTGCTGCACCTCTCTAAGCAGATGCACTTGCAAAGTCCACTATGCTGTGTGCTGCACCACTTGTGGCTATCAGAATGTGGACTGGTATTTTGGCAGTATGACTGGCACTCTGAAATGGGCAGGGCCACACTGCGCCTGAAGGGCACAGACCGTACGCTTGCTATTAGTTCAATGACGAAACATTTGAGAAGTCACTACAGCAATAACAGTCTTCTCAGTAAAAACTGTTGTATTCTAACTACTTCACTGAAATCCACAGATGGAATTCAACATCAGTTTCCAACGTCCATCTATGAGTCCCCCTCCCCCCAAAGAAAACAGAATTAACTTTTGCATGTTTATCATGTACAAACATAATATGGCAGCCTCCATTTAAGCTGCTTTTTCTACTGTGTATGATTTTTCAGTGGTGCCATATAGATATGGTGCAGAGGTATGCAACAACATGGAACCACGTTGTAAAAACACTGCCTTGAAGACAACGTATAGATCTGTAAGGAACAACAAAAATAAAATGAATCAAGAGTGAATAATTGGCAATGGGACATCAGATTAATTCGGTAGAGTGAGGGTACTGTACCACTGCACTGCAATTGTCCTGGAAAGGGCTGTATCACTAAGCCAAAGAAAACAAACACACCAATTTAATATACTGAATAAAAGAAAGCATATTTTTGTCATTTTTCAAACATGCAGTTGGGTGGATGACTACTAGTGACCAGTCACAGAAGGCCAACACAATAGCTCTGGCCATTTTGCAACGTCCACTACCACTGATAATATCTGACGTTGCCATTATCCAGCCCATGTTTCCTATTCCTCGGTGAAGGAATAGTTATATTCGAGCTTGTGTCCAATACTTTCACTCATTTCTACTTGGCCTACAAATGGGTTCGTTCGTGGGTCCAGCTGGTCCGCTATCTCGTGTTAGCTGTAATTAAGCAACAGCTCTAAAACTAGCCAGCTAACCGAGGCCGGCTAATCTGTCAACTCCCAGCTGGCCTAGCCTGCTAGCCAACAGTCTGTTAGCCACAAGCGAACCAACTGAGGCTCAAGCTTCATGCTGACGCGGGACTTTTCACAATTAATATCCATTTTTAAAGATGCACAGCCACTCAATAATTAACTTTATGATGGGAAAGCAGCCGAAGCGTGCGGGATTTTCAGTCTAACGTTAACGGGATGTGAAGCCGTGTCAGGCGACCTGTTTGTGGCTTTGTTGAATGACAGCTCGCTAGCCGTGACAGGGCAACTGCCAATAGTGAGGTTTTACGGTACCAGAACGCGGACGGGCTTTTCGATTTGGGAAACGCAATGCTGCCGCTGACCGTCCACAAAGCGGAAAGCCCAATTATAACAATCTAAACGTACAGGGTCGCTTAGGTGGCGCCTGAAGCTGAGGGCCAGCGGAACAACGCATCACTGAGCAGGTCAACCCTTCCTAGCGCTGGCTAACAGCTAAGGTGCTAACTACCGGAGCTACGAGCCACTCAAAAATGGCGTATTGCTGACTGTGCCAGAGGGTTATTTCATAAAGGTAGATAAAGGCATTCGACACAAGGTAACTCACCCCGATAACGACCGTGTCTTCCCCTTGGAACTTGGGAATGTATTTATCGCCTCTGACCACCTCGGAGCTATTCAGGGGCCTAAAGCGGCACATCACTTTGATGGTGCACTCCGCCGGGTCGGCCATCTTCCACGGTTTACGAATGGAAATACACCAATGCAATTAAAGAGTATCCTAAATCCCAGGGCCGCCCGTCGGGGGGTAAAACGGGAGGCCGAGCCCCTCTGTTCCAAGCTCGAGTTCTGGAAAGAGCGATTATCGCCCGAGCATGCAGCAAAAAAATCCTTGTTTTCCTCTCAATCGGTCCCCCTCCTCTTAGGAAGCCATGATACCGGTGGATGAGCGGCGGCCACCTCACCCCTCCTGCTGCTGTGGATGTGGATCACCATGACGTCATCCCGGCGCTCCCCTCCGGACTTTGTTTGTACTGTGGAGCTGAAATCATCGGTAGTAAACACAAAAGCATAAAACTACACCTAAAGGCGATCACATTTATTTCCAGACGTGGCAAGGACGTTTGCTAAAATGCTGCAATAAGTGAGAATTTGAGGTACTTGTACTAGTATTTCTTTTAAATTAAACTATATTTTAAGAATATATGCAGATCATCAGACTCTCAACACAACACTTAAGAAAATAGTAAACTATTATATAAATGTATCACCTCTCAGTACATAAAGTAATTACAAATAAGCTACAACTTGTTTCACATTAAATTGGAAATGTTGGCAGCATATTTGACTCTTACTTGTTTTATTAATAGCTTGAATATTTTCTTTGTCACATTTTACCATTAAAAGGTTGTCAAACAAATCTAGACAAGACTTCTCACCTTCCAGGGGATTTTCTTCTAGCCTTTTTTATAACACTGAATCATGGTGGATTGAATTTCTTTTTATGCTTATCAACAGCAAAACATTTTTTATATGCCATAATTTAAACAGACCTCTAAAAAGTAATCTGGATTCTTTAAAAGTATGAGCAAAAATAACTGATTGCAAGCATTAATGAGCCTTTAAAAAAAGATACCCAATCATCACGTTTAATAACACAAACATATATTGTATAACACAAACAATGACGATCTTATATTAAGTTGATCAGTTAATAAATTAATTTAGATCACTTAAAATTCTTATTTCCTCCTTTTTGTAGTAAGGTTTAAAATTCTAATTCTCAGGTTTATTTTCATAACCCTAAACACCAGAGAGGCAAACTTTGCCTATAACAGCTGCCAAAGGGCAAGTACACAGACAGACAACCATTCACACTCACATTCTGAACATGATTTTTTTTTTATTAATTTCTAATAATCCTAATGTTTTTTTTATTTAGTTGATGATTATTTTGTTTTCTGTAAAAAGACATATGTTGGGGGTCCCATGGTATAACTTCCTGTGAAATTCATCAAAAAACAAAAACCAATTAAAATCTTGGCTATACATATTGTACTTAAATAAGCTACTTGCTTTAAGCTACTTGGTTTCCATCTGCAGTCTGTGCTAAGATAAAATAAATATTTCTTTATTATAACCTAGGTAACCTAGCTAAAACTAATACAATGTAATACAGCTGTCCTGCAATAAATCCACGAAGATTATAATGCTAAAACTGTTTTAGAAGGATGTACCTGATGAATTGTACTTCAGAGGTTTATATTAATTTTTCCAACTGGCTTGTCAAAAACCGAATCTCTGTCTTGGTGTTTTGCTCCACATGTGGAACAAAGAAGAATAAGAATAAAAACACTGTAGATGGAAAAAACCTCCAGGTCATCTAAAGAGTTTTTTCAGTTCAAATGATGTAATCTGGTTGGTCATATTACAGAGGTTATTATAGAAGCTGTGGTGTCGCTCAACATGCTCCTCCATAAATCCTCCAGAGTACAACCTTAGGTAGAATGTCCCAGGGAGAAGTAAATATATCGTATAGAGAGGCTGGCAACCTTTCCAAGGTGTAGAGAAAAGAGATAATTTATTAACATTCATACATGTTTTCCCCAGGTTGAACCATAAGTTAAAAACACGTGAAGTTGCAGTTTAACTTATACCTGGGAGAAAAACAGAAGTCTGATCCGCTGAAAATGTAGAATACATGAGTGTATAACCTCCATAGCACCACTGTTCATTTTTTCACATCCATTCAGAAGCAGGATGTGTGGGAAATTAAATAAAAACTTGAGCTTTTGTTACACTGAAAAGCAGATTTGTCTGTAGCCTGTGACTCAGCTGTCGGTTCAGACTCTGTGGGAGCTGCAGCTGTGAGACCTCCTGTTAATAAAAATGCATCACATCTGATCTCATTCAACACATGTCAAAATGGAGCGAAAGCCAGGGCGAAGCCTGAGTAACTGGGGACATTTTCTGACCACTCCCTAAAACAGTGAAGGATATCCTTTTTCATGTTAGAGTGCTTAGCTAATCCAAATACCAGTTCTGCTGCCCCACTTTTGTGTTTAAAAAAGGAGCAAAAAGGGTGTGGTGCTGTTGTGTGACCTAACAGGGAAGTCTAGCTGAGAGCAACAAGTGCATGAAGACCGTATTGTCTAGCGTTTATCATTGATAGATATCATTTACCTGCCACTTTGCTTTAGAAAAACAAAAACAGCCCTAGGTGTTCATTTATGGTATTGATTCATATGGTTGAGACTATCCTAATAAAAGGTTCTAAGTCAGCTTATGAACTGGCCTTGCTGTTTAGTTATCATTACTTCAACTGCATATACACTATATTTCAAAAGTATTCGCTCACCCATCCAAATAAATGAATTCAGGTGCACAAAGACATGGATGAGTGAGTTTGGTGTGGAAGAACTTGACTGGCCTCCACAGAGTCCTGACCTCAACCCGACAAAACACCTTTGGGATGAATTAGAGCGAAGACTGCGAGCACTGTGTATTATGTATTTCATAAACACACTCCTAAACCTTGTGGAAAGCCTTCCCAGAAGAGTTGAAGCTGTTATAGCTGCAGAGGGTGGGCCGACGTCATATTAAACCTTATGGATTAAGAATGGGATGTCACTAAAGTTCATATGGGTCTAAAGGCAGGTGAGCGAATACTTTTGGCAATATAGTGTATGTAACCATTATTTGTCTATGCATTACTTCTCTATACTTTAGATCTTTGTTTATTGTATGTATTTTGAAAATATACATACAATGTTCCCTTTGTTCCCTTTCAGGGGTCCCTGTCCCTGTCCTCTGGATCCTCTTCTCTCACACCAACTAACTTCATGTCCTCTCTCACTACATCCATAAATCTCCTCTTTGATCTTCCTCTAGACCTCCTTCCTGGCAGCTCCAACCTCAGCATCCATTTACCGATACAATCACAAATACTCATTCTCATCATGAGTTATTGAAAAGTTAAGAACTTTGAAAATGTCTTATTGAAAATGAGTTTTGAATAAATATGTAATTTGTAATTTTCATGCATGCATGAATATATTGATGCATTGCCCAATTTTTGGATGAACAGAGATAAATCTGAAAAATATATACATGTGTTGGCGACAGGGGGCAGTAAAGCCGAATACAGTATATTCCGGTTATTGCATGAAGTGCACATGTGTCTCAGTGTAACATATCATACAATTGGAGTATAAGGGTACACAGGAAACATTTCTTGTTAGTTACTAGTTGTTTCAATTCTTCACACATTGTAGTATATATTTAATCCAATACAAAGGCCATGTTCATCACTGTAGATGAACCCAAAAAACAGGAACTCATAAAACACAAAAACACAATCATGCAGCAAGGTCAAGAGTGGTGGAAGTAACAAAATACCAATATGAAGAAGAAAACTAAATTATGAATAACAAGGATACGCAAGTCTGGGGATTTCATGATATTTACAGGTTGGAGAGTTATTCCTAACTTGGTGCTACTCACATGTAGCCAAAACCAAATGTTTATACCGTTACTGTGAGTTCATAGTGCAGTTCATGACCCTTGGTAGGCTGCTGTTGTTGCAGCCAGATATTCCTTATCTATGCAGCAAGGTTGCATGCAGGATATACCAAAGCCATTCAAGCCTACCTGAAAATCATGTCGTATCACCCATCTAATCCCAACATCTTGATGTTTTAGGAGGTTTAGTTTTACTTCCTTTTTGCCAGTTTTCTCTTCCATGAGCGTTTACATATTGGAAAACTCTTCTGCAAGCCCTCACGGCAACATCCACTCGGTCAATATGAGTCATGATCTAAACATCATAAAGTCAGTCTGGGGTTACATGTGGGAAACTGAATAAATACACCGATAACTGTGGCAAGCTGTCTCACACACTTGGAACAACCAACACTACTCACAAAAAGATACATATTTGACTTTTCAGAATGCACGTAAAATGCACTATAACTTAATTTGTCCTTTTGAAGGAACGCGTCCAACTGTTCAATGTTTCAGTACTTATTGCACGACACACTTTTCTCTAACGCGATTAACCACAAAAGCCACAAGTCTGCTCCATGAATCGACCACCAAATGTCCTGGTTCAATGACCATTTGTATTTAAACAGTCCTCTTCATCATGCTGTTCACATTTTGACATCATGAGACCAAGGCAACAACTACCAATTGTTTAGCAGTACCTGGCCATTGCGAACAGGATGTTTTCAGAGGGAAGGTACCACTGAGCTTAGCGTGTCAACAGAGTATTATCAGCCGGTTAAAATAGCTACACGAAGGGAATAGAAGTGGATCTCCTTTGGCCACATCCCATGCTGAGGACCACTCCATTGAGAACAGTGCCCTGTGGAACCGAATAACGAATGCCACTCAGCTCCAGGCCCGTTTAAAGGAGGTAGGAGGCACCCAAGTTTCACGTCAGACCATTCGAAACCACGAGTAGAAATGATGGCCGCCAAGCCAAAGCTCTTCAGAGACATCAAGGACAAAACTATGCACAGCCACTGTGGAGGTGGTGGTGTTACACACTGGGCAGGTGTGTCTAGTCAATACAGAACTGCTCTACATCTTGTGAATGGTACTCAGGGTTCATACATCCATTAAAAGGTCAAATTCAAGCACTTGCTTTTCAAGCACTTTCAAAGCTAATTTTCAAGCTTTTCCAGCAATATGCAGCTATAGTAAATTAAATATTTGCACAAATAGATAAATATGAAATGATATGAATTGATGAAAATGATCATCAATTTTTAAAATAATTCAAATAATATTTAATACATTTGTTACCAAAAAATGTAAAAAGTAACATTATTCTTTGTATTTTGTATTCTTCAAATTAAAGCACAACTTGATTTGACAAACAAAACAGCATTAACAACACAAACTAGTGGCACATAAAGAAAAAAGGTGCACTATACGACCGCTTCAACAAGAAATATAACATCTCATTTCTTATTTTTCATGTTGAAAGTGTCAGAAAGTTGATAATTCTACTATGTGTTTATTATTGAGATCCTAGCTGCTGGTGGAGTTATAATGGAGTGAATTACGACCTGGTTCTAATGTTTTGGCCATGCTATTTAGAATGAAAGAGAAACCAACTTAAGGCTTGAGAAAGTCTGCTGATTGAAAACCATGTGAAAAGGCTTTTTTTCCCGCATACTCATGTAGCCATAAGTTGGCTGGTTATGCAGTGGGATAACATTTGCGTAACTTTACCGTTTGGAAGTTACTAACGTTACTGTAACTGGGTACGTTCCCTGCATATTTCATTTTCAAGCATTTTATCTGAAATTCAAGCACATTTCAGACTTTGAAAACACAAAATTAAAATTCAAGCATTTTCAAGGATTTCAAGCACCCATACGAACCCTGGGTACTGTGACAAGCCGACACTACCTGAATTACATCAATAATGCAGTTATTGTGCCCCTGCACGAGCTACACAGGCCTAGCTTCACCTTAATGGGTGACAATGCCTCAGCTCATCAGGGTCACATCATCAGGGAATGGCTGCTGGAGGATGGGATACCTCAAATGGAGTGGCATGCACTTTCTCCTGACCTGAATCCCCTAAAAAAAACCTATGGGATCAGCTGAGTCATAACCCTGCACTCTGGAACCTCAATGACCTGAGGGCAGCCCTTAAAGAAGAGTGGAATGCCATGTCTCAACAGACAATAAGTTGACTTGGGAACCGCATGAGACAGCATGTTGTAAAGCTGTAATTGATGCTCAAGGACACATGACAAGTTATTGAGACATTGACATTTTTTTGTTGTGGTTTGCCCCAAATTAGAATTCATAGCAGAGCTGTGGTATTGGATGGCATTAGATTGTACAGGTGTACCTGCTGTTGTGGCTGGTGTAAACAGTGTTAGGTAGCAAAGGCAAACATGCCAAACTTCCCATTGACTTCCCTATATTGAAATATCACTCTACTGTTAGCTGAAAAATGCCTCCAGATGATGTCATCTTTACTTATCGCTCACACTATGGAGTTGGTAATCATGGTCAACATGCTTTTCCAGAGCTCCCCCAGATTACATCATCTGACCACCCAATGATGAATAACTGATGTTCTTGGAGGCGCTTTAAACCCTGCTTAGGACTGCAGTTACCGCTTAGCGGTCTCTTTGACGGTGGAGTTTGCATGTTCTCCCGTTTGTGCAGGTTTCCACCGGGTACTCTGGTTTCCTCCCACAATCCTAAGACGTGCATGTTAGGTTCATCGGCGCGTATAAATGTGAATGTTTGTCTTTCTGTGTTGGCCCCTGAGATTGACTGGAGACCAGTCCAGGGTGGACCCCACCTCTCTTCGTAACATCAGCCGGGTAGGCTCCAGGCCCCCGTGACTTCGAAGAGGATAAGCGGTGGATAGATGGTCACTCGTTTCAATAAAGACGTTGGATCTTTCTACTGACCCCCCCCCCCCCCCCCCCCCCCCCGCACTAAAGACATGAACCTTTGGTAAACGTTTCCCATATAATTTAGCTAAAAGAAACGACTATAAAAAATGACCAGGAATATTGTCGACATCAAGGGAATGAAACTTATCAAAAGATAATTGTTAAAAAGACTTTATGTTTAAGTTAGCGCAGCTACAAGTGCGAGTATCCCGCGGCGCATTACCGGGGCTCACTGTATCCTTTCCCCAAAAAAACAACTATTATACACATTAGCTCCTTGTTGTGCATAAAAGCAACATAACATAGTATAAATGGATACCAAAGTAATTTGTGCTTTGTACTGTTATTGGTACTAGGTTTTCTTTTAACGTTTCAGTGAATGAGATCCAACCGCTACAAAAAACTTCCAGAAGCTACAAAAAAAAAGAAAAAACACAGTTACCGTAAAATCGGTATTTTGTCATCATTAGATGGTTTGTAAGCAAGTTGAAGCATGACCATACATACTAAATATGTAAAATAAATATGAATTAAATGTGGACCAAAACGGACATCCACCTTAGCCCTAATTTGGACCAAATCTGTCGGACTATACATAGCCCGGTTTTTAACGTCTATTTTTGATCTAAAACGCGGCCACAACGGGAAAATCCGATTCAGCCAAAAACATGCTGGGAACGACTTACCGTCTCATCCTTCGTTTGAAAGACATTACTCGACGCAATTTTCGATTAATCTGTCCTTTATTTCCAGTTGTCCCTGCCGTGTTTACAGCCCGTGACCTTTTAACCATGAAGGGTACGTTTGTTTTAAATATAGCGTCGCACTAGTGGGTGTTGAATTGATGGTCATGTTAGCAGAACATGTGCCCTTGAAGCGGGGATAAAATGTTCAAAAACCCACCCCTCCTCCCCCCAACGTGCTGGTGGTCTCAGGTCTCATGTTTGTGCTTCCTGCGCTGCATTTGCGAGCTGCAGCTACCGCAGTGACCTAACTAAAAACTAAAAGACTTCTCCAATCTGACTTTACATTTTAAACCCTTTAAAGGCTCTAATCAAAAAACATTGAATTTAATAGTTTTAAAGACTTTTTAAGGACTCGGACCAGACTGATTACAATATTTGATTTACAATATTTGATCCCAGGATGAACAGAGAATTAAGAAAAGCAGAAAATCTGAGAAGACATGGAGACAGAGGACAGTGGGCCAGTAAAACTGAATATATTCTGGTGGTTGCAGGAAACGTGGTCGGCCTGGGCAATGTGTGGAGATTTCCTTACCTCTGCTACAAGAATGGAGGAGGTGAATATTACAAAGATCAGCTGCACTTTTTTTGATGACAGATAAGTGAAAGTCATTTCCATCTGAATACATGTCTCTGTCTTCACTGTAGGTGCATTTCTGGTGCCATATGGTCTGTTGGCCCTGGTGTGTGGGATACCTCTGTTCCTAATGGAGACTTCCAGTGGTCAGTACACCCAGGAAGGATTCATCACCTGCTGGAGGAAATTGTGCCCACTGGCAGAAGGTGAGTTCGACTAAAATGTAAAACCAACAAATGAAAAGGCCTAAATTACACTGTGTATATTTACCAACCTTAAAACATAACTGACTTTCTGTTTGAACATTTTTAAAGATGAACATTTGAACATGAACATTTTTTTGAAGATTTTTAATAAAAATGTTGTTCCAGGAATTGGGTATGGATTTTTCATGATGAAACTTTATGACTTCAGCTACATTTTAATTCAAGTCTGGGCTCTGTTCTACCTGGTGTTCTCCTTCAAAGCCCAGCTCCCCTGGGCCAGCTGTGACAACACCTGGAATACAGGTAAATTTAGACTCTAGAAATAATTTTAAATTAAAGTACTTTTAAGTAAAAGTAGTTAGAATATATAGATTTTTGTTGATGCATGTAAATACAGCATATGAGTAATAAAAGGCTAGTTATAATATGCGTGTGTACATTGTACGAATGACAGTAGTTCCACAGTAACTATTACACAATCATTCTGATTTTTTCCCAAACCCAGCTTCTTGTCTTGATCTCCAGATCCTAAATTCAACAAATGTGACAGCAACTGCGATCAACACCACCTCTGCTGCAACTGAATTCTGGGAGTGAGTCTCATTGTGAAAATAACGTTATTTACTGTTTGTTCTACATCACTGAAGATTACTCACATTTTTGTAATATGTTATGCTGGAAATAAACTTGGAAAGAGCAATGGTTTTTTTAAATAATAATAAAAACATTTAAGTTCCATAGTTACTGAGCATGTCACATTTAGTGGATTTTTGAGGCTTTTTAAAATGTACATATTAAATATCTCCTCACCTCAGGCGACGAATGTTAGGCATGTCTGGAGGTATTGAGGAGCTGGGCAGTGTCAGATGGGAGCTGGCTTTGTGTCTTCTGGTCAGCTGGGTGTTCTGCTACTTCAGTATTTGGAAAGGTGTCAGGTCTTCTGGAAAGGTCAGTGGAAATGTTTTATGAGTTTAAAAATGCATCGCCCACTGTAAAGATTAATTAAAGTTACATATGCAGGTAAAAATGTCTACTTCTATCTAGGTAGCATATTTCACAGCCACGTTCCCTTATGTGATGCTCCTGATACTGCTCATCAGGGGCTTGACTCTACCTGGAGCTTGGGAAGGAATCTACTTTTATCTGTATCCAGACATAAACCACCTGGCTAACCTGGAGGTAACAAGTTTTATAGTAATATCCTAGAATTTAATGGATATGGATCAAACAAAAGTCAATTTAAAACAAACTGCTTCCATAGAAGACGATAAAAGAAGACGTTTTGGCAATTTGTGTGTCAACGAAAAGGCAGGAGGGAAAGACAAAAACCAATAATCTTAGAGATGCAACAATCAACGATCAGATGATTCTTTTTGTTATTACAGAGAAAAAAAACATCCAACTAAATCAGGAAAACTGCCATCCACAGAGCCACACAGCTACAAAATTGAGAGCTTCTGTGTTTCTTACATTACAGGTCTGGATTGAGGCTGGATCTCAGATATTCTTCTCCTACAGTCTCACTATAGGCACCCTGAATGTTCTGGGGAGCTACAATGACTACAACAACAACTGTTACAGGTACGTTCAGATTGCTCCAGTTTATATCACATGAACATTGGTTGTACTCTTATGTCCCTTTTCTATCTGGTCTGTCCTACCTTGACCTCTAGAGACTGCTTTTGGCTCTGTCTGCTGAACAGTGGGACCAGTTTTGTTGCTGGATTTGTAGTTTTCTCTGTACTTGGATTCATGGCTCAGAAACAAGGTGTTAGTGTTGACAATGTGGCTGAATCAGGTATAAGTCTTCTGACATTGTGAACATTCAAACCCAAACATATATATCTACTACATGTACATATATAGTAAATATACTATATATATACTGTATAGCATGTCACTACCAATTCTGGTGTGTAATTCTAATACACAGGTCCAGGTCTGGCCTTCATTGCTTACCCTCAGGCAACAGCTATGATGCCTTTGCCCCAGTTCTGGTCTGTCTGCTTCTTCCTGATGCTCATTCTGTTGAGTGTTGACACACATGTAAGATTATTGGACTAATAACTGATCCATCGTACCTGAACATAGACACAGAAATCACACTAGTTGCTCGTTTCGTTCTTTCTCCAGTTTGTGACAGTAGAGAGTGTTATCACGTCTGTGAGTGACTTGTTTCCAAAGATGTTTCGTGCCCCAGTGAAGCATGAAATCTTTGTCCTCGTCATATGTTCATCTTTCTTCCTCATACATCTCATTCTGGTAACAGAGGTAAAGAAAAGTTTGAATGAAAAATATTTCTTTTACAGTTAAAACCAAAGAAATGTTAAACTCTTTACTTTTCAAGTGCTGGCTAATATTCAGTTGTCTCTGTCCACTCTAGGGGGGAATTTATGTATTCCAACTTATAGACTATTATGGTTGCACCAGAGCCTGCCAGGACTTCATGACGGTGTGTCAATGTCTGGCTATAGGCTGGATTTTTGGTGGGTAAAATTTATTTAACAATAAACTAAATGATGCTTTTTTGGTGATGTCGTTTGACTATTCATATATATATATAATATATATAATATGTATGTACGTACTTATATAATTTATATATAATTTACTGTTTTACTCTGCTTAACTGATCACTGCCTGTTCCTGTTAGATTTACATTTGAATTCAATTTTCATAATAGGTAAATTAACTACGTAAACAATCTGATATTTTATCAGGTGCTGACCGGTTTTCTACCATCATTGAGGACATGACAAGTCAGAAACCATCCATTTTCTTCAAACTGTGCTGGAAATACGTCATTCCTCTTCTGACCTCGGTGAGACAAAATTGAACGTCTCTTTCTTTGAACTTTGGCATTTTATTCTGGAGTGAACTCAGGTTAGTTGTCCTTTGCTAATGCAGTGGAACTGAATTTGGTGGATTTGCATGTATCTTTCAGTTTTAGTTGGAAAAATGTCAGTAATTTCCAATAGAATTTCAAACAAATTTCATGCTCTGTAGTTATGCAATGAATTTCATTTAATAATTTACAGTTTCAGAATATAACTATGACAGTTGAATTGTTTAAACAGATGACAGCAGATGATTTATGTACAGTGAACTTTGCTTTGTCGTTTTTACAGATTTCCTTTATCTTATACCTGGTTGACTACCAGCATCTTAAGATCAACAACTGGTACATTTACCCTGACTGGGCGTACGCATTAGGATGGACAATGACACTTTCCTCTGTTCTCATGGTGCCACTGTGGGCAGTTGGACAGATGTGTTTGACACCAGGAACTTTCAAACAGGTCAGTGTTTAAGTAGATATTTTCCACAAAGACATAAATCACTGGAAAGCTCTGCTGGGCTTTGAGGGTTCATTTGAGAAAGGCTACACATTGATCAGACTGTAGTGGACAAAAATCCCATGAAAGCTGCTCCATAACAAAAATAGAAAAATGTGCATAGGACTACGGTGTTTCCTTATTACTTTGATTTTATGTTTACTGAACTAGAACATCCTGCAATTTCAGCAGTGGCTGAACAACATGACCTCTGTGAGAGTCACAGTTTACACATGTATTGTGGGAATTTACTCACCTTCTTCTTTTCCAGCGTTTGACAATCCTTTGTCGTCCGGTTGACAATCCAGCCTGTGAGACGGAGAATTCAAAACAGCGAGAGGAGGGGACCACGTTGGAACTGGGGACATGCACAGAGTCCTAATAGTTGGACATTTCAGTTGATACATAAACTTTTGCTAATTAATAGAAGTATAAGCAGAAATACAAACTTAACTTAAAAACACTTCTATGATAAAACACCTATGATTTTTTTCAAATAAATCAAACTTTCAGTTGATTATTTTAAGCTGTTACATTTTGAAAATGTAGTAAGGACACCCTCCTATTCAGATTTGACTTTTACATTTTGCAGGTTGGTTTGAGCCCAATTATTTATAACGTTTCAGATGGGATACACTGGCATTTACACACTTGAAGCGCTCAGTTCTCAGGTTTTCATGTGACTTTTCTTCTCATCTTCTTTGCTACCTGCTGATAGTTTTAATGCGTCAGGATACTTTGGAGCATGTTTGGTGGCTTGAACATCATCTTTTCAGGTTCAGAATACGTCTCACTCTCACAGCCTCTCTCTGGCACTGTGGAAAAAAGATAATCCAGAGTCATTACATAATGCTAAATAACTAAACTAGAAATCATGCTGCAGGTTATTGAGATTTATATTATTGCGATATTTTGCTGTTTCTACAGGCATTTTTAGCATTTCCTGGTTCTTAGGGTGTATCCGGTGAAACAAACCTGTTATTTTGGACTTGACCAGAACAAATATGGCCATAGATTTGTAATGTAATAAGGTGCATCAAAAGCTCTTTAGAGAATTTTCCCTCATATACAAGTGGAAACAAAATTAGAAGCAAAAACTAAACAAATAATCATAATCATATTCGACAGACTAATCAATATTTTTGTTATCAGTGTCATATGAAATTGTACAGTATAAATGAAAAACTAAGTATTTGCAGTGTGTTGGGGTTTTCATGAATAAATTATATGAATATATTCATGAATAAATTATATGAACTATAAATATAACAAATGTGATTCAGTGTTAAGATGAGTTTTCAGTTAATTTTTTTCTTGCCTCGTTGTCTATAAAGGTACGTGATTTGATGACTCGTCTCCTCTTCCTTGTTTTCATTTCAGAGCGACCATCATGTGGAAGGAAACCACATACACTATGAACAAATTACATATTTCAGTGGTAAACAAAAACAACATTTAGGAATGAATGGATTGGACATTACACTTTCCAGTTTATGAATCAACACTACTATTGAGCACTTACACATGGATGTAAAGACTCACCCTCCTTTTAAAGAATCTGGAGAAATAGTGACATGAATAGGCGACGAAGTTTTCAACTAAGAAAACATTGTTGGATATAAAAAATAAGTGACGCAAGATCTTCACCATTGTTACTATTACTTATAAATAAGGCTATATGATGCATTTTGTCGACACCCCAGGTCAGCATGGACTTATTTGAATTTTAAGTTGCTATATTTATTATATTTATTTGTGTTGTTTTTTTCACTGCAGTTCTATTCCAGAACTGAACTGCAGTGGAAGGTGTAGACTAAAAATGCCTTGACATATTGATTTGTTATACCAGAAGCATCAGTGGTTTAATGATTAACACCTTGTAGTCTAGTACTTCCAAGAATCTCCAAACCTTCACAGAATTTAGGTTAATTATAGTGACTAGCTGTGTAACCTCATATGGAGCATGACACTCCTCTCTTACCACGATGCTGCTGTGGGCAGCTGGACAGTTGTCTTTGACATTAGGAAAGTAAGGTGTAATCAAAGTTAGAACAAAGTGTAATGTGGATTCTGTTATCACAGCTTGGCAAAGAGATACCAGTTAATGCAGCAAGAAAGATTGACATTGACACTGTTACAACTTTGAATAGTGGGGAGCGTTGGGTGAAGGGTGAGGAGGTGGGGAAGAGTGTAAGGGGCAGTGTTACTTGATGTCTTTCCCTGACAGCAGTGAAGTTCCTACTCTACAGTTACAATATTTGATCCTAAGATGAACAGAGAATTAAGAAAAGCAGAAAATCTGAGAAGACATGGAGACAGAGGACAGTGGGCCAGTAAAACCAAATATATTCTGGTTGTTGCAGGAAATGTGGCCTGAAAAAACGCCAAGCACATCAGACTTTTTATGCATCAAGAGACTCGTATGAGAGGCTTTAGTGGAATGAACAAATAGCAATTTGGCAAGGTCATTTATTAACAACTAATCTATTGATGTGTCTTCGTTGACACATGTGAGACACAATAACACTGACCTATCTATGTCACCATGTACTTTATCTTTGGACTCGTTAAAGTGCAACTGATATACTAAACCAAATAACATTTAGAATAAGTAACCTTAACGGTATTTAGAATTAATGCAACAAAACCCAATTTTCCATAACAAATTGTTGTTTATTTATTTGGGTTGAAGGAACTTGTACTGACTCCAGGAGGGGTTATACCTCATTTATCCCCATCCCCAGCTGTGGAGTGCTGGTCCAAGCCCGGTAGAAATTGGGGAGGGTTGTGTCAGGAAGGGCATCCAGCGTAAAAACTGTGCTAAACAAACATGCTGACAAATGATCCACTGTGGCGACACTGAACTCATGGGATAAGCCGAAAGGACACCAAAAAATTATAAAAATGAGCTAGTAAATTATCTCAAAACTAAAAACTCAAAGGTGTGTTTTCCAATACCTACTCATGTAGGGTCAGTTTTTAAAAACATGTACTAACTTCTTTCATTATAAACACACTCCATTGAGACATAACCCGGCTCTATATTCTACCTTATGTACTTCTATCCATTGACTCTGGCTTTTCTCCTGCAAACACTGTTGATCTGGACCGTGTACACACACACACGCACACACACACACACACACACACACATATATCATTGACAACTATCTGGGATTGAACTGAAACTGCATTCATGTTCGCAATTCTGGATGATGCTATTATTGCTTGTTTTTGCCAAATTTCCCCTTTTTTAGGCTTTTTAAAATTTACATATACAGTATTTCTTAAACATCTCCTCACCTCAGGCGACAAGTGACAAGGCGACCTCAGGCTTGACTCTACCTGAAGCTTGGAAAGGAATCTACTTTTATCTATCTTTTATCTGTATATTTACTGTTTGTTCTAGATCACTGAAGATTCCTCACATTTTTGTAATATGTTATGCTGGGAATAAACTTGGAAAGAGCAATGGTTTTTTTAAATAATAATAAAAACATTTAGGTTCCATAGTTACTGAGCATGTAACATTTAGTGGATTTTTGAGGCCTTTTAAAATGTACATATTAAATATCTCCTCACCTCAGGCTCATCAGGGGCTTGACTCTACCTGTAGCTTGGGAAGGAATCTACTTTTATCTGTATCCAGACATAAAACACCTGGCTAACCTGGAGGTAAAAAGTTTTATGGTAATATCCTAGAATATAAGGAATTTGGATCAAACAAAAGTCAATTTAAAACAAACTGCTTCCATAGGACATATATAAAAGAAGACGTTTTGGCAATTTGTGTGTCAAGCCAAAAACCAGGAGGGAAAGACAAAAACCAATAATCTTAGAGATGCAACAATCAACGATCAGATGATTCTTTTTGTTATCACAGAGAAAAAAAAACATCCACCTAAATCAGCAAAACTGCCATCCACAGAGCCACACAGCTACAGAAATTGAGAGCTTCTGTGTTTCTTACATTACAGGTCTGGATTGAGGCTGGATCTCAGATATTCTTCTCCTACAGTCTCACTATAGGCACCCTGAATGTTCTGGGGAGCTACAATGACTACAACAACAACTGTTACAGGTACGTTCAGATCGCTCCAGTTTATATCACATGAACATTGGTTGTACTCTTATGTCCCTTTTCTATCTGGTCTGTCCTACCTTGACCTCTAGAGACTGCTTTTGGCTCTGTCTGCTGAACAGTGCGACCAGTTTTTTTGCTTGATTTGTAGTTTTCTCTGTACTTGGATTCATGGCTCAGAAACAAGGTGTTAGTGTTGACAATGTGGCTGAATCAGGTATAAGTCTTCTGACATTGTGAACATTCAAACCCAAACATATATATCTAGTACATGTATATATATACACACACACACACACACACACTGTATAGCATGTCACTACCAATTCTGGTGTGTAATTCTAATACACAGGTCCAGTCCTGGTCTGTCTGCTTCTTCCTGATGCTCATTCTGTTGAGTGTTGACACACATGTAGGATTATTGGACTAAAAACTGATCCATCGTAGCTGAACATAGACACAGAAATCACACTAGTTGCTCGTTTCGTTTTTTCCCCAGTTTGTTACAGTAGAGAGTGTTATCACATCTGTGAGTGACTTGTTCCCCCAGATGTTTCGTGCCCCAGTGAAGCATAAAATCTTTGTCCTCGTCATATGTTCATCTTTGTTCCTCATACATCTCATTCTGGTCACAGAGGTAAAGAAAGGTTTAAATTAAAAATATTTCTTTTACAGTTAAAACCAAAGAAATGTTAAACTCTTTACTTTTGAAGTGCTGGCTAATATTCATAGGAGCAAGGTTCAAGTTGTTCTACCATGGGTCAGATAGGAAAAGAAATGGAGTAGGAGTTATCCTGAAAGGAGTTTTTGAGGAATGTTCTAGAGGTGAACAGAATATCAGACAGGTTGATCTGATACTGGAAAGTCTGAAGCTGGAAACTGAAGGTGTTATGTTTAATGTTGTGAGTGGTTATGCCCCACAGGTAGGACGTGAGTGAGAAGAGAAGGAGAAATTCATGAGTGAGTTAGATGAAGTGATTCAGAACATTCCCAGAGGTGAGAGAGTGGTGATTGGGGCAGATTTCAATAGACATGTAGGTGAAGTGAACAGAGGTGATGAGAATTTGATGGGCAGGTTTGGTCTTCAGGACAGGAACGCAGAAGGACAAATGGTGGTAGACTTTGCAAAGAGGATGGAAATGACTGTAGTAAACACTTTCTTCCAGAAGAGGCAGGAACATAGGGTGACGTATAAGAGCGGAAGTAGAAGCACTCAGTTGGACAACATCTTGTGTAGACGTTGTAATCTGAAAGAGACCAGTGACTGTAAAGTATTGGTAGGGGAGAGTGTAGCCAGACAACACAGGATGGTGGTGTGTAAAATGATGCTGGTGGTGAGGAAGATAAGGAGGACTAAGGCAGAGCAGAGGACGAAGTGGTGGAAGTTGAAAAAGGAAGAATGTTGTGTAGTTTTCAGGGAGGAACTGAGACAGACTCTGGGTGGTCAGGAAGTGCTCCCAGATGACTGGACCACTACAGCTAATGTGATCAGGGAGACAGGTAGGAGGGTACTCTGGGTGTCATCTAGAAAGAGGAAAGTGGACAAGGAGATTTGGTGGTGGAACGAGGAAGTTCAGGAGTGTATTCAGAGAAAGAGGTTAGCTAAGAAGAAGTGGGACACTGAGAAGACTGAAGTAGACAGAAGTACAGGGAGATATAGCGTAAGGTGAAGGTAGAGGTGGCAAATTCCAAACAAAGGGCATATGAGGACTTGTATGTTAGGTTGGACACTAAGGAGGGAGAGGTGGATTTGTACAGGTTGGCCAGACAAAGAGATAGAGATGGGAAGGATGTGCAGCAGGTTAGTGTGATTAAAGATAAGGATGGAAATGTATTGACAGGTGCCAGGAGTTTGATGGGAAGATGGAAGGATTGATGAATGAGGAAAATGAAAGGGAGAGTGAGAGTGAAGTGAGGAGGAGGTTGAAGAGGATGAAGAGTGGAAAGGCAGTTGGTCCTGATAACATACCTGTGGAGGTATGGAAGTGTCTAGGAGAGGTGGCAGTAGAGTTTCTCACTAGTTTGTTTAACAAGATCTTGGAGAGTGAGAGGATGCCCGAGGACTGGAGGAGAAGTGTACTGGTGCCCATTTTTAAGAAACAGGGAGATGTGCAGAGCTGTGGCAGCTACAGAGGAATAAAGCTGATGAGCCACACAATGAAGTTGTGGGAAAGAGTAGTGGAAGCTCGGCTAAGGGCAGAGGTGAACATTTGTGAGCAGCAATATGGTTTCATGCCTAGAAAGAGTACAACAGATACAGTATTTGATTTGAAGATGCTGATGGAGAAGCACAGAGAAGGTCACAGAGAGTTGCATTGTGTCTACGTAGATTTAGAGAAAGCGTATGACAGGGTGCCGAGAGAGGAGCTGTGGTTTTGTATGAGGACGTCTGGAGTGGCAGAGAAGTATGTTAGAGTGGTGCAGGACATGTATGAGAGCTGTAAGACCGTGGTGAGGTGCTGTAGGTGTGACAGAGGAGTTCAAGGTGGAGGTGGGTCTGCATCAAGGATCTGCTCTGAGCCCCTTCTTGTTTGCTCTGGTGATGGACAGGCTGACAGATGAGGTTAGACAGGAATATCTGTGGACTATGATGTTTGCAGATGACATTGTGATTTGTAGTGAGAGCAGGGAGCAGGTGGAGGAAAATCTAACAGTGAGAATGAAAGGAAAGATGTTCAAGACGGTGGTGAGACCAGAGATGTTGTTCGGCTTAGAGACAGTGGCACTGAAGAAAAGACAGGAGGCAGAGCTGGAGGTAGCAGAGCTTAAGATTTTGAGGTTCTCTTTGGGAGTGACGAGGATGGACAGGATCAGGAATGAGGACATCAGAGGGACAGCTCATGTTAGATGTGTTGGAGATAAAGTCAGAGAGGCCAGAATGAGGTGGTTTGGACATGTTCAGAGAGACTGTGAATATATCGGTAGAAGGATGCTGAGGTTGGAGCTGCCAGGCAGGAGGTATAGAGGAAGATCAAAGAGGAGATTAATGGATGTAGTGAGAGAGGACATGAAGTTAGTTGGTGTGTTTGAAGCGGATGCAGAGGACAGGGTTAGATGGAGGCACATGATTTGCTCTGGAGACCCCTGAAAGGGAACAGGCCAAGGAAAAGAAGAAGATTACAGTTGAATTGTTTAAACAGATGACAGCAGATGATTTATGTACAGTGAACTTTGCTTTGTCATTTTTACAGATTTCCTTTATCTTATACCTGGTTGACTACCAGCATCTTAAGATCAACAACTGGTACATTTACCCTGACTGGGCGTACGCATTAGGATGGACAATGACACTTTCCTCTGTTCTCATGGTGCCACTGTGGGCAGTTGGACAGATGTGTTTGACACCAGGAACTTTCAAACAGGTCAGTGTTTAAGTAGATATTTTCCACAAAGACATAAATCAGTGGAAAGCTCTGCTGGGCTTTGAGGGTTCATTTGAGAAAGGCTACACATTGATCAGACTGTAGTGGACAAAAATCCCATGAAAGCTGCTCCATAACAAAAATAGAAAAATGTGCATAGGACTACGGTGTTTCCTTATTACTTTGATTTTATGTTTACTGAACTAGAACATCCTGCAATTTCAGCAGTGGCTGAACAACATGACCTCTGTGAGAGTCACAGTTTACACATGTATTGTGGGAATTTACTCACCTTCTTCTTTTCCAGCGTTTGACAATCCTTTGTCGTCCGGTTGACAATCCAGCCTGTGAGACGGAGAATTCAAAACAGCGAGAGGAGGGGACCACGTTGGAACTGGGGACATGCACAGAGTCCTAATAGTTGGACATTTCAGTTGATACATAAACTTTTGCTAATTAATAGAAGTATAAGCAGAAATTCAAACTTAACTTAAAAACATTTTTAGCATTTCTTGGTTCTTAGGGTGTATCCAGTTAAACAAACCTGTTATTTTGGTGTTGAATAGAACAATTATGGCCATAGATTTGTTGTGTAATAAAGTGTATCAAAAGTTCTTTAAATAACTTTTATTTTAACTCAAATACAAGTTATTATTATTATTATTATAAAATTAGAAGCACATTTAAATACAACACACGTGCAAGTATCAGACACATAATTGACAAATCAGAAGTAATTCTCAATTAAATGACTGTTTTGATCACTGGGTTGAAGATTTTAATAAACTGTGTATGTTCACTGTTTTGAAGTTCTCCAGATTAAAAAAAAATCTAAATATATTTGAGGTTTGAATACAACATGTCTCCTTTAGCATGTTTTTTAAAAATAACAAACACAGATAATCATCAAATATGTGACAGATTAAGCAAGGTCCTTTTTAGCAGTTTCACATAAACATAAACCTCTTTAAATTTGTGGGGTTTTTTTTGTGTGTGTGAATAAATTCTACGTAGTATAAATCCAGCAAATGTGATTCATTCATTCATACATAACCCAAAACCTTTCCGCGTTTGATAAGATCTCATCAGTTTAATGCATTAAAGTTTTTAAACTAAGTTGTAAGCGTTTATTGGTTGGAGAAAATAAAATTGTTTCTTTACATTTCAAACCACATTCCCTCAATTCTGTGCATTTGGAATATGGTTTCATTTAAATTAGCTATAGAATTATTCGTTTTTCATGATAAAATCACCAAAGTACTTGAGTTGAGTTTCAACGCAGACGTAGCTCAGAAACGCTTGTTCTCAGTGCAGCAACACTACTGACTAGTTTAAGACACTTACCCGTTCGTCCTCTACACAAACTGAAGCAAGTTTCAGGTTCAGGGAGCAGAAGAGGTCTTCTGGTTGTAACAGCCTGTTAAAGGCTCAGTCACCAGTTAGCTTGGTAAGGGTCTAGATTGTTTTCAAGAGATTAACGTCACTGTATTAATATAATTTAAAGAGGTAACATTGCTGTTGATGTATCCTAAATACATCAATCCCTGTTTGCCTTTCAAAGCTGCAACTAAATAGCCCACAGGTGGGGAAGAATAAATGGCAAAAGTCCTCTAGTTAAATATTCACGGATGTCGTCATTCTCTTGGACAGAGTAAAAAACTTGTGGACAAACACGCTGGGGAGGCAGTAAATGTACTATGGAGTCCCGCCCAGGTTTATTGTATGTGTGGGAAACACTGCATACTCCTGCTTACATAGCGGCATAAAGAGAATTTGAAACATGACATCCGGAGCTCTATAGGCCTGTTGTTATCGTTTGAACATTCTCCATTTTGAACAAAGAAAACAAAGGTGGACATACAAAAATAAGTGACTCACCACCTTCATCACTGCTGTCCCTGGGTGAGATTTCTTAGCTCTTCTTCTTTCCTCCTCTTTGCTGTCAGAATCCTCTATTCGTTTTGCTTCAAAGATAGAAAGGCCATAGGTTGCCAAATCTAAAAAGTTACTTGTTATTTGTTTAGCAAAATTTGATTTTGCGTATTGTAGCAAAAAAAAGTCTCAGAAGTAAGTTGCAGTGCAAGGATTTAGTACAACATATAGTTTAGTAATTCCCTGTATATCCTGTCCCTCAGATTTCTTTTATCTTGCACCTTGTTACATCAAGTCTGGGCTCTCTTCTACCTGGAATGCAGGTAGAATTGTAAACTAATGAGAACTAAAAGCAGTTATACAACCCCAATTTCAAAGAAGTTGGGACAATGGGAAAATATAAATAACTACAAAATGCAATTATTTGCAAATTTCATCATCCCATATTTTACTCACAATAGAACATAAACAACATATCAAATGTTGAAACTGAGACATTTTATCATTACAAATGTCAGTGATTCCACTAATCCATCATAACCATGACAGTCTTACTGTCTTACTTCCCAAACCCAGCTACTTGTCTTGTCTCTAACTTCAACATATATCATAAAAGATGGATTACAGCACTCGACAGGACTCGAGTCTGTCTCAGGCAAAACACAGAGAGGCAAACACTGACCGACAACCAGAGTCACCAATGACCTGACCAATTACCAGTGCTGCCTTGTCCTTGGTCTTTTGGCTTTCGGTCTTAATTAAAAAGCTGTTCTGTTGAGTTGACACAAGGTGGACAGTGAAGAATATCCCATTTCTTTGCCTTCAGAAACTCTTGTTTAGCTTGGGCTTGATGTTCTGGGTCATTACCCATCTCCAATATGAAGCAGTTATCAGTTCTGCAGCATTTGGCGGAATATGAACTGAGTGCACTGCCGTACACACTTCAGAATTTCTCCTGCTACATTTATTGGCCATCAGGTCATCACAGTAAATACCATTCACCTGGTTCTTTGGCAGCCATACTTGCCCATGCCATAACACTGCCTCTGCCATGTCTGACAGATGATGTGGTATGATTCAAATTATGAGCGGTTTCTTTTTCTTCTCTATAGTTTTCTCTTCTTATCATTCTGGTAAAAGCTAATTTTGGTTTTATCAGTTCAAAGAATCATGAATCCAAAACTCATCAGGCTTTTGTAGGTGTTTTCGGAAAAAGTCTAATCTGGCCCTTCTGTCCTTGAGCTTTACCAGTGGTCAGCACCTTGTTGTGAAGCCTCTGTATTTGCATTCATAAAGCCATCTTTTGATTAAAGACTTGACTTGACTTCACAATGACACAACAACCTCCTCAAGAGTCTTCTTGACTTGGCTAGATGTTGTGAAAGAAATGATGAAATGCACCAAACTGTTGATAGAATTCCGCAGTCATCCATCCTGTGGTCTCCCAGGCCTTTTACTGTGGTTGCCAGTGAATTCCTTCTTTTGCTGACACAACAAACTGTTGTGTTGGCCCCTTGCTGTTGCTGATCCTTTGGAGCATGTTTGGTGGCTTGAACATCATCTTTTCAGGTTCAGAATACGTCTCACTCTCATAGCCTCTCCCTGTCACTGGGGAAAAAAGATAAAAAGATAGAGTCATTACATAATGCTAAATTGGCCCCTCTTTTTTCCCTTCTCTTATGTGGGTTTATTTGGTTTTTTAGCGTAGCCTCCTTTACTTGCATAAACACTTTCACCTTACATTTCCATTTAGTCATTTAGTAGACTCTTTTATCCAAAGCGACCTCAAGCTGACAGTTCCAGCAACAATTGTAAAATGGAAAGGTACACTTAGAACCACCTCCAGGCTTTTTATTGTTAGAACCCTTTCAAAACATCTAGCCAAGTCAGGAAGACTCTTGAGGAGGTTGGTGTGTCATTGTGAAAGTCTTTAATCAAAAGATGGATTTATGAATGTAAATAAAGAGGCTTCACAACAAGGTGCTAAGCACTGGTAAAGCTCAAGAACAGAAAGTCCCGAAAACACCTACAAAAGCCTGACTAGTTCGGGGTCAAGAAAAAAAAAAATACGGAGAAGAAAAGAAACAGCTCACAATTCAAATCATACTATATTATCTGTCACACATAGTAGAGGTAGAGTTATGACATGGGCAAGTATGGCTGCCACACAGAGTACAGCCCAATACACCTCAGAATTCATCCTGCTACGTTTATCACCAGTCAGGTCGTCAATAAACACCAGTGACCTGGTTCCACTGGCAGCCATACATGACATACATGACTTCACTCACATGTAGCGTGTTTCATTTCAAAATCAATGTGATGGTGTACAGAGGCCAAATGCCATAAATCTTATCATCGTTCCAAAACGAAAGAATAATTGTACGATAAAGGAATTTGTAGAAACACACTTAATAACTCCACTATAGGTGCTATACATCAGCAATCAGGTGTGTTTAAAATAAAACTAGTTAGGACATGTTTTTCTGAAACTTGGGAGCTCTATATGCTGTTTCAACCCCCGAGTCAAGTCTTCTCAACGCCTCCTCCTTCCTTGCATCCTGCATCTGTGAGAAAACCCCTGGGAAAGGAGTTTAAATGCTAAATGAGTTTAAAACGTTTATAGGGTGAATTACAACCAATCGTTGAGGATGCATCGAACTTTGAAAGGGGTCTAGGCAAATCTGTTAACCTTCACATATTTCTTTCGTCTTGTGCCTGGTTGATTACTACACAAAATCACATATGTTACACATCTGTGATTATGTGTAACATAATACAGAGCACAACGCTCTCCTCTCTTACCACAGTGCAACTGTTGCCAGCTGGACGGATACGTTCATTAGGAAACTTCAGAGTACATTGGAATCAAAATTAAAAAAGCAGAACACCAAAGCAGAGAGATACCAACTAATGCAGGAATAACAACGGACATTGACATTTTTACAACTTTGACCATGGTCCTATATCTTCTCCCATATGTAAAAACGCTAAGGTTTAGCTGATTCATTAGGACAGTGGTTCCCAAACTGTGGGGGTGTCCCTGGAGTTACAGCAAGGGGGGGCAACAACACCTGAATGTAAACACTGTATAGTAGCCCTGCCACACTGCTAGCATAGATACGTTTGTGAAAAGAAAGCCAAGGAAACGCAAGGCTGGTGGAAATTTAAAGGCTGCAGGTACCAAGACAAAGATATGAAAATAGGATGAGGCATATGTTGATCTCAGTTTTACCAGCACGACTGTTGGTAATAAGAAGAGGCCACAGTTTGTCGTGTGTCTCAAAATTTAGGATTCTGATAGTATGAAGCCAAACAAGTTAAGACGCCACTTGGAGACTTAGAAATACTGTATTTCTATCCACAAAAAGGGGCCCAGCAGAAAAAGTTTGGGAACCACTGCACTGCAGACTTTCTGTCACCTTAATTCCATGTCTCCTCATAATCTAAATCACAACCCATTCTGGTATTGTAAAACAAACATTTTTATTTTCTATCATTTTAAATTCAATATCTAGATTGAGGACAAAGGTTGGGAGTGGTGGGTTGAGGGAGGAGTGAGGGTGAGCGAGAGGAATCACAGTCAACTGATTTTAATAAGCCCCTTTGAGCCCCACACAGTGAATAAGAACCCTTTCACAACATCTAGCCAAGTCAAGCAGACTCTTGAGGAGGTTGGTTTGTCATTGTGAAAGTCTTTAATCAAAAGATGGCTTTATGAATGCAAATACAGAGGCTTCACAACAAGGTGCTAAGCACTGGTAAAGCTCAAGAACAGAAAGTCCAGATGAGACTTTGCCCGAAAACACCTACAAAGTTCTGGGTCAATGATTCTTTGGTTTGATAAAACAAAAATTAACGTGTACCAGAATCATGAGAAGAAAAAAAAAATACGGAGAAGAAAAGAAACAGCTCATAATTCAAATCATACTATATTATCTGTCAAACATATAGAGGCAGTTTTATGGCATGGGCGAGTACATTAGACTTCCAGGCCTTTTACTGTGGTTGCTCGTTAATTCCTTCTTTTGCTGACACAACAAACTGTTGCGTTGGCCTCTCCCATTTATTTTGCCATCCCTTATGTGGGTTTATTTTGTTTTTTTAGCCTAGATTCCTTTATTTCATAAACACCTCGTTGACCTCAAGCTGACAGCTCCAGCAAACAACTGTTAAATGCTAAGGTAAACAAGGCAAAAGCAGAAGAACCCGAGTTATTCCTGCATTTCCTGTGATTGGCTTATGCCTTTTTAAACTTTGGGCAGTTTTTGAAGCAGAAACCCCAGAAAACCTGAAGATCTGTTCCCTAATTACTTCATGACTAATCAGAAATTAAAAGACCATGAAGTTCCGAGTGTACCTTTGTGTTTGGCATTCGTTCACTGGTATTGTCAACATGAGGTCGAAACAGGTGTCTATGAAAAACTAAATAAACCCACATGAGAAATAGCAAAAACATTGGGAGTGGTAGCTGATGGCAGAATTGTGTCCACAAGGAAAAAGAGCCCTTTCACAACATCTAGCCAAGTCAAGCAGACTCTTGAGGAGGTTGGTTTGTCATTGTGAAAGTCTTTAATCAAAAGATGGCTTTATGAATGCAAATACAGAGGCTTCACAACAAGGTGCTAACCACTGGTAAAGCTCAAGAACAGAAAGGCCAGATTAGACTTTACCCGAAAACACCTACAAAAGCCTGATGAGTTTGGGGTCAATGATTCTTTGGGTTTGATAAAACAAAAATTAACTAAAATCATGACTAACCAGATGATAACCAGAATCATGAGAAGAAAGAATTAAAGAGAAGAAAAGAAACAGCTCATAATTCAAATCATGCCACATTATCTGTCACACATAGTAGAGGTAGAGTTATGGCCAGAGGCCAAATGCCATAAATCTTATCATCGTTCCAAAACGAAAGAATAATTGTACGATAAAGGAATTTGTAGAAACACACTTAATAACTCCACTATAGGTGCTATACATCAGCAATCAGGTGTGTTTAAAATAAAACTAGTTAGGACATGTTTTTCTGAAACTTGGGAGCTCTATATGCTGTTTCAACCCCCGTGTCAAGTCTTCTCAACGCCTCCTCCTTCCTTACATCCAGCATCTGAGAGAAAACCCCTGGGAAAGGAGTTTAAATGCTAAATGAGTTTAAAACTTACATAGTGTGAATGCAGCGGTGTAAAGCATAACTTTATTATTAGTTATGTATAAGTTATACTTTAGACTTAGTTTGTATTTACAACCAATCGTTGAGGATGCATCGAACTTTGAAAGGGGTCTAGGCAAACCTGTTAACCTTCACATAGTTCTTTCGTCTTGTGCCTGGTTGACTATTACACACAATCACATATGTTACACATCTGTGATTATGTGTAACATAATACAGAGCACAACACTCTCCTCTCTTACCACAGTGCAACTGTTGGCAGCTGGATGGATACGTTCATTAGGAAACTTCAGAGTACAGTGGAATCAAAATTAAAAAAGCAGAACACCAAAGCAGAGAGATACCAACTAATGCAGGAATAACAACGGACATTGACATTTTTACAACTTTGACCATGGTCCTATATCTTCTCCCATATGTAAAAACGCTAAGGTTTAGCTGATTCATTAGAACAGTGGTTCCCACACAATCAAATATCTTACACATTTGTGATTATGTGTAATAATACAGAGCACAACACTCTCCTCTCTTACCACAGTGCAACTGTTGGTAGCTGGATGGATACGTTTATTAGGAAACTGCAAAGCAGAGAGATACTAACTAATGTAGGAATAACTACGGGCATTGACATTTTTACAATAAGCCAAACAAGTTAAGACGCCACTTGGGAGACTTAGAAATATTTCTACCCACAAAAAGGGGCCCAGCACGAAAAGTTTGGGAACCACTCCACTGCAGACTCTCTGTCACCTCAATTCCATGTCTCCTCATAATCTAAGTCACAACCCATTCTGGTATTGTATCTGGTATTAAATTCAATATCTAAGTTGAGGGTAAATGTTGGGAGTGGTGGGTTGAGGGAGGAGCGAGGGTGAGAGAGAGGAGGTAAGACAGAGTTTGGTCAGAGTGTTATGGGCAGTGTTACTTGATGTCTTTCCCTTACAGCAGTGAAGTCTTTACACTATAGTAGGATTTTGTGATCCCAAGATGAACAAAGAATTACGAAAAAGAGAAAATGTGAGAAGACATGGAGACAGAGGACAGTGGGCCAGTAAAACTGAATATATTCTGGTGGTTGCAGGAAACGTGGTCGGCCTGGGCAATGTGTGGAGATTTCCTTACCTCTGCTACAAGAATGGAGGAGGTGAATATTACAAAGATCAGCTGCACTTTTTTTGATGACAGATAAGTGAAAGTCATTTCCATCTGAATACATGTCTCTGTCTTCACTGTAGGTGCATTTCTGGTGCCATATGGTCTGTTGGCCCTGGTGTGTGGGATACCTCTGTTCCTAATGGAGACTTCCAGTGGTCAGTACACCCAGGAAGGATTCATCACCTGCTGGAGGAAATTGTGCCCACTGGCAGAAGGTGAGTTCGACTAAAATGTAAAACCAACAAATGAAAAGGCCTAAATTACACTGTGTATATTTACCAACCTTAAAACATAACTGACTTTCTGTTTGAACATTTAAACAAAGATTTTTAAAAAATTGTTGTTCTAGGAATTGGGTATGGATTTTTCATGATGAAACTTTATGACTTCAGCTACATTTTAATTCAAGCCTGGGCTCTGTTCTACCTGGTGTTCTCCTTCAAAGCCCAGCTCCCCTGGGCCAGCTGTGACAACACCTGGAATACAGGTAAATTTAGACTCTAGAACCAATAGTAAACTAATGAGAACTAAAAGTAGTTGTAATATGTTGTTAAATGTTAATGTACAGCTTACAGTTAAATGTGAAAAAATACAACATATCACTACTGAAAAAAATAACTGTCCTTTAACAAGTGAAATTAGTTTAAAAAAAGAAATTAGTTTTAGCAGACAACTGTCGACTCTCAAGTATTAGTGTGTGTATTGTATGAATGCCAGCGATTCAACATTAACTATTACTAACTATTATTTGTTCCCAAACCCAGCTTCATGTCTTGATCTACAGATTTTAAATTCAACAAATGTGACAGCGAATCAGACCAACACCACCTCTGCTGCAACTGAATTCTGGGAGTGAGTCTCATTAATGATGGAATGTTAATTACTTTATAACCACTTCACTTTTTATGCATTGAAGATGATTCTGCACTCGTACAGTTTGCTCTCTGGAGATGATTTAGAAATCGGTAATAATACCGTAAACGCAAACTGTTACTTTGTTATGATGTTACTGCAAATTGTTTATAGCGCAGAGTTACACATGGGCCAGTATATTACACACAATCAACATTAAGGAAACACAAATAAACAGATACCACATGAACTAAAACATTAACTCATTAAAAACAATACGTGCAAGCTTCCCTACACTTGCCAGATCCAGGAAATCCGCCCACAGCAATTCATGCATTGGCTTGTTCACATATGTGTTTCATAATGGATACACACGGACTGACCCCATGGATGTATGTTTTTTCTTGAGTCTGCATGCCCTGCTCTGTGGTGCATGTGCACACACACATTAAAAAGTCAAACGCATGAAAAACTGTGACAGTAGCCGTGCAGAAATCCACTGCTATAGAAGAAATCCAAATTTTTACAAATGTCCAGAAGCCATGAATTGACACATAAGTACTGAAAATAACTGTGTTTACCCGCGGGAGCTGGCGAAGTGTTATTGTAAAAGGCAACTAACTTTAGATTTTAAACTGCTCAAATTCATGTTTATCTACCTAAACTTAACTTGAGTTACATCAGAAAGGCTTTAATCATCCCATAGAGTATATTGTGATTGAATTACACGTGCTACTTACCTGTTTCAGACAGGAAAAAGTGGAGACAGGAGACGGTACTAATGTCTGTCTAATCAGGCTGTTTCTCTGTCTAAGAAGCAACTGGTGCTCACTTTGGTAAATACTCGTCCACCTTGGTTGCGTAATTTGGAAATTCTTGTCTGTCTGATGGAAGCTTGTACATATAGTTTTAAATCACTCACAACTGGCTGGGATTGAACTGAAAACTGCAATGAGCTTTACTTTTTAATAATAATAGCATTTCAAGTCCACAATGACTGAGCATGTCACATGTAGTGGAAAAAATGTTTACTCTTGTTTTATGCATGTAGCCAAGCGTCTTTGAGTTAACATAAAGTGTTTAATCTGTCAATTCCGGAAGCTGTTGCTATTGGTTTTGTCAAATTGTGCCTCTTTTCAGGCTTTTTAAAATGTACATATTAA